>NC_045778.1:79974447-80289447 GCF_008692025.1 Phocoena sinus
CTTAAAGTCATGGGCAACAGGGCTAAAGTCTCTTAGTCGCGTCTTGTCCTCAGACTGCCCAGGGCCCATTTTAGTAGTTCTTCATCTGTCTTATCAAAGGCATTGAGATGAAACACTGTTCCTATCTTGTATAGTCTGCTTAGGGAAAAAACCATCCTATGTCCTTCACAGATGTCTGGGATGTTTGATTCGTAAGCAGCTCTGATGCATGGTTTTTTTGAGGTGGGGAAGAAATCACACTCGGGTTCTCATTTTCTTACCTGCAACACATCTATTACCTTGGGAGAAAAACAGTTGTGCTCAGAGCTGGAATTGACAACTGTGTTTTTCTTTTTGCAGTTGGAATAAACGTTTGAGGTCTTTTATTTTTCTTCTTCTTTCAAACTGGTGTACTGTGTTTTCACATAATGTAGTAGCTTTGTAAAATGCCATGATAATTTACAGTAATCCTTCCAAAGAAGGAAGGGGTGAAACTTTGGAGAAGAAGGTATTGAAACTTACGGTTGTTCCTCCACTCTCTTTCTCACTATGCAAATCCATGCTTTTTGTTTTGTTTAGAAAGCTCATTTTGTTTTGAAATGAGAACAGTAGTTTGAAAACTCTGGTCCAAAGATATTTGGTTCCTGGGGAACCCACCAAAAGATTCCTGACAGCCAGGGGCACTTCTCCACTGGTTTTGTTTGTCTGTGTTTTCTGAGTGGGTGGATCACGTTAACTGGAAAGCCAGAAAACAGTCGCATCCTGCACCAGACCTTCTGACTCCAGTCGCTAAAGCTATAACTATTGCCCAGTTCCTCTTCTGTCTTTCTGTTGCTTTGTTGAGTGTTTGCCTGTCACCTGGTGTTAGCTTCTTGAATAATTAGTCATTGATCGTAAGTTGTAAAGTTGAGTATTTAGTTCATTTATAAACAATTCAATTAAGTAATATATTAGGTTTATATCTGCTGTCTTTCTATCAATTTTCTCTTTTACCCATCTGTATTATGTTTCCTGCTTTTTTTGGCCTTCTTTTGTATCAATCAAAATTTTCTTTTTTTTAATCCCATTTTCTCTCTTTTTTGTGTTATTATTGTCATGCATTTCAAGTCTACATATGTTTTAAGGCATTACTATTATTATTTTTATAGTTGGTATTCATTCAGCATGTTTTATATTTATTATTGTTTTTCCATCTTTCTTTCTTTCTTTTTTTTTTTTTTTTGCCGTATGCGGGCCTCTCACTGTTGTGGCCCCTCCCATTGTGGAGCACAGGCTCCGGACACGCAGGCTCAGCGGCCATGGCTCACGGGCCCAGCCGCTCCGCGGCATGTGGGATCTTCCCGGACCAGGGCACGAACCCGTGTCCCCTGCATTGGCAGGCGGACTCTCAACCACTGTGCCACCAGGGAAACCCTCCATCTTTCTTTTAATTTTATGTTTCTCTGTAGGATAATTTTCCTTTGGTGCAAAGAACTTCATGTAGAATTTCTTTGGGTATAAGTCTGCTGCAGGTTTTGTTTGTATGAGAATCGTTGACTTCATCTTTGTTTTTGAAGGGTGTTTTCTTTTAATATAGAACTCCAGATTGGCAGTTACTCTCTTCTTCCAGATGTTTTTCTTTTCTCTTTTGATTTCCATCATTTCTGGTGAGAAGTCAGCTTTCAGACTTACTGTTACATCTTTGAAGGTAAAGGTGTCTTTAAAATTTTTTCTCTACCTATGTTTACAATTTTTCTCTTTTTCTGTGGTTATTAGCAGTTTTACTATGGATTACATAGGAATGGTTAGCCTTTTATTTATCCTACATTGGATTTTGAGAGCTTCTTGAATTTTTCAAAATTAATTAATTAATTATTTTGGGCTGCTTTGGGTCTTTGTTGTTGCGCACAGGCTTTCTCTAGTTGTGGCGAGCGGGGGCTGTTCTTCGTTGTGGTGCATGGGCTTCTCATTGTGGTGGCTTCTCTTGTTGCGGAGCATGGGCTCTAGGTGTGCGGGCTTCAGTAGTTGTAGCCTGTGGGCTCAGTAGTTGTGGCTCTCGGGCTCTAGAGCGCAGGCTCAGTAGTTGTGGCGCACAGGCTTAGTTGCTCCGCCGGCTGTGGGATCTTCCCAGACCAGGGACTGAACCCATGTCCCCTGCATTGGCAGGCAGATTCTTAACCACTGTGCCACCAGGGAAGCCTGCTTCTTGAATTTTGGATTGATTCTTTATTAGTTTTGGCAAATTCATGGCCATTATCTATCCTAATGTTGCATTTGTCACATTGTAGCCCTCATTTTCTTCTGTAACTTCAATTACATGTATGTTAGATCTCTTTATTGTGTCCTACATATCTCTAGCACACTTTTCTATATTTTCTGTCTCTTCTGTTTATTTTCCTGTTGATTGTCTTCCATTTCACTGATTCTGTCTTTAACTCTGTCTAATCTCAAGTTAACCCATATAGTGAATTCTTAATTTTATTTTATCATTTAAAAGAAACTTTTTTTTTGGCTTCGTTGGGTCTTCGTTGCTGTGTGTGGGCTTTTCTCTAATTGCAGCGAGTGGGAGCTACTCTTCGTTGCAGTGTGCAGGGTTCTCGTTGTGGTGGCTTCTCTTGTTGCAGAGCATGGGCTCTAGGTGTGTGGGCTTTATTAGTTGTGGCGCATGGGCTTAGTTGCCCCGTGGCGTGTGGGATCTTCCTGGACCAGGGATCAAACCCGTGTCCCCTGCATTGGCAGGTGGATTCTTAACCACTGTGCCACCAGGGCAGTCCCTGAATTCTTAATTTTAGATATTATATTTTTGTTTTAGAATTTTCATCTTGTTTTATACATTCATTTCTCTACTAGAATTTTTTATCTTACCTTCTGTTTTCTTCATCTCTCTCTTTTCATATTTCCAGTTTTCTACTTTTTCCATCTTTTTCTTTTTGTTTTATAGTATAATACATTTATTTTGACAGTCTTGATGCAGGTTGCAACTGCTTGCTAACTGCAGTATCTTGATCACTTGTGGGTCTGTTTCTGTCGTCCCTTTTTTGATTGGTCCACATGTGGTCTGGTATTCTGCTGTGTTTAATAACTTGGTTTGAATACAGGACTGTGAATATATAAAACCGTCAAAGCTCCAGATGATGTGATCTTCTTCAAGAGATGATTCATCCTTTTTTTTCTAGGCAGAGAGAGTGAGACTGAACCTTTACACTACAGAGGCTGTATGTAGCCTTTGTGAGCCTCAGTCTTATATGGTTTTCCTCTGGTTGCCCAGGGTTTTCAACTGAGAGTCTGCTGTGTTATCTGGAGCCCCTCTCCCTGACATTTTCCAGACTGTATTCTTTATCTCTGGAGACAGATAAACACTCCACTCTGCTTTATAGTTGTTTTCATTTTGGTTTTCAGTCCCCTGCGCCATGGAGCCTTAGGAATTGGCAGATATACTGGGAGTGGGGTGGGGGGGGAATGGGGGAGAATGGATGAGTACGTGCTAGAAGCCTCCCCAAGTATCTGCACCAGTCTGCCAAACCTTGCTCCTTTTCACCTGCAAGCAGAAGTTCATGATTTCATAATTGTCATTGTTTGGCACACTGTTTATACAAACCCCTATTTGAAAACCCTTTACAAAACAGATACACTAGGTTGCAGTGTCCCATTTTAGACAGAATTTGTTGCTTTACAATAGAACTCATTTAAGGTTACTTCTAGGGTAATTAATTATCACCTAGTTTACAAAATTTTCCATCGTACACAAGTTTTCAGGTATGGTATACTTCTAATTAGGCAGAAAACTAGTCTGTATTAATAAAACACGTGCGCTGCATTTTAAAATGCAAATGTTGTGCTTGTTAGTAACACAGCAGCTTGAAGTAACTGCTAGTAAGTAACTTATAGACGAAACTTATTGACAGTTAGCAGCACGTATTTGCATACATGTAACCAGTGTACCACTTCCTTATTATTCCATTTACTGAATATGATCCACTTTTTGAATGTCTTCCCGGAACCACCAATTCTGTGATGGAAGGATTTGTATAGTGTCGTTACTCTGAAATCAAGTAATTTTGAGTTTAGTATTATAGTGTCATTTTCAAAAGGTTCTAAGATCATGTTCAACTTAGTTATCTTTGTGATCGTCAATTATGTGACATTATGGGTTTAAGAAACACTGGCAGGATATACACTGAAATATTAATGATGTGATCTCTGCGGGGTAGAATTAAAGCTGGACTTCTCCATCCTCCCTTCCTCTCGCCCTTCCTTACCCTCTCCCTCCTTCCCTCCCTTTTTATACATTTCTGCGTTTTTCAGATTTGTAGAATGTGTTATGTTACAAGCCAAAAGGCAATAAATAGAATGAATAAAAGCAGCTTCCTCAGCGTGAAGGTGTGTCTCCCTAGCTGAGGGTCCAGATTATAATCCAAGTCAGCTCCCATGTTCCATGGATATCCAGGATGTTCCCTCCCAGCAACTTTAATGTTTGTAGATGCAGGAGCAGAAAGTGGTGATGTGCCGTGTGGCAGGCCCACAGATCTGTGTGTTCCTTTGCAGGCTGTACGAAAACAAAGGAGAGGCCGATTTCGTGGATTCCTTGGTGCAGCTGTTCCGGTCCATCAGTGACATGATGAGCGGCGTGTCAGACCAGACCGTCCGGGTGAAGGTAGGTCCTCGGGGCAGCGTCGACCACACTCAGGGCCCTGCTCTTAGAGGCGGGACTCCCTGCAGGCCGGGAAAAGCAGGGTCTGCATGTCCTTCGAAGCCTGGACTTGAGCGGAAGGTTCAGGAGCGGCTTTGCAGTGACCATGGTCGTGGTCCCTGTAATGGGATTCTTTTTGCTTCCTCTGGAGGGGCTCTTAAATGCTGTCCTTGGTCTTTGCTTCTCTGCAAGGAGAGGTTCTCAGTTTCCATTATGGAAGGATGGGGAAGTGGATGAGAATGATGTGTTCACGTCACTTGTCAGGGCATCTCAGTATCTGAGCAGGTGTGGGAGGCTGAGGCTGTAGGTGCCCCAGGCATCCGTCAGACCTCAGGCTGAGCTGTGCTGATAGTGGTATATCTTGGTCCCTCCAGCGAGTCTGGAAGAGTGAGCGAGGGATCCAGCCTTCCCGTGGTCCTGCTGTTCTCACCACCTTGTTATCTGTTCTTGCCCTGTGGTCCTTTGGGAGAAAAGATGCCTGCGTCTCAGGTGGGGTCTGTGTGGTCTTCAGGGCACGCCGGCGTGGTGGTGCCAGGAGGTGGGGCGTGGGGAGGACCCAGGGAGCGGCCCACGCACACTTGCCAGCATCCCTGTCTGGCAGTTTCAGTGTGGCTGACTTACTGCAGAAGAAGCCGTGCGAGTTGTGTGCGCTGCCCGTGCTAATTCCTTCAAAGGACAAGAATCTTCCAAATGATTAACTTGCAGCTTTCACCCTGCCGCTCCTTGTAGCAGCCTCTGTTCTTACTTTCCTCTTTGAATGTTCTTTTACTGTAGCATTTCCCAGGAAACATCTTTATGGCTATTAAAAATATTGTGGGAAAGCGATTTCCCAGATTTTAAGTCTGGGACAGAGATGTACGTGTGCTCAGATGTGTGTCACGGTTGTTGAGACCAGGGGAGCAGTGTCACTAAACGTGAACAGTCAAGATGGCCCTTTCATCTCGGAGGTGAAGCTGCTGTCTGGCAGAGCCGTGCCGTCCTCAGTATCACTTCTCAGTCTTCACGTGGAGCTGGTGATCCACAGAGAAAGCTGTGTGGCGTGTATTTTCAAGTTTTGGCTTAATTATTTTGGCAACTTACTGCCTAAAGCCGCCTTATTGTTTTGAGGTTAAAATTAACAGTGTGTGGGGTACATCTACTGCGAAATCCTCTGGCATTTCTGGAAAACAGACACAGGGAGTCTAAGAAGAGATACAAATGACAGGAAGTTTTGAGCCCAGAAGTCCTTTTTGGTTTCTAAATATACTGTTAGATTATTAAATTTGATTGGGCTTGACTTGGGTCTGCCCACCTCCCTGGATGTCAAGGCGTTGTAGCTGCACGCTTGAAAGTCCTTCCTTCAGTGGGGGTTTTATTATGAGACACGGGTGAGTTCAGTGACGTTTGTGCATCGGTGCAGACCTTACATCTGCAGCACAGATGACTGGGTTTTATTTGCAATGTTGCCTCCTTGCTGCTGATTTTGTATTTCGTTCTTTTTTTTTTTTTTTTTTTTTTTTTTTGTGCGGTACGCGGGCCTCTCACTGCTGTGGCCCCTCCCACCGCGGAGCACAGGCTCCGGACGCGCAGGCTCAGCGGCCATGGCTCACGGGCCCAGCCGCTCCGCGGCACGTGGGATCCTCCCGGACCGGGGCGCGAACCCGCGTCCCCCGCATCGGCAGGCGGACCCCCAACCACGGCGCCACCAGGGAAGCCCTTGTATTTCGTTCTTGCACAATAGGTGCTTCCTCGACTTCTGAAATTAAAGAATTCCCATCACGGGATCCTGTTTTTGTGTTGTTTTAACTCTTTACGTTTTGCTCTGTGGCAGTGGAAATACGATTGTGAGTCACCTTACGTAGAGGAAATATGAAAAAGACTGGCATTTCTTAGGGGTTAAACGTTGTTTCCCAAGGGTGGCCCTTGTTGGCTGTTTTGATCTTGGAGATGACGTGATTCGTGAGCAGGGGGTCAGCGCGCTCCATGCGTTCTTGGTGATGTTCAGTGTGACCTGATAGACTTGTGGGGTAGACTGAGCACCCCGCCGTCACCCTTCTCAGACTTGTAAGAACCACTTACACCCACCTTGCGGATCCAAGTCAGCATTTTATGCCTCAACGAAGGGAGAGGCGAGAGGAGTTTCTGATAATAATTAACTGCAGGATAAACACGGCATCCAATTAGAGTTTTCAACAGCGCTGCCTTCCACTGGACTTGGAGTTTTTAGCAGCGTCATTTAACTTAAGCAGGAGCGTACTTGGGTACGTTTTTGTTACATGGGAGAGGGAACCACGGTGAATATGTGGGTGATGCTCTGCTGGGTGGCCTCAGGTCTCCTCCACTTCTAGATCCTGCTCTGGGGCCCCCATGCGGTTCTAGAGACACACTCACCATTGTGCTGCTTTACGATCCCTCAGTTAATGACCCCCAACCTCAGAGCTGCTGACAGGTCCTTAAAAAAATTCTTTATACGGTAAAGAACATGAAAAATTACCATTTTAACCACTTACAAGAGTATAGTTCTGGGACATGAAAGACATTCACGTGGGTGTGAAACCATCGCCACCATCCGTCCCTGGAACCCTTTTCATCACCCCAGACAAAAACTCGGTACCTGTTACACCGTAGCTGCCCCGTCCTCCCCTCCTCCCAGCCCCTGAGAGCCACCGTGCTGCTGTCTGTCTCTATGAACTTGAGTATTCCAAGTTCCTCGTGTAAGTGGAATCATACCGTACATGTCCTTTTGTGACTGCCTTCTTTTTTTTTTTTTTGCGGTACGCGGGCCTCTCACTCTTGTGGCCTCTCCCATTGCAGAGCACAGGCTCCGGACGTGCAGGCTCAGCGGCCATGGCTCACGGGCCCAGCCGCTCCTGCGGCACGTGGGATCCTCCCGGACCGGGGCACGAACCCGCGTCCCCCGCATCGGCAGGCGGACTCTCAGCCACTGCGCCACCAGGGAAGCCCGTGACTGGCTTCTTTTACTTAGCATAATGTCCTCACGGTGCATCCATGTTGTAGCAGGTGTCAGCATTTCCTTCCTTGCTGAGACAGAATTGCATCCCATTGCACGTATCTAACAGATATTGTTACTCGTGCACCGTTTGATGGACACTTGGGTTCTTTACACCTTTTGGCCTTTGTGAATGCTGCTGGTGTGAAAGTAAGTTTACAAGTAACGAGCTGTTCAAGCCCTGCTTTCCCTTCTTTTGGGTCTATACCAGATGTGGAATTGCTGGGCTGTATATGTAATTTTTTGAGGAATTACCATGTCATTTTCCACAGCAGCCATCCCATTTTATTTTTTATAAAAGCTAAAGAAAAAAAGATTTCTTGTTCCATTTATCTTAACAGTATTTCTGGCAGCTTCTCAAGCTTGAGACTCATTACCCACCCCCTTCCACCTTTAGCAAATGATGCTGGTTTGTCTGCTGTACTGAAAAGATCCTCTAATACCTGTCCAACATCACCTTTCCTTTCTCACTTCCTTCCGAAGAAGACGAGTCCATTCTACTACCTGAAACTAACCCTCCACCTGTGTTGAGTTCTCCCCTACCTGCCCCTTCCTTTGGGGTCCTGATGGATCGATCCCTCACCCTTTCCTCTCAGTCTGGAATCTTCTGTCTGCACATCAGATTGCCCCTTTCACATGCCTACAGCCACCCCCAGACATCCTAAGCATTCAGCAGGTGCTTCGGGGAACCTTCTTGGCCATCACACTTCTCCGTCTCCTGCCCCACCATGAGCAGGTCCTTGTACCTGTGGCCAGCGCCATCTGGTCCTGTTCTCTGCTCTACCCTGTGTGGTCACCGTCTGCCTCTCCCTCACGCATGACCCAATGGCACTTCACCTGCAGCATCTCCAGGCCAGACGCGATCTTGCTCTTCCATTGCCTTCTCTTCCTTTGCTCACCTTGGCCATGCCTGTCACGGGCCACTGTGTGTCTGGTACTCAGTTACTCTTGATGAAATTATGGCAGAACCTCTCTTTACTCGCTACACCCTCAGTGCTGTACCTGCCCTTCTTGTTCCCTGACTGTATTTCAGCATTTCCCTAAAACTCACATCTGGCAGTAGACTTGTTTTTCTCAGGAAGCTGTGACGTTCTCCAGCTGCCTTGGAGAAATGGGTCAGATTCCAGGTTCTGCCATTCAGAATCTTCACAGTCAATCCAGCCAACTCTCCTATAGCCTTTGATTCTTACAGACATGAGTAGAGTGCCCCTCTGGACGCTCGGAAGCCACCCGGAGGGTTAATGCCGAAGGTTGATAGGCTGACATTCATCGATCACTTGCCATTCTGAGTGCTTTATATTCATCATCTTCTGTGACCCTTACAGTACTCCCGTTCCATAGGTACGATCGTTGATTGTAGGTGAAGACACTTAGAGCTGTTAATGAACTTGCCCAAGGCCATGCGACCAGGCAGAGGGATAATTTAAGCCCACGTTGCCCAGATCCAGAGCCACATCCTTCCATTCAGTTCCCCCCAGAGAGGGTCACTGGGCACCAGCGATCCGATGGCTCAGAAACAGGGCCTAAAGTGGTTGTCCACATCGACGGACAGCAGCTCTGGATCAGATGCTTTGGGGCTGTAAAGACATCAGCTTCGTTCCCTGTGGAGCTTTTCATCGGAGTGGATATGTCCTGTGTTTTTTGGCATAAAGCAATTAAAAAACTTTGACGCTATGCCAGCAGAAATTGGCTGTGTCTAGAGGAGGTAAAGGCGGTTCCATGGGGCTGGTCCTGAGGCTTCTTGGAGGATGGGTCTCGGTGATGGGCCCCCTGCACTGGCCACAGAGGCTTCTGTTTCTTCACCACTCGTGGATTGCAGTGCTAGATTTGGGGCACGTGGGGTTTTGCCATCAGAATTAACACAGGCATTGACATTTTCACTCTGTTCCGCAAATCTTACAACTCTGTGGGATGATCCTGGAAAAGACTACCCTGTGAACTAGGCATAGCCTCCCTAGAAATTTCTAGAACTTTCTGTTGAGGGAAACATTGACCCTGATCCACAATAAAAAATGCATTGTTGGGTGTGTGTGTGTGTGTGTGTGTGTGTGTGTGTGTGTGTGTGTGTGTGAAGCTGAAAAGTCTTTCATGAAAAAGTTCTAACCCTTTATTCCATGGGATGTACTCTGGCATTTTCTGTTCTATTCTGGTATCCTTTAGTCTATTCTGAACTAATGTATTTCACTAAAAAAAAAATTGCTGGTTGACAGGCACTAAATTTATTTCCTGAACAGCGAACGTATCTCAACCCACATTTGAAAAACACTGCTCTTTACCGTTCTTTCTATTTCTTCCACCCTCTTGTTCGGTTTAGTATGAAATATTATTAGTGTTCTGTGTGTCTTCCATTGTAAAGACACAGGTCCCTGGTGCTCAGTGAATTCCTCTACCAGAATGCGGACTGGACTGGGGTGAAGATTAATCGAATTTGAGGCTCCTGAGCTGAGATGGGCACACAGATGCCTGAGGCTTTGCCTTCCTTCCAGGGGGCTGCCCCTTGGGTGCCAGCTTCCCTGTTGCTTGCCTTTCTGACCCCTGGTGGTGCCACTTCTGTCTGGCCTTCCCCGGGAAGAACTGTGTTGGAAATAAGCTATATGGTAATCACAGTAAATGCAGTTGTTGGGTGAGTTTTGCCCTCCAAGAAGCATGGTTTTCATTTCCTTAAATGTAAAATAGATAGCTAGTGGGAAGCAGCTGCATAGCACAGGGAGATCAGCTCGGTGCTTTGTGACCACCTAGAGGGGTGGGATAGGGAGGGTGGGAGGGAGGGAGACGCAAGAGGGAGGGGATATGGGGACATATGTATATGTATAGCTGATTCACTTTGTTATAAAGCAGAAACTAACACACCATGGTAAAGCAATTATACTCCAATTAAGATGTTAAAAAACAACAACAACAACAACAACAAAAAATAATACCTGGACTTGAACTATACTTACTTCTCTTCTATATTATCTAAAATTCTTCCTTATCAGAAGCTTTGGCTGCTTTTTGTCCGTTTCTCAGCTAGCTTCCAGGGTCCTCACTGCTTCTCACAAATTTGTAAGTTTCAAATATTTTTGTCCTCTGGAAAAATTCTGAATGTTTTAGGGATGATGACAAAATAAGGATCGGAAATACTATGATTTCCTTGCAGATGAGAAAATCAGGTTGCACAGGTGACTGCTGACCTGCCCGGGGCCTTGGCTCTAGTAATAGCAGCTACCACTTGACCCCTTCATCCTGGGTCCCAGTGTTCTCCACTTCATGTGCTGCGTTCAAGATTCCCATAAGGATGTGAAGTCTTATCAGCTCCCTTAAACAAAGCAGGGATTTATTGTGTCCTGGCCCTTAGTTTAAATGTAATATGTGATCCTTTTAGAAAAGTGGAAAATGCCAAAAAGTCACTTCAGAAAAATAAGTCTCACTTGTCATCTCCGCCCCCCACCCCCCCATAAATTACAGTGTTAGCATTTTTGTCTTTATAATCGTAGGCTTTTCCTCCTTAGGCTATGATGATGCATGAGATCGTATGTATGATATATACGTACAGATATTTGCATATGTATGTATGTGTGTTTATACATACCTGCTTATACAACTTTCCTTTTTTCCACATACATTTTATTTCCCTACATCCTTCAGTACTCTTGAAGAACACCTTTTTTAAGGTTATATCACTTCATGGTTGTATCGTAGCTTATTTAACCAGTTTTCTATGTTTGGGCACCAAGATTGTTTGCAGTTTTCCTTTCCGTAAACAGTGCTTCAGTAAACTCCCTGGCCAACCCTTTCTCTATGGCAAAGACCTGGTTCTGTCCGGTTAGCTGGGTGCATACAGATTTCCAAATGCGCTGAAGGTCTGTGGAAGTTGTGAGCAGAGCTATCAGGACTTGCTCCCTGCCTGAGGAATCTGTGCACCTCCCATTTGGGCTGTTGTGTTCCACGTGATAGCCTGGCCTTGGTTTTCACTAGAACCCTGGTCCTGTCTGTGATTCCACTTCATCCTATTCTTTGTGGGACTGAGCGACTTGACCACAGTGCTGGACGCCTAGGGAGCTCTTTGATCCTCAGAAGTCACCTGCTTACGTAACCTTGGCGTCTCTTGGTACAGGATCAGTGGGTGAATCAAGTAAGGAGACAAGAGCTCTGCTGAGTCCAGTTCCTTCAGCCCAGATGATTCTGGGCCCCGAGGAAGCAGGCCAGTGAGACGTGGGAACCATCATAGACTTGTATGTATTTTAAAGACATGGGTAGCATCAGAGCCAGGAAGGTACACTCAGAGCAAACAATAAAATATTTTCCTCACTTTTTTTTGAGGCTGGGGGCTGGTGGTTGTTGATTGTGTTGATGGATCCAGGATGCCGCAGATGCGAGTCAGGGCTTTGCTTGCAAAGTCTGTCATCGTTTGTCCGAGATGGCTTGGATGGTGACTTTCCAGGTCACTTGTCCAATTGGGGGGAAGACTTTCTGAACCAGGATTCTCAGCAGCTGAAGGCTGGCATCTCAGGAGAAGACAGCCATGAAGGGAACGGCCACATTGGACTGAGAATCAGCAACGGGCCAGGCCTTCTGGAGAGTTCTCCTACTAACAGGGAGGAGAGGGTGGTCCCAGACTCCAGGGGCCGAGGGGACCGAGCCGTGCTTGGAAGTGACGCCAGTCTCCTGGGACTGCTGCAACTAAATACCACAAACATGGCAGCTGGAAACAGAAATTTCTTCCTTCTGGGTGCTTGTCTTAGTTTGGGCTGCTGTCACAGAATATCGTAGACTGGGTGGCTTATAAACAACAGAAATTTATTCCTCACGTTTCTGGGGCCTGGAAGTCCAAGATGAGGGTGCCGTCAGGGCAGTGTTCGGGTGAGAGCCTTCCTCTGCCTTGCCCACAGCTGACTTCTTTCATCCTTATGTGGTGGATAACAGAGACATGAAGCAAGCTCTCTTGTGACCCTTATAAGGGCACTAATCACATTATGAGGACCCTACCCTTCTGACCTCACCTAATACGAATCACCTGGGGGTCTTGTGAAAATGCAGATTCCCCCTCGGTAATTCCAGGGAGGGGGCTGAGGGTTTTCATTTCCAGTCATCACCTAGTGAGTGCAGCTGATGTTGGTCCCTGGTCATACTTTGAGGTGGGTGTGGTTGGATCTCACCTGTGCAGTGAGTGTTCTGGCTGCCCCGGAGGGTGGAGTCCAGGCAGGTGCAGGTGTTCCCCTCGGGGCTGGCTTCACCTGCGCCACCAGCGCTCCGCTGCCCAATGTTCTGGACTGTTCTGATTTCACAAGTTTTCCTTACGCGTAGATGATAAGACACTTGCAAGTGAAGTCATGACTCGCATCAAAAAAGAAGAAGTAGGGCTACCCTGGTGGCGCAGTGGTTGAGAGTCTGCCTGCCGATACAGGGAACGCGGGTTCGTGCCCCGGTCCGGGAAGATCCCACATGCCGCGGAGCGGCTGGGCCCGTGAGCCATGGCCGCTGAGCCTGTGCTTCCGGAGCCTGTGCTCCGCAACGGGAGAGGCCACAAGAGTGAGAGGCCCGTGTACCGCAAAAAAAAAAAAAAAAAAAAAAAAAAAGTTGAAGAAAACATTCTAGGTCATTTGCTTGGTAAACCTTTGGCTCAGAATGCTTCCAATTAGAACTCACCCAACACTGGGGCTTCCAGCTTTCCCCCAGTGTATATTGTGGAGAGCATTCGCCCAGTGTTGGATTTCTGGAATCTCTCTTCTGGCCAGAGTTCCTTGCAGGGGAGTTGCACAGTCTTCTCAGCTGTAGCCCCAGGACACTTGAGATACCACCCATGTGGGCAGACTTTGTCTGGAGCTGTCTGGATGGAGACACTTGTTTCCTGACCACCTCGCTGCCCCCATTTGTAGTGGACAGGACTTTGTAACAGCGGCAGAAAGGCAGCCTTAGCGGAAAGCAAAATCATTTCTGTTCTCCACTCTCCTTCAGCAAGCCAAGCGTTTGTGGTTGGTTTTCTACCCAAGTTATGGTGCACGTGTGTGAGAATTTTTATAGTTACAACCTAGATAAGGTTCGCTTTACTCCCTTTTTATCATTATATCATGAGTGCCTTTCCACATGAATGAGTAGGTGTAGTGGTAACGGCTCTGTGCTAGTTCAGAGCATGTACCTGCATTGATGTGCGCTCGTTTGCTTAAAGCAATCAAATGATTTTTCATCATTAATTTTTCCATTGTTGAGTACTAGGATTTTTGCTTTTTGCATTTTAAGCCTGCAGTGAATGATTTCATTGAGAAGTAGTTGGTGGCATTGATCTTTCCTTTAATTTTGTGGTGGGTTTCCTCCATGTTCTTTTTTTTTTTTTTTGCAGTACGCGGGCCTCTCACTGTTGCGGCCTCTCCCGTTGCGGAGCAACAGGCTCCGGACGCGCAGGCCCAGCGGCCACGGCTCACGGGCCCAGCCGCTCCGCGGCATGTGGGATCTTCCCGGACCGGGGCACGAACCCGCGTCCCCCGCATCGACAGGCGGACTCAACCACTGCGCCACCAGGGAAGCCCTCCTCCGTGTTCTTTACCCTCATGTGCCTGTTTGTGTTGGAGGACGAGGCTTGAATTTGGGGCCGCAGGATGTCAGGCCTTTCCTAGCCACCTTGCCTGTCCTGCCCCCTGCAGTGATGCTCTCTAGTGGAAAAGCACTCCTCTCAGGCACCTGGAGGGATTGCCTTTTCCTGGCCCCTGACCTTGGCCTTCAGGGGTCTCTCCCCCAGCTCCCCTTCCTTATCCAAGCCTTCTGCCCACCTCTTCCGCCAGGCAAGGTGCCCCCCAGCCCTTTTCTCCTTCCTCCATCACAGTAGGTCTCATGGATGGCTTTATGCCTAGCCCCTCATTGTTCATTTATTGGCTCATTTGTTTTAAAAATTCATTTACTAATATGTTCATCCTGTGAGCCAGGCACTGTGCCAGGTGCTGGTCACACACATATAATACAGATGTGGGCTCTGTTCTCATGGTGATTACATTTAAGTCAGTGAGACAGGTATTAATCAAATCACCATACCCACACATGTATAGTTGTACGATTTTAAGCAAACCATAGACATAAATCTCTAATTTTAGATTGTAAAAGGTCCTTTTGAGGAAAGTAAGGGATAGGATGACCAGGGATATCAGGGGATGGGAAAGAGTTGGGGGGTTCAAGGAAGGTTTCAAGGAGGAGTTGGGTGAAGAAAGCATGAGGTGGGGCAAGTTCCAGGTAGAGGCCAGTAGACAGGAGGGTATTTGCTGCTTTCAAGGACTGGCCATAAGATCAGTGGTTGTGGCTGGATGGGGTGGGCAGTGAGCCAGTGAGGGCTGGGGGGAGAGGATGGAGAGGCGGAGGGGGGCTTGGGGCAGAGCCCTGTGGTCCTGCTCAGGATCCGTGGGCGCCACTGGAACGGGCATGGTCACATCAGACGTGGCTTCTCAGAGGGTCATCTGGCTGCTGTCTGCACAATGGGCTGGAGCAGTTAAGAGAGGATGCGGTGGGGTGAGAGGCTGTCATGAAGTCTAGGTAAGAGACCATGGGGTTGGGGCTAGAGCAGGCTTCTTTCCTTTAGTACTACTGACATTTGGGGCCCACCCTTCTTGGTTGTGGGGCTGTCTTGTGCACTACAGATGTTTAGCAGAATCCCTGGCCTCTACACGCTAGATGCATTCCCTAGTGTGACAACCTAATGTGTCCAGATGTTGCTCAGTGTCTCCTGGGATTGAGGTGGGGGCAGAATTGCCCCTGGTTGAGACGGTGGGGTCCAGTATTGGTGATGAGTTTTGAGGAGGAGGAAGAGACTTGCTGGTATAATTTACGGACTGCGGTGGTGGCTCCCATGTGGGAGATGAGGAAGAGGCAGGGTGGTTTCATCACCTCCCAAATCGTTGGCTTAAGCCACTGCATGATGGAGAGACATCTTAAGAAGCGGGTGAAGGGACTTCCCTGCTGGCGCAGTGATTAAGAATCCGCCTGCCAATGCAGAGGACATGGGTTCAGTCCCTGGTCCGGGAAGATCCCACGTGCGGCAGAGCAACTAAGCCCGTGTGCCACAACTACTGAGCCTGCGCTCTAGAGCCCGCGCGCTACAACTACTGAGCCCGTGTGCCACAACTACTGAGCCCGCACGCCTAGAGGCTGTGCTCAGCAACAGGAGAAGCCACTGCAATGAGAAGCCTGCGTACCGCAACGAAGAGTAGCCCCTGCTCGCCGTAACTAGAGAAAGCCTGCACGCAGCAACGAATACCCAATGCAGCCAAAAATAAATAAATTAATTAAATTATTAAAAAAAATAAAGAAGCGGCTGATGATTCTAGAATATTTGGATATTGAGGGTGGGCTTCTCCTGAGACCCTGCTTAAAAGTTATCTTTCTGAGAACTGCTGTGCTAGTAACTCTGCTTCACTCCATCACGGGAAACATGTTCATGTGCAGCCGTAGTGCGCTGAAAACGTCCTTATTTACGTGCATTTTGGGTATCTACCTGACATTTCTAACTACATGACCATCGTTTAGGACTGGGCTCCCATTTTCCGGCTCCCTTTAGACAGTGTCCAGTTTCCACCCCTTGTCTGGTGTCTACTCGGTGGTGCTGCTGGCTGGGTGGCTGGAGGTGTCTACACAGACACAGTGCTTGTTGCTATTGGATGCTTGGTTACACTACATAATACAGTGGAGGAAAGTACCCAACCCAGACTCCTATATGGTTTGGAGAGAGCTTATCTGCTGCTTTTGTCCAGGTGGATTAGGGAGCCTGAGATAATCCTAAGGCCTTCTATTTGTGCAGCTCTCTCACTCCTCAGAACCTTTCAGTGCACCTTCCTGTGATCCTCCCAGCGCTGCCATGGCACCCCGTTCAAAGTAATAATGAGAAAGCATGCAGAAGGGAGGGGCAGGAAACACGGTCATGTAAAGTCAGTGAGTTTAATAGCAGAGTCATCGATGCAGACATTTAGAACCCACATCCACTGGCTCTTCTCTGCAATCTTCAAATTGCAGCTGCCCCTTGGAGCGCCTTCCAAGATTTTGTTCTAGGAAAGATGAGGGGGTTTAAAACAGAGTCTAAAGCAGTCTGACCCATCTAAAGCATGGTCTCCCAGGTGAGCTGAAGGCACAGGGTCTGCAAAGGTCATGTGCACTTTGCTTGTGGAATGCTCCTTATAAGCGCATGTGCCTGTAGGTTCTTTTTGTATTGTGAGTTTCTGTGGATTGAGGCTTCTTTTGATTGCAAATGATGTAAACCTCAAACAAGAGCTAAATAAATGGCAAGATATTCCAGTGTATGGGTAAGAATACTCACTACTGTTAAGATGTCAGATCTTTCCAACTTGATCTATAGGTGCAATGCTGTCCCAAGTCAAAGTCCTAGCAAGTTACTGTGTCACTGTTGACAAAAGTGACATGAAGAGGGCAGAAGACCCAGAATATTCCACCCCATACTGAAGGAGAACAGCATCAGAGGACCGACACTCCTCGACTTCTGGGCTCTCTGCAAAGCTCCAGTAATCAAAATGCATAAACCCAACGCACATTCACTTCCGAAAGAAGGAAAGTAACTGATTCTTGTCACTGGGGAGGCCAAGGTGTCAGTCGTGACTGTGCCCAGGGGTTGAAAGAGATCCTTGCTCTTGGCTCAGTACTACTTCTCTCTGCTTGAGGGAAGAATGGCCACCACTAGTCAGAGGCTTGTAGTTTTCTTACTATTTGTAATCCTAGAGGACCCAGAATGACTGTCTAGCTTTT
This sequence comes from Phocoena sinus, assembly GCF_008692025.1. Taxonomy (NCBI): domain Eukaryota; kingdom Metazoa; phylum Chordata; class Mammalia; order Artiodactyla; family Phocoenidae; genus Phocoena; species Phocoena sinus. Next base: position 79,991,799 of record NC_045778.1, read on the forward strand.
CAAGGCCAAAACCATCCACAGAAAGAGCCCTTGTTAACCTTCCTCCTGTAAAGGAAGGGACCATCCCTGAAAGGAAAAGACAAGGAAGTTGAAAAGAGCAATGGGGGCTTCCTGCTGCAGAGAGTAGAGAGAGAGGGGTAAAGGCGGCCAGTAGGGGGGCTGACATGATACTTGTGAGTGTAGCTGAAGCCAATGCAAATTAGTGACCTTGTGAAATGGCTTCTGTAGCTATTTTCCGGACTGTCTGCTGGGCTGGTGGAAAGGGTAGTTAAAGCCTTCATTTAGGCTTGGTGTTCCGGCTGGCATACCAAGTAGCCCAAGCTGAGGCCCGAGAGGAGAATATACCCTTAAATATGCCCAGGAAGAATTTCATTGAGAAACGAGTTGGCTAGTGCTAGAGCATTAGCAAGTGTGAAAAAAAAAAATTTCATACTTGAGCTTAAAAAATCATCAGCTCCATTATACTTATATCAAATAATTACAAAATTTCATGAAAGCTATTTTTCAGAACTTTATGATGGAATAAATTATTTTTGTGTACGTATGGACACAATCTTGGACTTTATGTTGAATTTTAAAAGTGCTCACGTAGTTGCCATGGGAAATCAGGGAACTGGGGAGTGAAAAAGTCATACCTGAGTTTTTCCGGGACTTTATGAGGGGACGGAATGGTTCTGTGAGGGAGGGTCAGCCCTTGCTTTCCCCGTGATATCCCGAATCAGACATTAAGCTTATACCTTACACTGTAAACCTGGGAATCCTGTGCTAGGCTGAAGAGTTTTGATGAGAATCTGACCAGCGTTATTCTCCATGAACTGTGGATGTGACACTTTTCTAGTTCAAGTAGAATTATTTTCCCCTTGGGAAATCCTATGCATTCAATATGGTACATTGAATTAGGGGAGAGGCAAAGGAAAGAAAAGGCTATAAAAGGCATATGTTGTTAAAATAAAGCAGGTTTTATTCTCGCCTGTGTAATCTTTAGATACAGCGATTGATTCTTAGAGTTACTAATATTGTTTTTGAAACGTAAATTGTCTTCTCCCTAGTTTAATGATTAGGGAAGAACAGCAGCCCTCACTGTCTGGTTAAATAAACATAACTAAAGTGTAATTACTTTTTGAAAATGAGATTTTCATAGAAAATCTCAGGAAATGCACGTTGTGACATTACACATTTTATATGGTCACCACTCAAGATTAAGTACAAAGGTGATATGACTGAGAAATTAGGTGACCGCCAAGTCTGTCCTTTGTTTTTCTTTTAAAGGATTCATTTTAAGATGGAAAAAAAAATACTATTCCTGCTGCCATTTGTCAGGCTGATCATCTTGTTAGTTCCTGGTAGGTCATGACTCTGCTGATGGGTTCCCATCAATGCATCCTTAAGGGGAGCAGCTTCGTGGATCCATTACCTTTGGCAATCACCTTGCTGATTTGCATGGTCTACCAGTTGGCCCCTTCTCCTTTCCCCTGCCTTATTTTTTCTGGACCTGAAGATAAACCACTGGTTCAGCAGTAAGTTGGAGGGCTCCAGGTTATATGATTTATTTACTGTAATTTGCCCTCTGGGTGTGTTTCGGATGTGAGTGTCAGGCACTTACCCCTTCTAGTTTCCCAGCTTCCTACAATTTCCTCTGCAGCCAGAGGTACCCCTGGGGCAGTGGGCAGCTCTGTGTGACAGCAAGCTGGGGTGGGAGCTGAGTGTTCTTTGTGCGTCATTATTTAAACTTTGCCTAGGGCAGAATCTTGAGCTAACAGAAGCTATAGGACTATTTATAAATGAAATTTTCATTTCTTTGTTTTGATTGCTTCTCAAAGACAGGTAACAAAAAAGAGTAAAGTACCATAAAATAACACACCTAAATCTACCACTGAGAGATTACTCACTGTTGGCCCTTTGGTCATGGTTGTGTCTGAATTCTTTCTGTTTCTGTATGGGTTGTACATGTGATTTCCAATAAGCCGGTGATAAATACTTGGCCAGCGCTGTCCCCTGCTTTGTTTTCCCGCAAAGCATGTATGAACTTCTTTCTACAGAATAGATACCTTCCTGTTGATGCAGAGAGACTTGCTGCTTGGACCAAATCAGGATCCAATGAAATGCTGATAAATTCAGAACTACTTGACAGTACATGACAGAAAAAAGCGCAGTCAAAATGATCAGCAGTCAGAGGGCTTCCCTGGTGGTGATGCAGGGGACGTGGGTTCGTGCCCCGGTCCGGGAAGATCCCACATGCCGCGGAGCGGCTGGGCCCGTGAGCCATGGCCGCTGAGCCTGCGCGTCCGGAAGGGCTTCCCTGGTGGCGCAGTGGTTGAGAGTCCGCCTGCCGATGCAGGGGACACGGGTTCATGCCCCGGTCCGGGAAGATCCCACATGCCGCGGAGCGGCTGGGCCCGTGAACCATGGCCGCTGAGCCTGCGCGTCCGGGGCCTGTGCTCTGCAACGGGAGAGACCGCAACAGCGAGAGGCCCGCGTACCGCAAAAAAAAAAAAAAAAGAAAAGAAAAAGATTAGCAGTCATAATTAAGGAAAAGCAAAGAACCAGAAAGCAGGGGTCTCAGTGTAAACCTCAGTGGGAACCTTGGAGTTCAAGGCCTCAGGCAGCGTCGGTGCTGATGGTCTGGGGAGGGTCTGCAGGTGTGCTTCTGTGGCCCTGGGGCAGCCCTGGTTCTCTGTAATGCACCTGAGGCCTCTGACGTCCTTTCCGTTCCTCCTGGTTCTCTTCTTGCTGCGAGGGACGGGCCTGCCTCTTGTGCCTGTTCCACCTGCGCTGGCCTATCCCGGTGGGCCTCGGCCCTGCCCACAGCCACGCAGCGCCGCCCACTGCCCCTGAGCAGCCTTCCTCCAGGGCCCGCCCCTTCCTTCGTTCTTCCCGGGGGCCATGTCCATGTTGGGATCGCGCCTGCTTGTTTCTCTGTGGGCACGGGACTTCTTCAGTGACTCCGACATCTTCCTCCCCACCTTGCCTGGAGTTTCGCCGCGTTTTGCAGGCTTCCACGCATGGAGGAGGGTAGGTGCCAGTAGCCTGTGTGTGTCCGCAGTGAGGAGGGACCTGGTGCCTCTGTGGGAGTGGCCAGGTGGATTATTCTTCGGGGAAAAAATGTTGCGGTAACTTAAACATCTGTGTGGTGTTTGCCTGATGTTTATTACATTCTTACCGAGGAAACAACCTTAAGCGCGTCTCCAGGTCTGCTTTAGATGTTGCGATCTTCATGATGTTACTGTCAGATTCAGTAGTTTAATATATATGCACTTTTAACACGTATGCAGAGGTGGTGTGGATGGGATTACTTGGCTTTATAGCTTGTTAAATGCTCATTTGGTGCCAGCTGTGGACTCGTCCTGGCCCAGGGACATGAGGAATACACAGAGGAAGGTGCAGCCTTCTGTCTGCAGGAGAGGAAAGCAGGTATTTGGTCCGGAAAATAGGTAACAGATGAGGTGGTGCATTATTGCATCATTGGGCATCCAGATGGGAGACTGCAGGCCAAACAAGGACCCAGAGAAAGTGGAGGTGGCCTGAGATCACCAGATAAGGCATGGTGGGAGCAGATAGGGCTGGCTCTGAGCTTTAAGGGTTGGTGGGAGTAGAGATAAGCAAACATTCCAGGGAAGGGGCAGAAGGTTGGGGATGGGACGGAGAAGGAAAAGAAGGAGAGAGTGGAGATGGCGGGAATGGGTTGGTTTTGTGAGAAGACTGCATCTCAGGGGCTGGAGTGGCCAGATGCATCAGGAACAGGGAGGCAGGCAGCCTTGGTCCAACCTCAGGGCCTCAGAGCTGAGAAGAGGAATGCAGTCCTGTTCCGTTCATCAGGTAGTAGTAATCTCTGAGATTCTGAACTGACCCCCTGAAAATTGGCATATAGGTTTGGTTTTTGATCTAAAATTACGTTTTTAGAAAAGGACAGGATCTCCCAAGGGAGTAAAAATGGACTTTCCCCCCAGGAGTCTCTCAGTATGAAAATTACATTAGAGAATTCTTTGTTAGTTCTTTTATTTGTGTCATGGGATACCTTTTTTCATTTGTATTTTTAAGTAAAACATGTTTTTAGTGGAAAAAAAGTTTTCCTGGAATCTTGCAAGTCCCCTCTCAGAGTTTTGTGGCTGCCATTGGGAGCTCTCCCAGCGATGGTGACCTTCCATCCAGGGAAGCCGCTGGGGGTATGGGAGAGTGGCCCCTGTCTCTCCACCTCGAGCTTCGCTCAGCTGGAGAGGTGATGTCTTGCGTATGTGGAATGTATTTATAGAAAATCATGACCATTTTGCAAGTGTGTCAGTCATATTTTCTAGAGGATGTGACGTGTCCTGAGTCGTCATCTGACGTGAAGGTGGCCCCGGGCCCCGCCTTCTGTGCTTCATGGCTCTCCTGCACGTCTGGAACCCTTGCAGCTTTTCCGGCTGCCCTGTGGGCTTTTCGGTCACCTAGTGTGCCAGCAGCTTCCACGCCAGCAAGCCTTTTCCTCTGTGGGGCTGAGAGAACACTGCATTAGGGGCTGGGAGGCACTAGCTCACCCAGAAAGCGGGCAGAAGCTGTGTTATTGGGGCAGGAAGATTTAGATTATTTCTCATGTATTACAACTGCATCCACTTTCTGTGTGTGAGCGTGTACATGAAATAGCTCCTTTACCCTTTTGTTTTCAACCTTTCTTTGTTCTTATATTGAAGGACAGCTACTGGTATTGTTTTTCCTCAGTCTGAAACCTTTGTCTTTTATTTGGGATATTTAATCTACTGATTCTTTTTTTTTTGGTTTTGTTTATAATACCTATATCAAAAAACTGAATTTTAAATTGAGGTATAATTCATATATATTGAAATGCACAAATGTGATATGTCCAGCTTAATACTCTGTTTTGAGAAATGATTGCATCATGTAACTCACACCTCCATCAAAATAAAGAACATTCCCATCACCAGTTTTGTACATTGGGTGTATTGACTGGTGATACTGGGTGCATTTCTTGTATTTTCCTCTCTGGAATCTGAGCCTCTCAATCCCAGTTACCTCAGCAGCTCTGGTTCCTTCAAAATGGAACTTTTTACTCCACTGAGTTTTCTTGTTCCCATCAGTAAAATAAAGGAAATGGTTTAGACTGTGTTCTGAGGTTGCCCCTGCATTTACACACTGTGATCCTCTCTCTAGAAAACGGTCACCTCTTTAAAATAAACTCCTCTTTAAAATAAACAATGAACATCAGAGAAAACTTTGCACAGTCTGCAAAGGTCAAAATGCCATCATTGGCTTGCATTGGGAAATCATTTCTTTTAAGTGTGTACAGAGATGGAATGTTTAAAAGAAGCCGGTTGAGTGTGTAATGCAGTAGTCAGTCCTTTAGAAGTGCTCCATCTTTATATTTTAAACAAATCGTAACTCCCCAAATTGGTATGCCAGTTGTGTGATATTTAAAATCTTTTACCAACTCATTTTTTTTTCTTTTTGACCCTATGTTAAATTCAGTGGAGCACAGTCTCATTCACACCCCACTTATGCATAATTTGGGATAATTAATGTAGTGGCTGGGCTGCCATTCACGTCTTCCAGCTAGGAAAATGAAGCTTTGCCAGATGAATCCATACTGTGAGCAGGATTAAGTCATTGATGGCGTGCTTATACCTCCTCAGAGAGTAGAATCTTTTTAGGTACCGCATTATGCATCAGTACTCCTCAGCCCTTCCTTCCACCAGATTTCTACCAAGGAGCTGAGAAGTGATGAATTCCAGGTCCCCCTCCAGCTCTGAAATTCTGAGTTCTTGCCGATACCATGCTGACCTGAGTTGTTAATTTCCTTTGAAAACTTGAAAGTAATAGCATTTCGTTTTTTTGAAAAGTTATCCTTCTTACCTCGGACTTTTTACTAATCTCTGTGCCCCCTGCTTCCCACTCTTACCCCCACTGCCCTCCAGTCCAGGGTTTGATTGATATTTGCTTTTGTATTGTAAGGGCTAGTTAATGTCTAACCATCCTGAGGTTTCCTTCCCTGCAGTTCCATTCCACTGGATGTGGAAAATCGCATCATCTGGCGTGCTGGGGGTTGGGTGGTCGCGGTCCTCCGGGTTTTCTAGGCCTGCTGGCTCATGCATCTCACAGAGTTGAACATGCATATCTTTGCCGGAAGGAGCCCTGAGTAGATTCTGTATCACAGTTCACACTGAGTCTGTGTCTACCAACCTGTCTTCAATGCTAGGCTATTACAAATTGGTTTTATTTATTCTGTGTTTGAATTTGGACTTTCCTACCCAATAATTTAATATTTTAAAAAATGACAACTTTGGTCTCTTATTTATCATGAGTGAGGATAGAGTTAGCCAGCCTGCAATTTGCCGCTCTCCTCTCTCGCCCTCCCAGCGTCTGCTCATTAGCTCATAATTGTTTTCATAACCTTCTCGGAGTCTGGTGTGATCTCACTCTCGACCCTTTGTGACCCCCCCGCCCCCAAGGTAGTTAAGTGGGATTTTGCTCTCTCTATGAATTATACATGTCATCTCTATTTGAAATGTTCCTGAACCCACGATGCTATATTTTGGCAAAATAAATACTACTTGCAGAGAATTAAAAACCCATCCATTTATATTTCCGTTTATTAGGCGATATAATGACCTTATGAAGCATGTAACTATCAACTGATGTTCACCTTCTTGGAAGAAGTGGCTGCTGGCATTTCTGCAGTCTGTATATGTGACAGTTCCTGCTCACTGATTGGCACTTGTGCAGACCCTAAGCGTGGGCATTGTTGTTCATTTTGAGACTTCCTGCCTTGATGGGCAGTTAATGACCTTTCACAGTGCTTCTGTGGCCCCAGGTCTGAGAAGGGATGTGTCCCCTGGACGCTCTCTCTACAGCAGACCAAACCCAAGGGTCAGCATGGTTCTTGTCTTTCCTGTCTTCACTCTTCTTTCGTCTGCTTCCGTCTCTTTTCCGCTGCTCTCTGTGCTGTTCCATGGTCGCTACCTCTCCAGGGAGAGCACCTCCAATAGCCATGTGGCCTGAGTCTAAGGCTGGAAGGAAATCCCTGTGTCCTGGCTCAGAATTTCAGGCCATCTCTGTGGTTCTCCTGCCCTGCCCTGGACAAGCAGAATCATGGACCCTTGCGAGTTCTTTTTATTTTATTTTATTTAAAAAAAAATTTATAAGTTTATTTATTTAATTATGGCTGCATTGGGTCTTCGTTGCTGCGTGCGGGCTTTCTTTAGTTGCAGCGACTGGGAGCTACTCTTGGATGCGGTGCGCGGGCTTCTCATTGTGGTGTCTTCTCTTTGTTGCAGGACACAGGCTCTAGGTGCATGGGCTTCAGTAGTTGTGGCATGCGGGCTCAGTAGTTGTGGCTCGCGGCCTCTAGAGCGCAGGCTTAGAAGTTGTGGCACACAGGCTTAGTTGCTCCATGGCATGTGGGATCTTCCCGGACCAGGGCTCTAACCCATGTCCCCTGCATTGGCAGGCGGATTCTTAACCACTGCACCACCAGGGAAGTCCTGAGAGTTCTTTTTAAAATCACTTTTATTGAGGTATAATTTACATCTTACAAGTGCAGTCCTTTTGAGTGTATGGCTTGAAGAGTTCTGAAAGTGTACGCACCATCTCATCCTGTTACAATCCAGAGATAGAATATTTCATCACCTCTGTGAGCTTCTTTTGCCAGCCCCTTGACGCTTATACGTATGCTGGTTCTTCACAGGAGAGCAGTTGCACCCAAAGACTGAGAAGAAGAGCCCTGATCTCTTTTCCTTTGGCTTCTACTGTGATTTTTCTCTAAGCTACAGTTTTTAAAAATATTTTAATTCCTCTTTTCCCTTTGTCACTGTGAGAGGCTGCTGACACCTCAGGCCAGTGAAGGATAATTGTAGTAATGAGGAGAAGTTTCCCCACCGGGTATCATTTCCTCACCTTGGACACAAGAGTCTTCTTTCTCCCAGTCATTTTTTTGCTTCTTCAGTACGTGGAAATGTTAAGTCATGCCCAGTCCTTCTAGGCCCAGGGAGTTGGTGTCTGCCCAGGTCTGGTGTGCAGTGGACGGGACAGATAGAGGCTTAAGTGGGAGAACAAAAGGTGACAGTGGCTGTGTGGAAGGAGCCGGAACGTGCCCTGGGCATCTGTCCCCCCCAGCCCCTGCAGTCCGCTCCTGACGGGCTCCAAGCCCTTGTCAGCCTTACTCCTTGCTGCTCCCTCTTCGTCTAGTGACCCCAAACAGGACTGCTCACTTCCTGGCCATGCTGGTGCTTTTGCCTGTCTCTTGAGTCTTTGCATGCGGAGATCTCTCTCCCTGGAATGCAGGCTCCCCTCATCTCTCCCCCGGGACCTGCCAGTCAGCTTCTGAAACCCAGTGCTGAAGCTGCTGGTATCAGTTTGTCCTGGCCTCCTGTGCTTCGAGCAGGTGCCTCCCAGCGTCCTCTGCAGGACTCCACATTTTTATTAAATGACGGCAAGCAGGTGTGTTGGCGATTGTCGCTTGCATATTCTGCTTCTCCCACAGATCAAGACTCTCTTCCGTTGAGCACCTGGCCTGGCACCTTACAAACGCATGAACTGGAGATTAGAAAATTACTCTGAAAACACACCTGCTGTTGGCATCCAAGGAGCTGTAAAACACCTGGTGCCGTTGCTTTCCAGGACACCTCCAGGCGGGCTGAGCATCCCTGGTTCTGCGGCAGTACCTCCTTGTCGCGTGGCTGGGGAGTGTGCCCTGTTCCTGCATCTCACCTCTTGCTGTCTCCTTTGGTGTCGATTCCTGACCTGACTGCTCTGATATGAGAAACCCTTTGGCTATTACCGAAGGAGATGATCATACGATTAACACGCTAACTGAACTTCATAGTGAGGAAGTATGCTTCCTGTTGGTAGGTAATAAAACAGAGTAGAGTAATTTGAATTCTTTATAATGGATATGATTATAAATGATTTCCCTATTTACTCATATAGAAGGCTAAATGGAAGATGATTAGTGAGTCCTCTTTTCTGTTTTTCCTAAGGTGATTTCTTAATCTTCCAAACAAATTCCTCTGATACACAGAAGAAAAAGAATAAGCCCATTAATAGTTGCTTAAAATCTTTAAGAAGCTGTTTAAAGCTTGAGAACTGAGTTATTTATCTGTCCCTTTATTATGTTGTGACACAGGAGAGAAAATAAATTATAGACGTCCATTCCGCTGTGCTTTGTTAACCTGGGCACAAAGTTCCTAGATGTTTTACTGATCACAACATCAGGTTTCTGACGCTTGTCATAAGCAGAATCATGAGTGTTTAGACATAAAATATATTTTCCCTCTTTTGCTGTATTGCCACCAAAATATTAGTTTTCTTAATGAATCTGAATGTTTCCAAATCCCTTTATAGTCCATCCTCCATAGCTGCAGGAGATTGGTTCCAGGATCCCCCCTTGGATATCAAAATCCATGGATGCTCAAGTTCCTTATGTCAAATGGGGTAGTATTTACATAAAACCTAGGCGCATCTTCCTGTATACTTTAAATCATCTTTAGATGACTTATAATGCCTAATACAATGTAAATGCTCCGTAAATAGTAATAAGTACAAAGTAAATGCCATGTACATAGTTGTAAATACAATGTAAACGCTGTGTAAGTATTTGCCAAAGTGCTGCAAATTCAAGTTTTGCTTTTTGGAACTGTTGGGAGTTTTTTTTTTGGGGGGGTGCGTATTTTCAATCTGAGGTTGGTTGAGTCTGCTGATGAGGACCCTGTGGATATAGAGGGCTGACTGTACTTAATACTGTCCTGTGGTTTGATGACTAAATAATGCTATTGTTTTAACCTCCTTTAATCCTCTTTATCCTAAATTCTTCACCTAGTAATCTCCCATATTGTGGGTGTTTCATCACTTATAACTAATTAATTCTTCATTGGTGAGTGATTGTTATACATTGCAGTTAGGAAGATAATGTCTAAAGCCATTTTGAACTAACTTTGTATGTTCTCTGCTACAGCACTTGGGTTTGGGAGGCATCTGGTGACCTCCTTATAATCACTGATCTCCTCGTTTATTTTATTTATTTTTTATTTATTTATTTTTTGTGGTACGCGGGACTCTCACCATTGTGGCCTCTCCCATTGCGGAGCACAGGCTCCGGACGCGCAGGCTCAGCGGCCATGGCTCACGGGCCCAGCCGCTCCGCAGCATGTGGGATCCTCCCGGACCGGGGCACGAACCCGCGTCCCCCGCATCGGCAGGCGGACTCTCAACCGCTGCGCCACCAGGGAAGCCCTCCTCGTTTATTTTTGTTAAGCAGACTTCTGGTTCAAAGCCCCTCTCTCAGCAGCATGGGGAAACGTTAAATCTAACCGTAGTGTCAAAGACCCTCTCCTTAGAGGGGCCACAGCGAGCATAACGGGGTCAGGGCCCCCGTTAATGAGGAATCACAGTGTGTAGTAGCTTCTCTTTGGGAACCTAAATGGAAACATACAGAGGCTGCTACTGAACCTGCGGTTGCAGTATTCTGTTCAACACAGCAGGACAGTCTTCCTGGGATGGGGACGCAGAGAGACCACTTGTTGTTTCCTGTGTCATACGTCTGTGAGAACAAAACACAAATTACTAACTCAACAGAATATTAGTTTGCCTTGTCTTTCAGTGAGTTTCCATGAGGATTTCCTTGTTCAAGGGATAGAACTCAAACAACAGTAGATTCTCTGCAAAGCACATCCGCCCCCAGGCCGCTCCCTGGTGACCCCTGCCGTACCCACCAGGGGGACGCAGAATTTTGCAAAAGTGAGGAAGAGGGTAGGGGGTGGCTTCTGCAAAAGATGGTTGACCGGAGGAGGCCTTTGACCTCATGAAGACATGGTGAGGTGGGAGCTCAGGACAGCTACCAGGGCATTGAGACTGTCTTACCCCAAGTGGGAGGGAAACTAGGAGTTCTCTGCCTTTTGATTCCTGGCTTGTTCATCATCCTCTGATCCCATCTCTGCCTTTTAGCCCATGGTCTACCCCAACCCTGCTTCTTGACCCATCCCATCAACCTCTGGCCTCTGTGGCGCGGAGCAGCCTTGGGCCCGGAATTTGGGGAAGACTTGGTAGAAGAGAGGGAGGTTAGGAATCCTTCTTACCCTTGACCTTCTTTATGGAGTGGGCTTCCTGGGTGGTTTTGCACAGTTAGCGGGATTTTGATGGGCCGCCAACGAGAAATTGCCACTGACGAAAAAGTCGTATTCGCCAGCTATTCTTGAGCCCCTGTCTATTTGCCAGGCAGTATTCTAGGCATGGAGATCTGTCAGTGGTCTGGGACTTGCGGAGGAGGGTGTACACAAAGCCGGCATTACATTCTAATCAGGGGAAAGAGATGGCAGAGAACGGAGTCGTCTGTCACTTAGTGATAAACAACGATAAAAATCAACTGCTGGTTATGATCACTGTCATTCTATTTAAGACAGGCCCTCCTAACCTTCCTAAAGAAGAAGGGCCCCAATCTCATAATAGGAAACAGGTCTAAATTTTAAAAAATTTCGGCCGTAATAAAACTATTTCTTTGTGTCCGTTTTTCTTATTTTATCACAGTCCAGTGGGGGGACGGTGGTGGGTCACCCTAGGTTGCCCACAGGTACTTAAGACTTCTGACTGCAGAACTCTTTGAACCAGAGGCCTTCCTTCTGTGCCCCAGATCTCACCTCTGGATCCCGTGCCCCTCCTTTTTCATTTTTTAAAGCATTTTGGTGATGTTATTCATACGTGTGTTCATGTAACAGACGTTCGCCAGCACTGACTCAAGGCCAGATCCTATGGAAGGTGCTGGAGATGCAGAAAGATAAGAGAGTTTCAGCTCTTGGGGAGGTCCTGAGTGAGTGATGGGGTGCGAGAGGACCCCAGTGGGAGGGACCAGAGCCCCCTCAGTCCTGGGACATGTGGGAGTTGTAGGAAATTGCTGTGAAGTCCTACAAATCAGATCTGGAGAAGCGCCCACATGCAGGAGGAGGAACCCGGCTTGTCCTTCTCAGTGTTATGGCCTGGGTTTGTGCACCCCACAATTGCCTCCTAGCTCTCGAAGCTAAGTAACATTCTCTCTGGTCTTAGAACATCTTTCTCATTATTTTGCTAAAAAAATACTAAAACACATTCGCCTGAAATCTTGATGCTAGTTTGCCATGATTTTACAGGTTACCTGGTAGGATGGATAAAAGGGGAGCAAAGAAAGTTAACGCATTTTGCGATTTCCTGCTAGCATGAACTCAAGTGTTGTCATTATAATATAATGTCATTTATAAAATAGAATAATTGGTCACATTGTGGAGATCATGAAAGATCATGAATATGTACTTAGATATCAAAGGTGCAAGTAAAAAGTTAATATAGAATAGTTTTGTGAAATCTGAGAGTGGGCAAAAATATTTCTAAATTAATATTCATATACTAAGATGTTACATAGTTAAATTAATGAAGTATAAATATTACAACTAGACACTTGGTTTTTCCCTATATCCATAAAAGTATATATATTTGAAGTGGCCAAAATCTCTCATTGGAAAAATGAGGGATTGTCTTACATCCAGGGTCAGCTGATTCATAGGAAGTTCCATACAGCTGGGTAGGTGGGAGTGGATATAGCAAGAGATGTTCGCGATGGGCTCCAGAAGGCTCCAGAATGTGAAGGAACCTGGTCAGGTTTGGATGGAAGGAAGTCCACTCTGCAGCTTGTCCTTAGAGCACTAGCCATTAAACAGAGCCTTTGTTCATGTAATGTATGTATTAGATTCACACGATGCTTGCCAAAGTGGTAAGAGTTTTCAGAGGATGGGCTTGTCATTTTCCAAGCAGCACACGGAACACCTTGAGTGGATACTGAGAAGCTCTGTGATGTTTAGAGCATCAAATAAGATGGATCACGGCTTTGTAACGTTCATCCCGGCGTTGACCAAGTCCCAGAAGTTCATGCTGGGATTCAGTTCGTGATGCTCATGGGGGTGGGGGAAGGGAGAGGGCCGCTCTGTGGACCCATCTTGGGGAGAATACTGAGTGGGGTTGGTCCCAGGAGCTGTTAAGGATGGATCACGGTTCGGGGGGTGGGGTCCCTGAGAAATCATGAGTGCTCACTCTTCCAGAAGCCCACCGGGGTGGGCTTGGGAGGCTTATTGAATGTGAGGGCAGTGAAGGAACATTAGTTTGCAGACTTCATTCACAAGAAACATTGCCCCTCCCCTCCTCTTTCTCAAGGGTTCTGTGGGGTTTGGGATTGCAGCCAAGCCTTTGTGAGATTAGTCCGATGAAATGTAAGTGGCACTGGGGAGCTAAAGATTTGCATCGCTTAGGGCCATCTCTGTTAAGTAGAAGCAGAATAATTTTGGTAGTCATTGGTCATTAAAAGAGATAAATGACTTTTGTTTATAAATACAAATCTTAGACATAACGGGGCATCTCATCCTGAACTTTCTTCTTCACAGCTTTATTTTTATATACTCTGTTGTTTGTCAAATTCTAGACCTCCCAAGATCGAGAGCAGAATTATTGCATTTTCTCTGATAATCATGTCATTTCATTTTCCAATAAATGTAATTATTTTCCTGCAGTTGCTTTTGTATTTAATTTCAGAGTTTTCTCTAGTTCACTGTAAATCATCATTTACAAATGCCAAGTGAACGCTAGCAAGTTTTCTGTTTTGATGGTGGCAATTATGAGTGTAATTGTAAAATTCATTCCAAATTTTATTTAACTTGATAACCAGTTGGCTGCCATCAAGTGCCTCAGATTTTTTTTTTTTTTAAATTATATGTTCAGACACACTGTGGAGTCTTCAAATAACAAACCTTTTATAAATTGGAAGTTGGGGCTTTTGTCCTTTTCACTTACTATTGCACTGTTTACTGTCATTTTCTCTGACATTTTTTCTATCCTTCAGTCAGTTTTGGAAGCCAGCGCTGTCGTCTTCTGGAGCAAAATACCATTTTTTTCCAGATTGCAAACAGGGACGTTCCTCCCATGTCTGTGTTAAAAATACCCTTCAGAAATCATTAAAAGCTATTAAATTGACTACTGTTTATTTTTGCAGTAGAAGCCTCAACATTGTTTTTTGATTTTGCCTGGTTTTATGTCTTTCTGTGAACTCTTGTTTTGGTTCAAATTAATCTGTCATTCCTGTTACTGCATCTGGAAGTAACAGTGATTATGGTGCTTGCAATTTATTTGAACTGTCTTGAGGAAGGAAAACACGAGAGGTCCATCTTATTTCTTTTAGCATTACCTGGAAAAATGGATTTGAAGCCAGGTTCTGGGGAAGTCACTTTAAATGAATTTATGTTGCCTTTCCCATTGCTCTCATGTTAATTGCATCCACTTCGGGAGGCCTTCAGGCCTGAAAGGGACTGAGGATCGCGTGTCTGCTGAACGGTCAAAGACGGCACCTTCCTCAGGGGTCAAAGCTATTAAAAAAGGAAAACCCTGTACTTGGAAGGTTTCTTTCTAGAGGTTCAGCAGCTTTGCTGAGCATCCTCTTCGGAGTTTTAACACATCTTTGCTAATCAGTGCATTTTGGTTTAACGAGTGAATGAGTAAATGGCTAAATCGTGGAGCAGTGTTTCTTGCCTTTGTAAATTGGCTGAGCATTTGTGGTTCTTTCCCTTTTATTAATTTAGTGTGTGATTACTGAGCACCATTCTCTCCTGTTCCCACAGTTCTTTCTTGAGTGTCTTGTCAGGGCGGGGCAGAGGTTGGGAGATCTAGCAGAACTAGGCAAGGCCCTTCCCCTCCAGGTGTGCTTGGTTCAGCGGGTCTAGGCGAGCTCACGCAGGGCTCTGATGGAGATGTGCGTGGGAGGTGTGTCAGTCTGGCATCCACTAGAAAACAGAATTAGTAGGGTACATGTTTATTAATTGCAAGGAATTGGCTTACGCGATCCTGGGGTTGCCTAGGCAAGGCTGAATGAAGTCTATAGGGCGGGCTAGAAACTCGGGGAAACCCCAGTTCTGTTCTTAACATCTTTCAGTTGATTGGATCAGGCTCACCCAGCTTGTGCAGGATGGTCGCCTTTACCTAAAGTCACCTGATTGGAGTTACTAATCACATCCGCGAATTTCCTTCACGGGACAGCTGGGCTAATGTTTGATTGAACAGATGGCTGCTATAGCCTGGCCAGGTTGATACAAAGTGGTGGCATTCACAGCAGGCTATGGTCAAGTTCGCCCTGGTCTTAGTCTTGGGTTGTGTCTGTATGTGTATCTGAGGAAGGGATGAATGGATGGCCAGTGCCGGGGCATCTCGGCTACCTGGTCAAGGGCTCAGTGAATGGGTTAGAGGGCAGAGGGTGGCAGAGACAAAGGGGAGGATGCAGGACCACCTGGCTTTCTCAGGAATCTGGAAAGAAGTAAAGGTGACTGGGGCTTAGCTTTGGGGGATGGAAAAGTCAGTGGGGAGTGGCCAGGCTATGGCTGTCTTGTGTGTTAGGGAAAGAAGCTGGGACTTGGGCCTCTTGGGGCTCCAGATCCCTGCAGGTGCTCAGCAAGGAAGATGCTGAGCCAGCCCGGCACACTGGATGTCTCTGCGGCGGTTGAAGCCGGATCCACAGGGAGCGCTGCAGGTTCTGCGGGGCTCTGGAGGTGGGGGAGCATCAGCTCCCTGCTCTCCCGCTAAAAGCACCCACCTCGGCATCCTTGAGGAGTGGTGCGGGGCCATGGTGACCCGTCCCAGTGGAGGAATCACTGAGCAAAGCGGGTGGAGATGGTGGAGGGGGGAGGACCTTCCAGCTGGAAAGCGGGTGGAGATGGCGGAGCCGGGAGGGGGAAGGACCTTCCAGCTGGAAAGCGGGTGGAGATGGCGGAGGGGAAGGGACCTTCCAGCTGGAAGTCGTGCCCACGTGTTGGGAGGCGGCCTGGGCACAAGAGGACGTGGGCTCTGCGCACAGCCAGTCCCAGCTCGTGGGGACTCATGAGCCGTCATGGAGGGCAGACCCAGTGGGCTGAGCGGCGCTTGGGAGAGGCCCTGTGTGCGCAGACGCCGTCTTTTCTGGTCACCCTGTTGTGGCACATGGGCTCAGTAGTTGTGGCTCACGGGCTCTAGAGTGCAGACTCAGTAGTTGTGGCACACGGGCTTAGTTGCTCCGTGGCATGTGGGATCTTCCCGAATGAGGGCTTGAACCCGTGTCCCCTGCATTGGCAGGCGGATTCCCAACCCCTGCACCACCAGGGAAGTCCCCCTATTTTTAGTGTTTTAAGGAACCTCCATCCTGTTCTCCATAGTGGCTGTATCAATTTACATTCCCACCAACAGTGCAAGAGGGTTCCCTTTTCTCCACGCCCTCTCCAGCATTTGTTGTTTGTAGATTTTCCGATGATGCCCGTTCTAACTGGTGTGAGGTGCTACCTCATTGTAGTTTTGATTTGCATTTCTCTAATGATTAATGATGTTGAGCATTCCTTCATGTGTTTGTTGGCAATCTGTATATCTTCTTTGGAGAAATGTCTATCTAGGTCTTCTACCCATTTTTGGATTGGGTTGTTTGTTTATTTGATATTGAGCTGCATGAGTTGCTTGTATGTTTTGGAGATTAATCCTTTGTCAGTTGCTTCATTTGCAAATATTTTCTCCAATTCTGAGGGTTGTCTTTTCATCTTGTTTACGGTTTCCTTTGCTGTGCAAAAGCTTTTAAGTTTCATTAGGTCCCATTTGTTTATTTTTGTTTTTATTTCCATTATTCTAGGAGGTGGGTCAAAAAAAGATCTTGCTGTGATTTATGTCATAGAGTGTTCTGCCTATGTTTTCCTCTAAGAGTTTGATAGTGTCTGGCCTTACATTTAAGTCTTTAATCCATTTTGAGTTTACTTTTGTGTACGGTGTTAGGGTGTGTTCTAATTTCATCCTTTTATATGTAGCTGTCCAGTTTTCCCAGCACCACTTACTGAAAAAGCTGTATTTTCTCCGTTGTGTATTTTTGCCTCGTTTATCAAAGACGAGGTAACCATATGTGCATGGGTTTATCTCTGGGCTGTCTATCCTGTTCCATTGATCTATATTTCTGTTTTTGTGCCAGCACCATACTGTCTTGATTACTGTAGCTTTGTAGTATAGTCTGCAGTCAGGGAGCCTGATTCCTCCAGCTCCATTTTTCTTTCTCAAGATTGCTTTGGCTATTCGGGGTCTTTCGTGTTGCCATACAAATTGTGAAAGTTTTTGTTCTAGTTCTGTGAAAAATGCCAGTGGTAGTTTCATAGGGATCGTATTGAATCT
Organism: Phocoena sinus; assembly: GCF_008692025.1. Taxonomy (NCBI): domain Eukaryota; kingdom Metazoa; phylum Chordata; class Mammalia; order Artiodactyla; family Phocoenidae; genus Phocoena; species Phocoena sinus. Next base: position 80,008,959 of record NC_045778.1, read on the forward strand.
GTAGATTGCTTTGGGTAGTAGAGTCATTTGTACATTGTGGATTCTTCCAATCCAAGGACATGGTATATGCCTCCATCTATTTGTATCATCTTAATTTCTTTCATCAGTGTCTTATAATTTTCTGCATACAGGTCTCTGGTATCCTTAGGTAGGTTTATTCTTAGCTATTTTATTCTTTTTGTTGCAATGGTAAAAGTGAATGTTTTCTTAATTTCACTTTCAGATTTTTCCTTGTGTATAGGAATGCAAGAGATTTCTGTGCATTAATTCTGTATCCTGCTGCTTTACCAGATTCCTTGATTAGCTCTACTAGTTTTCTGGTAGCATCTTTAGGATTCTCTATGTATAGTATCATGGCGTCTGCAAACAGTGACAGCTTTACTTCTTCTTTTGCAATTTGTATTCCTTTTATTTCTTTTTCTTCTCTGATTGCTGTGGCTAAAACTTCCAAAACTATGTTGAATAATAGTGGTGCGAGTGGGCAACCTTGTCTCGTTCCTGATGTTAGTGGACATGGTTTCAATTTTTCACCATTGAAGATGATGTTGGCTGTGGGTTTGTCATATAACACCTTTATTATGTTCAGGAAAGTTCCCTCTATGCCTACTTTCTGGAGGGTTTTTATCGTAAATGGGTGTTGAGTTTTGTCGAAAGCTTTCTCTGCATCGATTGAGATGATCATATGGTTTTTCTCCTTCAATTTGTTAACGTGGTGTATCATGTTGGTTGATTTGCATATATTGAAGAATCCTTGCATTCCTGGGATAGACCCCACTTGATCATAGTGTATGATGCTTTTAATGTGCTGTTGGATTTTGTTTGCTAGCATTTTGTGGAGAAGTTTTGCATCTATGTTCATCAGTGATATTGGCCTGTAGTTTTCTATTTTTGTGACATCTTTGTCTGGTTTTGGTATCAGAGTGAGGGTGGCCTCGTAGAACGAGTTTGGGAGTGTTCCTCCCTCTGCTATACTTTGGAAGAGTTTGAGAAGGATAGGTGTTAGCTCTTCACTAAATGTTTGATAGAATTCACCTGTGAAGCCATCTGGTCCTGGGCTTTTGTTTGTTGGAAGATTTTTTTTTTTGCTGTACGCGGGCCTCTCACTGTTGTGGCCTCTCCTGTTGCGGAGCACAGGCTCCGGACGCGCAGGCTCAGCGGCCATGGCTCATGAGCCTAGCCGCTCCACGGCATGTGGGATCTTCCTGGAGCCTAGCCGCTCTGTGAAATGTGGGATCTTCCCGGACTGGGGCACGAACCCGTGTCCCCTGCGTCGGCAGGCGGACTCTCAACCACTGCGCCACCAGGGAAGCCCTTGTTGGAAGATTTTTAATCACAGTTTCAGTGCTTGTGATTGGTCTATTCATATTTTCTATTTCTTGCTGTTTCAGTCTCAGAAGGTTGTGCATTTCTAAGAATTTGTCCATTTCTTCCAGGTTGTCCATTTTCTTGGCATATAGTTGCTTGTAGTAATCTCTCATGTCAGTTGTTACTTCTTTTTTATTTCTAATTCTATTGATTTGAGTCTTCCCTTTTTTCTTGATAAGTGTGGCTAATGGTTTATCAATTTTGTTTATGTTCTCAAAGAACCAGCTTTTAGTTTTATTGATCTTTGCTATCGTTTCCTTCTTTTTCATTTATTTCTGATCTGATCTTTATGATTTCTTTTCTTCTGCTAACTTTGGTGCTTTTTTGTTCTTCTTTCTCTAACTGCTTTAGGTGTAAGGTTAGGTTGTTTATTGGAGACGTTTCTTGTTTCTTAAGGTAGGCTTGTATAGCTATAAACTTCCCTCTTAGAACTGCTTTTGCTGCATCTCATAGGTTTTGGGTTTTCATTGTCATTTGTTTCTAGGTATTTTTTGATATCCTCTTTGATTTCTTCAGTCATCTCTTGGTTATTAAGTAGTGTGTTGTTTAGCCTCCATGTGTTTGTATTTTTTACAGAGTTTTTCCTGTAATGGATATCTAGTCTCATAGCATTGTGGTCGGAAAAGATACTTGGTACAGTTTCAATTTTCTTAAATTTACCAAGGCTTGATTTGTGACCCAAGATATGATCTATCCTGGAGAATGTTCCATGAGCACTTGAGAAGAATGTGTATTCTGTTGTTTTGGATGGAATGTCCTATAAATACCAATTCAGTCCATCTTGTTTAATGTGTCATTTAAAGTTTGTGTTTCCCTATTTATTTTCATTCTGGATGATCTGTCCATTGGTGAAAGTGGGGCGTTAAAGTCCCCTACTATGATTATGTTACTGTCAGTTTCCCCTTTTATGGCTGTTAGCATTTGCCTTACGTATTGAGGTGCTCCTATGTTGGGTGCATAATTATTTACAATTGTTATATCTTCTTCTTGGATTGATCCCTTGATCATTAGGTAGTTTCCTTCTTTGTCTCTTGTAAGAGTTTTTATTTTAAAGTCTATTTTGTCTGATATGAGAATTGCTACTCCAGCTTTCTTTTGATTTCCATTTGCATGCAATATCTTTTTCTATCCCCTCACTTTCAGTCTGTATGTGTCCCTAGGTCTGAAGTGGGTCTCTTGTAGACAGCATATATACGGATCTTGGTTTTTTATCCATTCAGCCAGTCTGTGTCTTTTGGTTGGAGCATTTAATCCATTTACATTGAAGGGAATTATTGATATGTATGTTCCTATTCCCATTTTCTTAATTGTTTTGGGTTTATTATTGTAGGTCTTTTCCTCCTCTTGTGTTTCCTGCCTAGAGAAGTTCCTTTAGCATTTGCTGTAAAGCTGGTTTGGTGGTGCTGAATTGTCTTATCTTTTGCTTGTCTGTACAGGTTTTAATTTCTCCATCCAATCTGAATGAGATCCTTGCTGGGTAGTTTAATCTTGGTTGTAGGTTCTTCTCCTTCATCACTTTAAATATGTCCTGCCGCTCCCTTCTGGCTTGCAGAGTTTCTGCTGAAAGATCGGCTGTTAACCTTCTGGGGATTCCCTTATGTGTGATTTGTTGTTTTTGTCTTGCTGATTTTGATATTTGTTCTTTGTATTTAATTTTTGATAGTTTGATTAATATGTGTCTTGACGTGTTTCTCCTTGGCTTTATCCTGTATAGGACTCTCTGTTCTTCCTGGACTTGATTAACTATTTCCTTTCCCATATTAGGGAAGTTTTCAACTATAATCTCTTCAAATATTTTCTCAGTCCCTTTCTTTTTCTCTTCTTCTCCTGGGACCCCTATAGTTCGAATGTTGGTGCGTTTAATGTTGTCCCAGAGGTCTCTGAGAGTGTCCTCAATTCTTTTCATTCTTTTTTCGTATTCTGCTCTGTGGTAGTTATTTCCAGTATTTTATCTTCCAGGTCACTTATCCGTTCTTCTGCCTCAGTTATTCTGCTATTGATCCCTTCTAGAGAATTTTAAATTTCATTTATTATGTTGTTCATCACTGTTTGTTTGCTCTTTAGTTCTTCTAGGTCCTTGTTAAACGTTTCTTGTATTTTCTCCATTCTATTTCCATGATTTTGGATCGTGTTTACTATCATTATTCTGAATTCTTTTTCAGGTAGACTATTTCCTCTTCGTTTGTTAGGTCTCATGGGTTTTTGGCTTGCTCCTTCATCTGCTGTGTGTTTCTCTGTCTTCTCATTTTGCTTAACTTACTGTGTTTGGGGTCTCCTTTTTGGAGGCTGGATGTTCGTAGTTTCCGTTGTTTTTGGTGTCTGTCTCCAGTGGCTAAGGTTGGTTCAGTGGGTTGTGTAGGCTTCCTGGTGGAGGGGACTGGTGCCTATGTTCTGGTGGATGAGGCTGGATCTTGTCTTTCTGGTGGGCAGGTCCACGTCTGGTGGTGTGTTTTGGGGTGTCTGTGGCCTTATTATGACTTTAGGCAGCCTCTGTGCTAATGGATGGGGTTGTATTCCTCTGTTGCTAGTTGTTTGGCATGGGGTGTCCTGCACTGTAGCTTGCTGGTCATTGAGTGGAGCTGGGTTTTTGCGTTGAGATGGAGATCTCTGGGAGATTTTCGCCATTTGATATTATGTGTAGCTGGGAGGTCTCTCGTGGACCAGTGTCCTGAACTTGCCTCTCCCACCTCAGTGGCACAGCCCTGGCACCTGGCTGCAGCACCTAGAGCCTGTCCTCCACACGGCTTAGAATAAAAGGGAGAGAAAAAAGAAGGAAAGAAAGAAAGAAAGAAGATAAAATAGAATAAAATAAAGTAGAATAAAATAGAATAACGTTATTAAAATAAAAAATAATTATTAAGAAAAAATAATTTTTTTAAGGAAAAAAAAGGAGAGACAGAACCCTAGGACAACTGGTAAAAGCAAAGCTGTACAGACAAAATCACACACAGAAGCATACACATACACACTCACAAAAAGAGAAAAAGGGAAAAAAAAAATATATATGTCCTTGTCCCGAAAGTCCACCTCCTCAATTTGGGATGACTCGTTGTCTATTCATGTGTTCCACAGATTCAGGTACATCAAGTTGATTGTGGAGCTTTAAACCGCTGCTCGTGAGGCTGCTGGGAGAGATTTCCCTTTCTCTTCTTTGTTCTCACAGCTCCCAGGGGTTCAGCTTTGGGTTTGGACCCACCTCTGCATGTAGGTCGCCGGAGGGCATCTGTTCTTCGCTCAGACAGGACGGGGTTAAAGGAGCCGCTGATTCGGGGGCTCTGGCTCACTCAGGCCGCGGGGAGGGAGCGGAACGGAGTGCGGGGCGGGCCTGCGGCGGCAGAGGCCGGCGTGACGTTGCACCAGCCTGAGGCCCGCGGTGCATTCTTCCGGGGGAGTTGACCTTGGATCCCGGGACCCTGGCAGTGGCGGGCTGCACAGGTTCCCCGGAAGGGAGGTGTGGAGAGTGACCTGTTCTCGCACACAGGCTTCTTGGTGGCGGCGGCAGCAGCAGCCTTAGCGTCTCCTGCCCGTCTCTGGGGTCCGCGCTGTTAGCCGCGGCTCGCGCCTGTCTCTGGAGCTCCTTTAAGCAGCGCTCTGAATCCCCTCTCCTCGCGCACCAGGACACAAAGAGGCAAGAAAACTTTTCTCCGCACTCCCTCCCGGCCAGCCGTGGCACACTAACCCCTGCAGGTTGTGTTCACGCCGCCAACCCCAGTCCTCTCCCTGTGCTCCGACCGGAGCCCGAGCCTCAGCTCCCAGCCCCGCCCGCCCCGGAGGGTGAGCAGACAAGCCTCTCGGGCTGGTGAGTGCCGGTCGGCCCTGATCCTCTGCGCTGGAATCTCCCCGCTTTGCCCCCCGCACCCCTGTTGCTGTGCTCTCTTCCGCGGCGCCGAAGCTCCCCCCTCCGCCACCCGCAGTCTCTGCCCGCGAAGGGGCTTGTAGTGTGTGGAAACTTTTCCTCCTTTACGGCTCCCTCCCACTGGTGCAGGGCCCGTCCCTATCCTTTTGTCTGTGTTTTTTTCTTTGCCCTACCCAGGTACGTGGGGACTTTCTTGCCTTTTGGGAGGTCTGAGGTCTTCTGCCAGCGTTCAGTAGGTGTTCTGTAGGAGTTGTTCCACGTGTAGATGTAGTTCTGATGTGTTTGTGGGGAGGAAGGTGATCTCCGCGTCCTACTCTTCCGCCATCTTGAAGCTCCTGTCGACCGCATCTTCATTGATCTGTTGATGGACATTTGCGTTGCTTCCACCTCTTGGCAGTTGTGTATAACGCTGCAGTGAATAGGAGTGTGTAAATGTATCTTCTGTATCCTGCTTCCATTTCTTTTGAGCAAATACCCAGAAGTGGGATTGCTGGGTCATATGGTAGTTCTATTTTTAATTTTTTGAGGAGCCTCCGTACTGTTTTCCTCAGTGGCTGTACCATGAAAATTCCCATCGACAGTGCACAGAGGTTTCGGTGTCTTTGCCCACACCCGCTATTTTCTGTTGTTCTGTGTGTTTTTAAAAAAATAACTTTATTTATTTATTAATTTTCTGGCTGCGTTGGGTCTTCGCTCCTGTGTGCGGGCTTTCTCTAGTTGGCGGCAAGCAGGGGCTACTCTTCGTTGCGGTGCGTGGGCTTCTCATTGCGGTGGCTTCTCTTGTTGCAGAGCACGGGCTCTAGGCTCGCGGGCTTCAGTAGTTGCACTACGCGGGCTCAGTAGTTGTGGCTCGCGGGCTCTAGAGCACAGGCTCAGTAGTTGTGGCACACGGGCTTAGTTGCTCCACGGCATTTGGGATCTGCCCAGACCAGGGCTCGAACTCATGTCCCCTGCATTGACAGGTGAATTCTTAACCACTGTGCCACCAGAGAAGTCCTCACTGAAGAATCTTAATCTTAGTATACTGTTTGTGCTTTTTCTCACTACCTTTTTCCTTTGGATTTTGTGATAGTTATACATAAAACTACTCAGAGGTGTGATTTCCTCTAGCTGCTCACTTGTCACTCGGGATTGAATGAACCAAAACGTTGGCCGTAGAGATGGGGAATGTTATGTTAAAGACCAGAATCTGCTTCAAGGGAGCTTGGTATAAAGAGAAGAGGTAATTTTAGATTTAAGATACAGAAGATGTAGGTAGTCTTGATTGAATAGGGTGTAAGGAGCAGAAGCAGTCATTGTCATTATCTTTCTTTTGTTCTGGATTCTTCTGTGTCTAAGAACAGTGTGGCTCATCTTTGAATCTCTCCAAAGTGCCGTGTGTTCCCATTTTAACTGCATGAAACCTTCATGTCCTGCCATCTGCTCCATTTCATTTGTGCCCCATGAAATACACAAGCTCTGGTCCAGGGGCACCTATGGGCTGAACTGTTCTTGCTACATGTTCCTGTATCAGGATGCTTTCCTGTATCAGGATGCTCTGGTTCTTCTGAGCCAAGTCTGAAAGGAGAATTTGTGGGCCATGTGTATTTTAGCTCAAAACCTCCAAATGGAATCATTTTAATATGTGTTTTCTGGAGAAATATGTAAATTAATAATTGCTTCATACATTATTCAAGAAAAACTTATATCGCAGATAGCGCTTGTAATCTTATATATAGATATGCTAATGGATTTAATTAAACTAATGCTGAAAAATGTAGTCTGAACTTTACCCTAAAATAGTGTCTATTAATCATCATCAGTAGTAATATTTTTATCCAGAGAGATACTTAAAACATTAAATCGATACTAGATGGAAAGTGCATGTTTTGTTTTGTTTTACAGTTTGGATTAAGTTGGCATTCTCATGAGATGCATGAGAATTAAATTTGCTTAGAGAAGAGTATAAAATGTATTTAATTTCTTTAACCTGAACTGTTTGAGCAATTAGAAAACTTTTGGAATTTTCTGCCATTTCATAATTCTTTTATACATTTCATTTCTTTCTCTCTAGAATTTTGGTTTCAGTGTGGTTTTTGTCCATTTGATTGAGTTCTGACCATACTTTCCTTCCTCAGAGTTGTGATACCATGAGTTCTTTTTGTTTTAACCTTTAAATCATACTTTATTATTGCCCTCTTCAGAGATGTTTCTATCTTTTTAAAAAATGAAGTATAATTAATTTACAATGTTGTGTTAGATTCAAGTGTACAGCAAAGTGATTCAGTTATACACATACACACACATATATATATATTTTTCAGATTCTTTTCCATTATAGGTTATTACAAGATATTGAGTATAGTTCTCTGTTCTATACAGTAGGTCCTTATTGTTTTTTAAAATTAATTAATTAATTTATTCATTTTTGGCTGCATTGGGTCTTTGTTTTTGCACGTGGCTTTCTCTAGTTGCGGCGAGTGGGGGTTACTCTTCGTTGTGGTGTGCGGTCTTCTCACTGCGGTGGCTTCTCTTGTTGCGGAGCTTGGGCTCTAGGTGTGCGGGCTTCAGTAGTTGTGGCTTGTGGTCTGTAGAGCGCAGGCTCAGTAGTTGTGGCGCACGGGCTTAGTCGCTCTGCGGCATGTGAGATCTTCCTGGACCAGGACTCGAACCCGTGTCCCCTGCATTGGCAGGCGGATTCTTAACCACTGTGCCACCAGGGAAGCCCGGTCTTTATTGTTTGCCTATTTTATATATAGTAGTGTGTACCTGATAAGCGCAAACTCGCAACTTATTGCCCCCCACCTCATCCCCTTTGGCAGCTATAAGTTTGTTTTCTATGTGAGTCTATTTCTGTTTTGTGAATAAGTTATTTTGTATCATTTTTTTAAGATTCCGCATGTAAGTGGTATCATATGATATTTGCCTTTGTCTGTCTGAGTTCACTTAGTATGATGATCTCTAGGTCCATCCATGTTGCTGCAAATGGCATTATTTCATTCTTTCTTATGGCTGAGTAATATCCCATTGTGTGTGTGTATATATATATATATATATATATATATATATATATCACGCATCTTCTTTACGCATTCATCTGATGATGGACATTTGGGTTGCTTCCATGTCTTGGCTATCGTAAGTAGTGCTGCTATGAACGTTGGTTGCATGTATCTTTTCAAGTTATATTTTTATCTGGATATGTGCCCAGGAGCAGGATTGCAGGATCATATGGTAGCTCTATGGATACCATGAGTTCCTGATTGCCTGAATGTTAAGTGATGAACCCAGTATTAAGAGGACCACCCAGCAACTTGCCTGTCTTTTTTTTTTTTTTTGCGGCACGTGGGCCTCGCACTGTTGTGGCCTCTCCCGCCCCGGAGCACAGGTTCTGGACGCGCAGGCCCAGCGGCCATGGCTCACGGGCCCAGCCGCTCCGCGGCATGTGGGATCTTCCCAGACTGGGGCACGAACCCGCATCCCCTGCATCGGCAGGCGGACTCTCAACCACTGCGCCACCAGGGAAGCCCGCTTGTCTTTTAATATTAGTACAAATAGCTTTACCACTGGCCCCAGATTTTGTTTCTTGTATCTTTCTGTGGATTGCTGCCTTTCAATCAGTGCTAAATGGCAGGGAGCCCTATTGTTTTTGGTGGTAGTTTCAGTTGTAACTGAATCTTTCACGTGCCTGAGTGTGTGGGGGACTGAAGTGCGTGTTCTCAGCATGTCAGTGGGTCATTGCACACGTATTTGAGTCCCAAAGGCCTTTAGGGTTGGACCCGTCCGTCCTCTTGTGGGAAAGCTTTTCCACTTTCAAAGAGAAGTGCCAGCCTGGACTTAAGTTGCCATTTTGTTAATTTAGGTAAATTTAAAGTCAACTCTGAAAGAATAACTTTCTTAAAAAGCAAACACTGATTTGATAAGTTCAATTATGACTTAAGACACAGGAGACGGATAAACAAAGCTCAAACATTGAATTCATTTACATTCCTCTGTTGTGCTGGTCTCTGTTCCTGGCTAGGCCCTGTCCGGTGGGTGTGTTCACACAGGTTATGTGGCCCCGGCTCACAGCCCCGGGAGGGGTGCCGAGGAGCTCCCATTCCAAGCTGAGCCCTGTGTCTGGGGTACATCCCGCAGACCTCACCCCTCCCCACCTCAGTTGCCCAGTGAACCAATGTGTGCCCCCCTCCCACCCCCGCACTGCCTGCCGGGAACCTAGCCAAGGCCTGGGAGGCACCCTGGTGGCTGCTGACATGCCATGCGGGCATCCTGACCTCTCCCCTACCATTCGAAAGAGGCTGGCATCTTCTGAGCAAGATTTTGTGTAAATAAATAACTGGTTTACAAAAAGTAATAGAAAACAACAACAGAAAAAGCGACGTCTCCAAGGCCCTCCATTCCTGTTACCCAACTGTCTCTGAGACTTGGCAAATGATACTACTCACTACTTACCACTTTAATCAGGACTTGATAAATGGAAGTTTTCACTGAATGGAGAGTTTTGCACGTTGAAGAAGGTGTGTGTGTTCACATCTGCACACATCCACACACTCCTGCCGCCTCAACGAGTGGTGAGCACCGTCCGTGAGCAGCAGTGGTGGGTTGGGGGTGTCCCGTGTGTGTGTTCACATCTGCACACATCCACACACTCCTGCTGCCACAACGAGTGGTGAGCACCGTCCGTGAGCACCAGTGATGGGTCGGGGGTGTCTCATCGCCTCCACAGTACCCTTCCGTTCTCCCGACTGCAGCTGGAGGCCGCCCCATTCACCGCTACTAACCTCCATCCTTTCCCACTGAGAGGCACCCAGAGGAAAGGCTCCCTTCCTGAGTTCACATAGTAGGTGGTGGAGGCGGCAGCCTGGCCTGGAGCCTCGGTCCTTGTCCAGGGGGGGCACCCCCTCCTGGGTGTCATGCCGTCTACCCTCCCTCGTCTGCGTTCGGGCCTTCTGTTTCTGGAGGCGTCTTCTGCAGATGAGGTTCGACCCATCGCTGTCCATCACCGAGCCAGAGCCCGCCTTGTCTGGCCCGCGCTACACACCTTGAGAAGCTCTCGAAGCAGTAGCCCCTGCCCTTGAAAGAGACCTGAATTCAGTGAAGCAGCCTGACTCCACGGAGGAAACGGGGGCCTTTTCCTGCAAGCACGAGCGGAAACCAAAACACTCAAGTCTCTCGTCCAGTAGCCAGTGTTAGAAATGGGCAAAGCTGGCTGCGCCCTTAACGAGAGTGGGGGAGGGCATGTGCTTTCCCAGGAGGCTTGGGCTGCCCTGCGGGGACCTCAGGGTTCCCTCGGCCTCTTCTGGCTGATCGTCTTCTTGGAGGGGATACAGCTGGGTCTCTCAGCTGACGAGGCCGATTTCAGTGGGTGCAAAGCAAAGAGGTGCAGAGTCTCTTGAGGTTAAAGAGGTGCTTTTGGGCAAAGCTCTGTGGGTCAGGGAGTCATGGAGGCTCTACTGTGTCGAGGGTCCTTGGCCGGGCAACAGCCGTGAGACCCTGGTCGGGGGGCTACAGATACACGGCCCAGCGCGGTAATATTCCTCGATGGCTGACCTGGAATCCGTGTGTCTTGAGGAAAACGATGGCTAAGGGCTGAGGAGTCGCGAGGTTACCTCTGCGTGTTTAGGACCAGCGGCAGGAGTGGGGGACACAGTGACCCAGGAGGAGGGAACAGCATGGGCACAGCCTCGGAGCTGGCAGAGAGGTCCGTAGCATGGGGGAGACTGAAAGAGGCTCCACATTGTTGGAAAGCGTCCTGCAGGTGGAGGTGGAGGCCCCCCTGACTGGGACAAGGGGGAGGTGGGGCCCGGGCCTCTGAGGATGCTGGGTGGTCAGGCCTGTATCCCAGGAGCAGGGCGTTGCCACCCAAGTATCTCAGTTAGATTTGCATCTTAGGAAAGCTACTCTGGCTGCGAGTGGGACGTGACCTTGAGGAGGTCAGAGCAGAGGCGGGAGGCCCCTTAGGAGGCCGTGCCTTCCTGCCGGAGGGAAACACTAGAGGCGTGGGCCAGGTGGTGGCCACTATAGAAATGGAGAAGGCAGTAGAGGCAGGGGGTGTGGAATAGTGAGGATCCACCGGGCTCTGTGATTGGTCAGAAGTGGGCTGTGCCGAACGCAGCACCCTGAGCGTGTGACCTGGGGGCTCCCGGGTGCAGCGCCCTGAGCCTGGAGCTCCGGGACGAAGAGTAGGGCCCCCTCTAAGGCAGGGGGCGTTTGCAGCATCTGTGGGGCAGCCACGAGTCCAGTGGCCGCCGGGTGTGTGAGTGTGAAGCTCAGGAGAGAGGTGACCTGGGAGACAGGCATTAGGCGTCTGAAGCTGGCTGAAGGGGGCTTCCTGAGGGGTATGGAGAGGGGGGAGAAAAGTCTAGAACGGAACTGCAAGGACACCCACCTTTAAGGGAGGGGCCGGGGACAGAGGAAGGTGGTCGCCCTGGCAGTGAGGGCTGTGGATGCTCCGGGAAATGAGGGGTCACAGCAGTGTCATGGGAAGGTCACCTAAGCGAAGGCCTGGAGTCGCTGTGGCCTTGGCAGGAATGGAGACTTGATGGCGGCTGGAGAGGTCGGGGGAGTGCGTTGGTTACTGGACACCGGGGTGAGTGCACAGCTTGGGAGCTGTCTGTGCTGGGCTGGGTGGCGGGGAGCCTGGGGCTCTGGGTGCTTTCAAGGGGAGAAGCTGGCGTGGGCTGGAGTGTGGAGGAAAATGCAGGAGGTGCTCGATCAGACGGTGGGGCAGGGCCCGTGCCCAGCCGGCAGGATCCCCTGACCCCCACCCCGTGGAGGCAGGTGCTCCCTCCGTCTGCCTGGAGGGACAGGCAGAGGCCGGGCGTCCGGCTTATTTTGGCTTGAGTGGTGGGCAGAACTGCCCAGCCTGTTCTGATGGTTTTGGTTTTCCCTGAAGCAGGAGGTGAGCTGAGCGAAAAGCGGGTGGGATCCTGGGCTGGAGGAGAGCGAAGAGAGGCTGAGACAGTCACTGGGGGAAGGCGGAAGGTGGAAAGGAGCCCACGACTGCCGGAGTACGGAGAGAACAGAGCTGGAAATGGGGTGCGGGGGCACGCCCTCGCCTTCACTTCATTCTGTCTGTCTGTCCTTGTTATGTTATCCAGGACTGACGTGGGCTCGTGGTTGCTCTCTGTTCTCTGTGACCCTCATGAACTGTAAAACGCGACGTCCCCAGGATCTGGCTCAGTTCGGCAGAGTTCCCTGTTAAGCAGCATTTGGGGGTCTCCGCGGGTACAGCCCTCCCTCTGTGGGTGTCGCCTGACCTCGGGTCGGGGAGCCCTCAGGAGCCTGGTTAAGGCAGCGCCCGGCGGCCCCCAGGCAGCGAGCGGAGGGTGGGCCACGAAGGCCAGTCTTGTTTGCCGCTGTTTGTCCTTGTAAGATGATATTTATCACGCTGCTCCAGGCAGATGGTGCTCCGTGGGGTACAGGCTAAAACGCATCATGCTCATGCATCCTCGCCCGCGGGACCCTCACAAACCAGACAAGACACTTTCTGGCCCGAGCAGTCAGCTGTGCAAACGCTTATTATTAAACGTCACAGTAAATATTTTTTAATTTTTTCAAAGCAACTCTAAGGTATTTGAAGCAGAACTTTGGAAGCCAGAATGAAGTTATTTCTATTTAAGGTTCTTTTCAAAATTTGCATCTCGGGCTTCCCTGGTGGCGCAGTGGTTGAGAGTCCGCCTGCCGATGCAGGGGACACGGGTTCGTGCCCCGGTCCGGGAAGGTCCCACATGCTGCAGAGCGGCTGGGCCCGTGAGCCGTGGCTGCTGAGCCTGCACATCCGGAGCCTGTGCTCTGCAACGGGAGAGGCCACAGCAGTGACAGGCTCTCGTACCGCTAAAAAAAAATAAAAAATAAAGTTGCATCTCAAAGCAGAGAGTTGGAATTCCTTGATCTGGCCGGCATTGAAGGACAGGGTTAACACCTGGGGAAAAACACCACTAATTCTGGAGTGCAGATTTAGAGGTAAACTTGGCTCACCTGTCCTTGATCATCTTGACTGTGGTGCGTTAAGGCTTGAGGGGCTTGGAGGTGGACTGGCTCCAAATCCTGGCAAAACAGCTTCACTTCACTTGTGCCTTTACTTGCTTTGCAATTATTTTCTCCCCGTGTGTGGCTCGTCTTTTTTGTCTCAGCAGAAATTCTTTTGAAGAGCAGAAATTCTTCATTTTGATGATGTACAATTGATCCAATATTTTTCTTTTCCAGATTTTGCTTTTGGTATCATATGAAAGAAATCTTGGCTTAGCCCAAAGTCACAAGTAACTTCTTCTAGACGTTTTATAGTTTTAATAATATAAGATCTATGATCCATTTAAAGTGAATTTTTATATAGGATGTGAGGTATGGAAGGAATTTTATTTGGTGCTGGCCGAGGGGGCACCTTTGTCCCTTGTTGCAAATCGGTTGACCATATATATTCTGGGTAATCCGTTTAAGGTGGGTTTCTGCCTACTTGCTTTTGGAAAACAACGCTAACAGCTGTTTAGGTAATAGGTGTGGCATTTTCCAGCGTTCAAAGTGTTATCCAGTTCTCTTTTCAATTAGATTTTGAGCTTTATTGCAGCCCCTGGAGGTATTTGACATGAGTATTATTTCCTCCATTTCATTCAGGAAGGGGGAGCCCCCCCTGGTAGAAGGAGTCACTTAGAGTCAGAGGCAGAGGGGGGCGTCCCAGCCAGGATCAGAACATTTAAAATCCAGGACCTTTTCCCAATCGCATATAGATGAGGGTGGGCTGAGGCCCTGGCTTCCCACCAAACTGAATTTTAATTCTAGCTCAGTTCAGTACTAGCTGTGCTGTGTGATCAGGGGCAAAGTAATTAACATCTCCATTGTCAGTTTCCTTGCCTTCCTGCACAGCTAACTCCCTGTAGGAGGTCTGTTGGAATTAAAGATAAAATATACACCGGTCTAGCACAGCGGCAGAGCATGTATTAGGATCTATCATTATTACCATCACTCTTATTTTCTGAAAGTGTGGGTTTTCTAGAAGATACAGAATGTGAATATAGGAGATAAAGTTACTAAAGCAGAAAGTGATTCCAAGTTCAGGGACCTAGATATACAGGCAGTCATTTCTGGAATGGAACAAAGGCAGTCATTCTAATTGTTGAATGTGGTAGAGCTACAGTGAATTTGTTGGTGGGGGATTCTTCTGGGGGCACAGGTCTTCATTTGCTAGGATTTCCTTTGGGTAAAGGGGAAAACCACATAAAAGCTTAGTACGGTATAGGCATTCGTGAGCAAGCATTGAATGTTGGCTTCTGCTAATATCACTTTTATTATGTGTCAGGATATCCATGTTAACACATCTCCACTGTTTGTGGATCAGAGGCTTTGTTTTTTCCCCTCTGTTTTCGTTGTGTTTAACCATCAGCTTCTCATCAGGAAAGTGATCTTTGTTTTTTTGGTATGTGTGTGGTTTTTCAAAGTAATTAGAACTTCGTATGAAGATTTGCCAGCTGCCTTAGGTTCAACATTCTTCTTTGTTCTTGGTTTGCAGGGTGCAGCGCTGAAATACTTGCCAACCATTGTCAACGATGTGAAATTGGTATTTGATCCCAAAGAGCTCAGGTAAGGAAGCACCCAAGGCGAAGGCTTTCCGTGTGCCATGCTTGGCCTCCTTTTGAGGGCGTTAGTTCACGGGATGCTTGGGTTGTCTCATGTCCACATAGTTCAGTGCCCTGACTCTTTCTGGAACATGTTCTAGTGATGGTGTCTGTGACACTTTGCTCATTATGTCTTTATGTGGGAAAGGTGTCATCTATCAACAGTCACAATATTTTCTTTAGAAGATTATTTATAGCCTCATGCATACATAATACAAATTGGGCATTTTGCATCCTTTAGACTTTAAAATTCCATAAGTGGTTCTTGGGTTTGGGTTTGGGTTTCAGCACCTAAACGTTTTGACTCGGGAGCTTTAATATTGGTGTCTCACCTCCTCTACCTCATTACCATACAGCTTCTCTCTGGGGGCTCCTGCCCAAGGGCTGTGGGCCTCAGACAGGAGCCGCAAGTTGTCAGCTCAGGTTATAGTAAAACGAAAACCAAACCAAACCAAACTCTGGGCAAGCTGGACACTGGCTTTCAGATGGAGGAGTCAGGCTGGGGACCGAATCCTTCCTTTCACCTTCCGGTTTTGCCACCGTCCCCATCCAAGCTCAGTCTCAGTTGTTCACTGTGCAGATGTCACTGCATTTGGAAAAGAGGTGTCTCGAGCAAGTGGGTGCACGGCCTCTGTGACCCCAGACATCCACAGCACAGCCCTCGTCTGCTCCTTGTTTGGGTTTTGATTTAACATTTGACACAATAAACTTACCTGCGGGTGGTGGCACCAGTTGACCAGCCAGAAAAGTCCACCTAAATATTAGTAAAGGGCCATCTGTCCCTCGGGTGGTTAAACGGAATGAAAAACGGTCACCCTCCTGTACTTTATGTCCACCATAGGTCACTCATGCCTTGGAAGTGAAGGGTGAGGGGCTTTTGGGAAGCTGCTCTCCCCACGAATCATCACGTGTCTGATGTGCCTGAGGATTTAGTGTCCTGCATGGACACATTTATTTTTGCTCCCAGGCACTGACAATACTGGTTATAGTTTAGCAGGTTCTAAATGAGAAAAGGAGGCACAGATGGGCCCATGGGCAACAGGTCTGCCCTCCCGGGTCTCTGTGTGCTCTGTGACTGCAGCCCGACTCTCAGGCAGTGGTCCAGACAACGGCAGTATCAGCAGCCCCTGGAAATTTGCTGCATCTTGGGTTCCTTCCCAGATCTTCTGAATTAGGAATTGGGGGCGGGACCCAGCTATTTGGTTTTAATGATGCCTCCAGACACTTTCAATGAATGCTGCTGTTTGAGAACCTCAGGTCTGGAGAAACAGAGGACGAGGGGGGAGCTGCAGTTGGGTGGGCCATGGCCATACTCTGGGCCTGTCCTCCTGGGGCACGGGGACCAGGCCTCTGCTCACTAGAGGGGTGACGTCCATGTCCACAACGGGTGCTTGTGCCTTGTGCTTGGAGATCCCGGGAAGACTCCCTTCCCCAGGACTGGTCCCATCTGCTCTTGGGCCGTTGACTCTTTCTGCCTGTGCGTGGGTTCCTCTTCAACACCTTACCTACTGATTTTTTAAAAAATGACATTGAAAATCATGGATGTATTTTTCCCTGTTTAGAAAATTGAGTCATGTTTTGATGAAACAGAAGAGATCACACAGGAGAATAACTCAAAGTTAATTCCACGAGGATCTGGATCTTCCTAATTATCTTTTGTGTGCCAGCGTGTGTACACACACACTAACACACACCCCTAAAAGAATTCAGCATTACAGTTTTTATTTTACAGTCGACTCCTGTGCTGAAGACATGTTGTTTTCCCACATCAGGAAGGAGACTTCTACCCCATCACCATAATCTACTGTTAGAACAGTTTTGTCACCCCAATAAGATTCCTCGTGCCCAATAAGAGTCATTGCCTACTCCCACCCCAGCTCTAGGCAACTACTAACCTACTTACTGTGTGCATAGATTTACCTTTTCTGGGCATCTCCTATAAATGGAATCGTATAATATACGTGACCTTTTGTGACTAGCTTCTTTTCACTTAGCATAATGTTTTCAAGGTCTGCTAATGTCAGGATTTCATTCCCTTTTATGGGTGAATTGTGTGGATCTACTGCATTATGTTTATCCATTCATCAGTTGATGGACATCTGGGTTTTTCCACTTTTCAAGTGTTATGAATAACGTTGCTGTGATTCATATACAGGGTCTTGTGTGGATAAATATTTTCATTTCTTTTGGGTATATACCTAGAAGTTGAAATGCTGGGTCGTATGGTAACTAAGTTTAACATTTTCAGGAACTGCCAAGCATTATTCCAAAGTCTGCCCCATCTTGCATTTCCACCAGCATGGTATGAGGGTACCAGTTTCTTCACATCCTAGTCAACACTTGTTACTGGCTCTCTTTTGGATTATAGCCATTTTAGTGGGTGTGAAGTGAAAAATAACATTTTAAAGCATCATTCTTTTGGAAGAGATTTTGGCCCATATTGTATAGTGGGCCTATTCCAACATTCTGGTGGCATCTAATGACCACTCACTGAACTTGCGTCTCGGTACTGTCTTGTATCCCACTGGGTCATTTTGCAGTATTTCCAGCATCTCTTTTCACTTGTGTTTTTCCTTTTATAGCAAAATGTTTACTGATTTCATCCTAAATGTTCCCGTGGGTTTGCTGACCATTCAGAAGCTATATTGCTTGATTGAAATAATTCACAGTGACCTCTTCACACAGCATGGTGAGTGAAACCCTGAGAATCCTTAAATTGTCACATTTGTCATTGTCTGTAGACCTCACCCCATCTGAATTCTCTCTTCTTTGTCGAAAGGAGTGGGGAGGGGCTTCCCTGGTGGCGCAGTGGTTGAGAGTCCACCTGCCGACGCAGGGGATACGGGTTTGTGCCCCGGTCCGGGAGGATCCCACGTGCCGCAGAGCAGCTGGGCCCGTGAGCCATGGCCGCTGAGCCTGCACTCCGCGACAGGAGAGGCTGCGGCAGTGGGAGGCCCACGTACCAAAAAAAAAAAAAAAACAAAAAAAACAAAGAAAGGAGTGGGGAGGTTGCAGCCAATTAAAACAGCTCCATTACAAGACAGGAAGATTTAGCCCTTACCAGAGAATGGTAATTGGCATATACTGTAGGTAATAGATCATTGAAGAATGAAGGCACAAACCTCGTAGTTCGGAATTTAGGTGTACACCAGAGCCCTAGGATAATCAGCATACATTGTAGCCTTTAAGATGTGCGATTATCTATCCTGGGGAGGCAATCACTGTCCTCCGTTGAGATGATTGCAACAAAAAATTTCAAATTTTCTTTAAATGTAGAAGTCATGGTTATGTCTTAGCCTGAACTTTGCATTCTGTGACAGGGTTTCTTCAAACCCTGCTCAAAGGAAAAAGAATTTTAATGATTCCTCAACTCATTTATCCCAGGGAACACCTCACATTTCCACACGTTATCTCCCTTTTAATAAATCACTTTCTTTCTGTTTGGACAGATTGGATTAATATTTTACACTTGTCAAGAAGTTTTATTGAAAGCTTAAGACCTTTGCATAATTCCACAACCTTCCTCACTTACTGGAGAAAACTGTGAAGACTGTTGAGTGACATTCTGATGGAGAGGCATACATTTATTCTATTCCATTTGTGTCTTCTGTTCATTTTCTTTTGTCCTCACGTGTGGTGTTGTTTCAGGGATGGAGCAGCTCAGGCCTGAGATGTCCCTGTTGAGAACTCAGTGTATGTCTGGATTAGTCCTTTGTACCATTTAGACTACTGGACCCTGTGTTTTTCATCTTATTTCTTGATTTCACTTGATACAGGTCACTGGAGTCTGCACTTATAGCTAAGGCTTATGTCAAGAGGGAATGTTAAGACTTCATTTGGGTGGGAGTGTTCTTCTGGAGAAAACACATCAAACCAAGAAGGGAGTAGCTTTTTGCAGCCCTTCGAAACAGACATCCTTTCTCACTTGCATAAAAGAAAGTCAGCGGTGTCGCCGTTATTTGGGACTCAAAGCCCGTGAATCTCCTGAAGCCAGTAATCCCACCCGTCAGTATTTCAGGCTCTTCTTGGAAGGCTGGACATTGGATTGCTTATCCTTCAGGTGTCTTCCAAAGCTTGGGACTTTGTGAGACTCCAGGGAGGCATGGAGGCGATAGGTGGAGATGCTGCTTCATTGTTCCTTTCCATATTGACTAAACTTTATACCACAGCAGGTGAGATCCCCTGAAAGTTTTATATCTGGGTCTTATTAGGTAGCTTACTAATATCTCTCCTTCCAGCCATCCAACGCCAAGACACGCAAAAACACACACCACCACGACCACCACCACCATCACCATCACCATCGCTGCTACCACCAGTGCCTTCACTGAGCTAACAGTTATCAAAAAAATGACAGTTATCACGGATTGACTGCGCTTGGCTTTTATTGAGTGTTGATACAGGGATGACCTTCTTGAGGACATACTACATACATTTCAAAATTTCTGTTGCAAAACTTTGTTCCACGTCCTTTGAATAAGGACCTAAGGCATAAACGGTTCAACTAAAAATCTTTAAAATAGATCTTCTTAAGGAGTGTATTTCAAGGAAATGTTTTCTTCTATGGACACTTTATTTCTTTAGCTAGTAGATAACTTGAAGGCAAACTTAGTATTTATTTTTGCAAATTATATCAGCCGTTGTTTTTGGCAGTTGTGGTTCTCTTTACCGTGCTCCATTTCTATTTTCACTCCTGTTCTGTAAGTCTTTTATCATAGACTGCCTTAAGTCTTGTTTTGGAGATAATGCAGCATGCAAATAAATATTTAACTTTGTTTGACGGGGTCTTGTCAGGATGTGTAACATTTTGGAATTATTAACTTAGTATCTTTCTAGATATTGCAAAGGTAGGAATTTAATCTTAATAGTCAGTTGCACCCAACGTAGTAAATGAGATTGTAGGAAATATATGAATCCAGAATTATCACGGACAAAGTGAGCCAAAATTAGCCTGAGGCTTCATGTCTTACAAGCAGTTCTAGAATTGTCCAATCAGTCGACATTGTCTAAGCCATAATCTTCAGTGCAAATGTACTTCCAGACGCTCACTGGCTGCCTGGAAGCATTTCAGAATGCGTTGTCCAATGTGAAAATGGCCCCGCTTACAGGCTTGAGTTTTAAGATTATTTCTGGGTGAAGACAGCAAGGACAGCCCAGATTTTTCTCATCTTTAGGCTCCCTGCTTCTTCAGAGTTACCCAGAGCCGTCTTACCTCCTTGTCAGGAAAGGATTATCACTGGAAATCATCCAGTTGGTCTGTTCTTACGAAGATGTCATTACTTGTGCAAGATATTCTGTGCCACATGTGGTGTAAATATTTAAAGCCAAACCATTTTCTGGTGAGATATGAGGGCTCTGATTTTCTTGCCTCGTTCCATTTCTTGTTAATTTGTAAAAAAAAAAATGCAGTTGTCCGTGTCCTCTTTCCTGATCCAAGTGGAATCAGTCAAACTAACTCCCTTCGTGTCTAGAGTTTTGGAATGTGCTGTAACTAGGTTTAGCTGCTCAAGCTACTGGATGTGCTAGACTTTCGTCAGTGTTCTCTGGGGGATGTGGTCAGAGTGCATCCCTGTCTGGCTCCTCCGGTTCCTCTGTGGGGCTCCAGGGCACGTCTTTGTTCATCAGCATGTGTGTTGCTTCACTCATAGAAGAGACTCACTTTGTTGCTTCGCTCTGAAGTGTTTCTTTCTATCTCCCTCCAATATCAAAGTTATTGCGTCGTTTTGAGAGTCTCACTTTGATGGAAGTGGGAAGCTGATCTGGGTGCAGTCAGGCTGGCAGTGAATTCTGAAGCTGCCATTGCTCCTCTGCAGGAAAGCCTTCCCTTGGCAGGTTTGGGTCCCAGCAGGCCAAGGCTTCCAGGGCCCCGGTTGGCTCAGCCTGGCTCCTCTCCTGTCCTCTTTAAGGACCAGAAGACTGAGGGTGCATCCTGCTGTGTTTGTTAGGCTACAACAGGAGATGTGTCTTTTGGCAAATCGGGTTGTGTTTGGCCCCAGCTAGTGTGGACACCACAGCTGCTGTCACTGCGGTCTGTTCCCAGCCGTGCCAGCTGTAAGGCTCCTTCTGAATCAGGACCTTGCAACTCCCACTGCCTCTGCACCCTCCACCCTGGTCCGAAGGAAGTGAGAGCTCTTTACAGAGCTGTCCTCCCGCTGCTCATTTCCAGTTGCCATCCTAAGAAGTCATGCCTCCTTGGCAGAACCTGGAACATAGTTGTAGTTGCAAGGGTGGCTGTGCATTCGAGTTCTGGCTTCTGTACTGGGGAAAGAGAGCTCAAAATGTAGAACCCCTCCCCCCCGAATTTAAGAAGCCTGTTCAGAAGATGTGTGTGGACCTGGCCCTCCTGCACGTCGGCCACCGTAGATTACTGACCATGCCAGTGGTCCAGCCCCTCGGCAGGTGTCCAGCGACTCAGAGTGCATGGTTGGTTGCCAGTCACATTAGCCTTTTCTCTGAGGACATGTCTCTCTCCCTTTGCTTTGCTTAAAAAATAAAATGAATGACTGGTTTGCATCATTTCTCCTGTAAATGATTTTACTTCCTCATTAATAAAGAACTACGCATGTCTGAAGCCCTTGCTGGGATGAGGGCAGGCAGCTCACGAGAGGATTGCGAGTGTGTGTGGGCTTTGTGATCACGTTGCCTGGGCTCAGATCCTGCCTCTATTACCTGCTAACTCAGTGACCTCGGGTAAGTTACCCTCCAGGCTTCAATTTCTCCAGCTGCCCTTTTCTTCTTGCCTCCGTTACGTATCCTGAAGATTAATACATGTGTGGTACTGAGATTTACACTGAGTGTTTCATGAACATTCAAGAAATGTTAGCCATGTCTTTTCATTTTTGTTGAGGATTCATTAGAAGAATGGCCGGTGAGACCCTGCCCTCGTGGTGGGGTATGGGGCTATCATGTCAAATATGGGGCAGAAGAAAATAGACCTGGACCAAATACTGGAAGGGGTTACATAGAGAGCTTCCTCCGAGAGGTGCTCTGATCACCCTGCATAAATAAAATGTCCCCAGACACACTGCCCCTGGGCTCCTTCTGCCACTCCCCACAGCGTGCAATCATTGCCTAGTTTTACCTCTTGGCTTGCTTGTTTTCTCTGGTCCTTTCTTAAAATGAGAGGCCTTGGAGCATGGCCTTCTTGTTCATCTTGCTGTTCCTCCATCGCTGGTGCCTAGAACAGTGCCTGGCTCCCGGTGCATATTTATCTCATGTTCAAATCCAGCACTTCTCTCCCCAGGGAGCAGTGCAGAGAAGGAAGCGTGACATGCATGTGTAGTTCCCTTGACCTGAGGGAGGAGAGGTCTCGTGTTCACACGGGGAAGCTGGCTGTCTCTCCCGGTCTGGGCTCTGAATGGATGGATCATGGCGCAGGAAGGAGGTGTCTTTGAGGAGGAGTAACAGAAAGAGATAAGTGAGACAGTTAAGGTACGGAGGGTCATCCGTGAGCAGTTTTATAAAATTAAGATTGTCTTCTCTTTCTTTTTTTTTATATGATTGCATCTACCCAGGAAACCATCTCTGGCCTCCCAGGCAACCGCTTTGGGGTCTCTGGTGTCCCGTCCGCTGTGCTGAGGTCTGGATGCAGATCATAATTATGATAGTTCAGTAGTGTTGAGCTCTAACTGTGTGCCAGGGGCCATGGTAAGCCCCGATCTGTCTATCTGTCTATGTTAAATTTTTATTGGGGTATAGTTGCTTTACAATGTTATGGGGCTTTTTTTTTTTTTTTTTTTTTTTAAGATTGTCTTCTTTTTGCCTCTGATTTTATTATTCCCCTGTTTTGTGGAAGGATGAAGTGGCAGAGGGGACAGCTCAACCCTACCTCTGGACTCAAGATAGCTCTTTGTTAAAATTACGGAAAATTTTAAACATATAGGAAAATGAGGAGAAGAGTGTAAAGAACGCCTCGCTGGGCTTCAGAACCTATCGAGTCATGGTCTTGTTTTTATCTCGATGCTCCTCCCCCGCATATTGTTCTTTAAATTTATTTTCTTGAAGTATAGTTGCTTTACACGGTTGTGTTAGTTTCTGCTGTACAGCAAAGTGATTCACTTATACATACACATATGTGTGTGTGTCTATATATATATATATATATATATATATATATATATATATATATTCTTTTTCATATTCTTTTCCGTTATGGCTTATCACAGAATATTGAATATAGTTCCCTGTCCTACACAGTGGGACCTTGTTGGTTATTCGTCCTGTATGTCATAATTTGCATCTGCTAATTCCAAACTCCCAGTCCATTCCTCCCCCTGCCCCAGATATTTTTTAAAAATTTATTTTATTGAAGTATAGTTGCTTTACACGGTTGTGTTAGTTTCTGCTGTACAACAAAGTGATTCACTTAAACACAAACACACACACACACATATACATTCCTTTTTTTTTTCTTTTAAAGAAGATGTTGGGGGTAGGAGTTTATTAATTAATTAATTAATTTTTGCTGTGTTGGTTCTTCATTTCTGTGCGAGGGCTTTCTCTAGTTGTGGCAAGCGGGGGCCAGTCTTCATTGCGGTGCGCAGGCCTCTCACTATCGCGGCCTTTCTTGTTGCAGAGCACAGGCTCCAGACGCGCAGGCTCAGTAGTTGTGGCGCACGGGCCCAGTTGCTCTGCGGCATGTGGGGTCTTCCCAGACCAGGGCTTGAACCCGTGTCCCCTGCATCGGCAGGCGGATTCTCAACCACTGCGCCACCAGGGAAGCCCCTACATTCTTTTTCATATTCTTTTCTATTATGGTTTATCACAGGATTTTGAGTATAGTTCCCTGTCCTACATGGTGGGACTCGTCATTTATCCATGCTTTATATCATAGCTTGCATCCACTAATCCCAAACTCCCAGTCCATCCCTCCCCCTGCCCCAGATATTTGGAGGCAAATCCCAGCCTTCACAGCATTTCATGAGGTTGTCTTTTCAAATATAAGTTTGTAGTCAGAGTAACTGGCATTGTTTCAGGAAATGGAGGATGTGCAGAGGGGTGGATCCCCACGTTGGAGCCGGGAACCCACCTTGGCTGTTCTGGCTCCTCCTCTCCAGCTGAGGTGAAGGACTTGGGCTCGTTATCATGCTGTGTGCGGACAGCCAATGAATGGGCGGTAATGGCTCCAAGCACTGTTTGGAGATGTGACTTGACTACTTGAAAGCTGGTTAAATAGATTATGTGCTTCACAAAAAAGATGACTCTTGCATGTAATCTGCAGCATGGAGTGAGCAGATTTTCAAAGCAAGTTACGAAGAGACAGAAAGGTCAGAGCTTCATAATTTGTACATTTGTAGCTTTGTTCCCATGTGATTATATTGTTGCCCACGTATCTAACAACAGCTGTGAAAATTAAAGCTTAAATCCTATTATAGAAATGACAATTTTCAATATAATTAAATTAAAATAGACACTAGGACACCAAGGTTTGGGATTTATGCCCACACAGATATTTTACATTAGTGTTATAGGAATTGGAATAAAAGAAATCAACCTTAGATACCATTAACTTTTAAATTAGTCAAGAGCATTGGACATCCTTGCAAGAAGCCTTTCAGCTGAGATGGGAGTTGTGCTCTTACCCACATGGGCTGCTTTCTGCTGCAGTCCTTAACCTGAGACCTTGGGAAAGCTCATTCCAGTTAACGCTGAATTCCCTTGCCTTTCAAGGTCTAGCCTTTCCATATTCTCATATTCAAAGTGACCAAAGCAATTGACAGATTTCCTTTAGAGCTTACTGTCTACTTATCTTGTGTCATAAGTTTGTTTTTGCAGAATAGTGTAAGATTTGGAGAATAAAGATTTGAAGATTTAGTGGTAAGACAATCCCTTTGTAGTCTTGATAGTAGTTTAGTTTAATACTCTTGGTGGATTACTTTGGTTTAAGCTTACTGTTCATTGGGGCCACTTTGTTTTTTATTTTTTCTCTGATGTTTGGAATCTAGCAGTGAGTAGGAATGGAAAATGTGCCATTCCTTCATTCTCGGGCCATTCCTGTAGCTCTTTCCTTCAGTATAACAAGTAGGCTCCTTTTACACAGTATTCATCAACCTCATAAAACTTCATTTGTGTTCCATTTTTTTTCTTTTTTCCTTTAACATCTTTATTGGAATATAACTGCTCTACAATGTTGTGTTAGTTTCTGCTGTATAACAAAGTGAATCAGCTGTTTGCATATGTATATCCCCATATCCCCTCCCTCTTATGGCTCCCTCCCAGCCTCCTTATCCCATCCCTCTAGGTGGTCCCAAAGCATGGAGCTGATCTCCCTGTGCTATGCAGCTGCTTCCCACTAGCTATCTGTTTTACATTTGGTAGTGTATATATGTCAATGCCACTCTCTCACTTCGTCCCAGCTTACCCTTCCCCCTCCCCGTGTCCTCAAGTTCATTTTCTACGTCTGTGTCTTTATTCCTGTCCTACCCCTAGGTTCATGAGAACCATTTGTGTTCCTTTTTTTTTTTTTTTACGGTACGCAGGCCTCTCACTGTTGTGGCCTCTCCCGTTGCGGAGTGCAGGCCAAGCGGACATGGCTCACGGGCCCAGCCACTCCGCGGCATGTGGGATCTTGCCGGACCGGGGCACGAACCCGCGTTGCCTGCATCGGCAGGCGGACTCTCAACCACTGCGCCACCAGGGAAGCCCTGTGTTCCATTTTTGAACAATACAGAGCTCCTTAAAAATGTAGGCCTGGAGAGCTCAAACAATTTTCCTCATTCTTATTTTCAAGGTGAATTATTCTTCCAGTTGTCAAGCAGAGTAAAATTCTCCTTTTTAATGGTGGAAACATTAGTTACAGCAGCTCTTTAAAATCTGAGGGCAAAGGCCCAGATGCCTATTGGGGCTAGCTAGTGGGAATTAGCAAAGTCAGATTTCTAGACCGTTTTCACTGTGATTTGATCCAAGATTTTATATCTCTAAAAGAATTACCCTGTCAATCGATTTGTTGTGCTTTAAATCGTAGAAAGAAAAGCTGTGTGTTTAATACAGACCTATAGTAAAATATACCTTCTTAATGCTTTGGATCCATGAATAAATCAAAATAAAATCTCCTGAGCTTCTCCACTGTGGAGAATGGAGAGGTATTTCTCTTATTGAAAGGGTTCTTAAACCCAGAGGTACTCTGTAGTAGTTTTTGTTAACTTGATGGATGCTTTTCACAGAAAGAAAAATTGGGGTTGGGACCGTCATATGCCATAATTATTAATGTACCACTCGTATAGCATTCTGGAATACTTTAATTAGATAGTTGTGCTGAAGACTTCTAATAAACATTACCAGCTGTGAACCCCAAAGTTACTTAATTCTTTAAGTAATGATGGAATATGAATACAATTTTCTCCTCTTTTTTTTCATGCCCTGAGAAAATTTTAATCTTTGTCTGTAAAGTACTGTACCTTTTTCCATCCCTCATTCTGTATATCACTCTGTAGCTTTCATTATGTGTGTTTTTGAAAAGATCATTTGTTAAAACAGTGCAGCCTTTTTAGAAATGGCTTAATGAATCTAGGAGGGTGAACTCAATTTCAGTTTCTTAATTATATCCATTCCCATTCCATTGTAATTTGTTGAGTACCTACCATGTGCTCAGGACTGTTGGTTAGCAAGTTTGATTCCTCTGAGAATGGCTTCAGAGCCATCAGTTTAAAAATGCATAATTGGAAAAGAGTAATTTTCTTAATTTACAGATAACAACCCAGGAGTTAAGTAGCAAGTCCTAGTCTGCAAGCAAAATCCCAGGCAGGGAGCTGTCCACCACCGTGGTGCTGATTAGGGAGTTGTCTTGTTACAAGTCCATCCCCTACTCTCTTCATAAGCTATTTCACATCCAGCATAAGAGTTATGCATTCTGAAAACTGAATTCACTTCAAGTGCCATATGGAACACGATAAAGTACAAGTATGTGAATAAATAAACACATAAATAGATTAAACATAAATAAACCATGTAGTGTTGTGTTTATGTGCTTACGGAGTTTTCGTAGCCTTTTCTCTTCTCTTTCTGTGTGATCAAATTGGCAGTGCTAAGTTCCTCGGGGTGTAGTTGGTCTAACCTTTATCATAGTGTGTTGGCTCTCTGTTCTGCACCCACCTCTGAGTGGACTCCTGTCCCTGTCACTTGATATTGGGGACATGAAGAGCAGTCTTAGAAGAGGCTGCCTTGGTTGTCCCATACCTAGTCATGCTCACATTGGCACTGGGACGGCAGGTCTCTGGGTCTCCCCAGTTCATGGTTCCTTCCCGGCCCCAAGATTAGCTCTGTATGTGCACCGTGTTGTGTACAGAAACTTGCCTGGGACAGTTGGAGGAGCCCCAGGTCAGCCTGCAGTCTCCTATGTTCTCCTTCTAGACCCTACTTTTTTCTGTTGCGTAAATCCCTCCCTGAGGGCACAGTCCTTCCCTCAAGGTGGAGCGGACAGACCATATGATTTTGACGTTGTTTTTTTAACTGTAGAGCTCAGTATGGGGGCAAGCAGTAGAGGAGTGTGTGCTGGGCCACACTGGCCAAAACCTGTGTTCTTGGTTAGCTTCACGCTCTTGGGTAAAAGCATGCACACGACTCCCCAGCTCTGTTTTTCTCTCTTTGCTTTTTCATCCTCCACGTGGTAAGATTCTGCCCAAGGATAGGCAGACCTATCGAATTCCTCTCAAATGTACCAAGCCACCTCCTTAAATGCATTTCCATCCAGAGGATAGATTCCTGGTCTGACCAGTACTTTCCACACTATGTTCCCTGGCATTTTGTTTGAGTCTTTCTAATCTTTTCATCTGCTTTTAAATGGGACTCATTTTAGATTTTTCTCCATTGGTTCTTCTTCCATTTCTTTCTTCTGACAAAGTATTTATTATTACGATACTAGTGGCTGGTTAACCTCTATGATTATACTTCTCCAAACTACAGGATACAAAATATCTGCTGCCCCACTCCCTTCTTTCAAAAGATGACACTTTTTACGAGGCCCGGTGGCTTCATCCAGAAGATGTGTCTTTGACCAGCTTCTTTTTCCTATTGTTCCGCAATCTGCGTCTTGCCATGTTCACTTCCAAGTCTCAAGATACTTTTAATTGCTCTGTCACTTTCTCAGTTAAAATTTTGTGACATTGGGTACCTCAAAGCCGACAGGCAGATTATCTTATTTCTGATCATTTCAGCACTCAGCCAAGTGGTGCTGAGAATCTTCTTACCAGACTCCTTCCAGAGGTACTACCCGTAGGTAGGAATCGAAACACAGTGCAGGGCAGTTGTATTTACTCCATTTTACAGACAAAGAAGCTGAAGTTCAGAAAGGAAAACTGACATACTTAGGGTTACTCGATGTGAATTTATCCTCCTGGTACTGCTAATGATCACAGCTTACTTAAAGCGAATTAAAGTAATTCTTGGAAAAGTTTAATGTGCATTAGACCTGTAAAGACACCGGAATCATACATGTTTACACACACGTGCACATGCATGGGTCAAAGGAGCTCTGGCTTCAGGATCAGGCATCTAACTCTGGCTCAGCTGCTGCCTGGTCCCTATATTCTGGCTCCTGGCTCCCACATCTGTAAAATTTGGACGTGAGTAGATTGCTCCTGTGATCCCTTCCATTGCTGGCTCTGTTTTCTTTATTTCTGGTGTTTAAAGATTTGTGTAGAAGGAGAGAATTATTTGAACAAATCGAATCATGTGGGTACAGAGTTCTTAGATTGTTGAAAAGTAAGATGACTGTATAAGATGAAGAGCAAGCATCCCCCATTTATATGGCTCTTACTGTTTAATTCTCAGTAAAAGTGTTCATCTGGATCTCAGTTCTGTGTAACAGGCTCAAGGTTATTAAATGCACTTTATGGATCATTTGTTTAATGTGACCAAACTAAAAACTAAGAAGCACATTATTTAGTGTTCATAAAATGAAAGTTTTAAATGGACAGATTCATTCTCGTATTTGCATCTTGCTTTGATGTAGAGCTATAATGGAGTTATAGACGGATATTCTGCTTGGACATTTATAAGCTGATGATGCCTGTTGAATACCGTTTATAAAGATTAATATTTTTTACTCTGTGCCCATTACCAGAGCATTAATCATAATGGCTTCAGCCTGCACAGCTGAGGATGAACAGATGTGCAATCATTGCTGTCTGTAATCATAGTGGATCACACTGGGAAAGGGGCTGTGGAAGGCTGGCTGGTGTGTTGTAGGACCTCTGATCCCCACGGCTGATTTGCGTGGAGTCTGGGCCCACGGGCTGCCTGCTCCGGGCTGTCAGCATTCCTTTCTGTGCACGGCAGCGAAAACCAGGACAACCGTGCTGGCTGGTTTTCGCTTCCTTGTGGGGTCAGGCCTATGCCTTGACTCAGACTACCAGGCACTGATGAGGCCTGCAGTCCTGTACATGTGAAGAGGATCTGACAGGAGGAAGCTGTGGCCTTGATTCTCCTTCCAAAGGTGAACACTGGTTTATTAAAATGAGAAATCGCACAAGAGGTCTTTAATGCTGCTGCTTCCTAGCATACTCCGAGACTGCGCTGTCCAACCGAGTTAGAATGCCAGCTACGTATGTAATTTATAATTTTATACAGTCCACAGTAAGAAAGAAAAGTACAAAGAAGTTGGTGAAATTAATTTTAATAATATATTTTATCTGAAATATCATGTCGACATGACTTTGATCTAAATAGGACAACTGGCATGTTTTACATTCTTGATTCATACGAAGTCTCTGAAATCCCGTGTGGTTTTCACATTTATAGCCCATCTCAATTTGGATGCTCTGTTTTCATCACAGATGCTTGATCTTAACATTTAATATAATTTACCATTGAAAAGTAGACTTACATACGCAAGTTGTTCCAAACAGTGGTTAACAATAACTGAATCAGATGTCTTTTTTTTCCATTTAAGTTAAAATAGTGCATAAAATTAACTGAAATGGAAACTTCTACTCCTCAGCTGCTAGCTACATTTCAGGGGTTCACTGGCTACCCTACTGGATAGCACACTCCAAGGCATTAGTTTTCTGTGTGTACTTCGTTGAAAAGGCTGACTTTGCATAATAATATTATTTCTGTTACTGTTACTGACAGCTGCTAGTTATTGAATGCTTACTACTTGCCAGACGCACACATTATATCATCTAATTCTCACAGTAAACCCGAGGGGTTAACAATATCAGGCCTATTTTGCAAAGAAGGACAATTAAGGATTTTAGAGAATTTAAGTCACTCGCCTGAGATTCAAGGCAAAGAGTGAGCAAGGTGGATTTTATGATTTCCTGTGTGCACGGGTAAACTGAACTTCAGTGAGGCCAAAAGGCTGTTCCAAAATCAAAAAGGCTGTTAGTCCCAAACTCCCAATTTGTCCCTCCCCTCTCCCTCCCCTTTGACAACCATAAGTTTGTTTTCTATGTCTGTGAGTCTTGGGATTAACTATTACACTACTATATATAAAACAGGTAAACAGCAAGGACCTTGTGAGAAGCAGTATCTTGTAATAACCTATAATGGAAAGCAATCTGAAAAAGGTTAGATATGTGTATAACTGAATCACTGTGCTGTATACCGGAAACTAACACATCATTGTAAATCAGCTCTACTCCAATTAAAAAGCCAACAAACAAAATCGAATAGACCCAGGTTCCTGGACTTCCAGTCAGGTATTTGTTGCAGCTGTTTTCCGTGTGTTTATCTATGGGTAGTTTATTTGAAATGTGTTTTCTTTTTAAAATATAAGGGTTTGTTGGTTTGATTGTTTTTCTTTCTTTCTTTCTTTTTCTTTTCTCTTTTTTTTCCTCGAGTGGGGGGATTGTCAGATTCCTGGGCCATCTGTTTTGAACCAAATGGGACAATTGGCACAAATCATGCTAGAGAAATGACATCCTGTTCATGGAGAAGGGTATTCAGGACACTGAGTTGGGACACTCAGAATATGACAGGAGATTCCTCTTCCTTGGATGCTTTAAAACAGCTCATTGCAGGCGTGAGTGTGTGTGGTGTGAGTGTGTGAGGGTGTGTGTGGTGTGTGTGTGGTGTGTGTGGTATGTGTGAGTGTGTGTGTGTGGTGTGTGTGAATGTGTATGGTGTGTGTGGTGTGAGTTGTGTGAGTGTGTGTGGTGTGAGTTGTGGTATGAGTGTGTGTGGTGTGAGAGTGTGTGTGTGTTTGTGGGGGGTAGTAGCTTCCTCTGTGCTCTTAATTTTTTGTCTTGACTTACAATAAAATTTCAGGATCTTTAGTGTTACTCCAAACTTGTGTCCCACCACTTCTTGAAAACAAAACTGGAAGGAGCTGAAATGCAGAGTAGGGACATCCTTTGTAAAGTGAGGTTAGTTTTGCTTTGGTTGGGGGCTGCTGGGTGGCTGGGACGGCACCAGGAGGTGGACCTGCTTCTCACTGCAGACTCTCCTGTGCTAACCCTGCACCTGTAATCACAGTGACCCCCGACCACCGCTCGTGTGCGGGTGCGAGCACACACACACTCACACACACGTGTGCCCGTGCGCCTGAACACTGCTGTCCGGATCGGCTTGGACACCATCCAGTGACACTGCGTCACCAGAAAGGCAGGAGCCATCTTGCTATGATGGCTTTGTCCCTCTGGTGTCTTCCTAGGATGCGACGGGGCGGCCCTCGGCTGCAGGTCCTTCCTCAACTGATAGGAGCAAAGTGCTAGGTTTACGCATGAAAAAGGACAAAAAGTCCTATGGACAGGAGTCCTATGCAGCAGCTGTCCTGCTGGGAAGAGCGCGCTTCTCCACACGAGCACATGCATGCGTGCACACACACACAGTTGCACGCGCGCTTGAAGTCACTGCACACACGTGTGCACGCATGTACACACACACTTCCACTGTCAGGTCTTAGTGTATGTGTGAGGGCTACTCCCGTGGATGAGAACAAGACCTCTGCTCTCACGGAGACTGCGTCCCAGGAAGGAGAAACAGGTCACAGAGCAAGTCGTAATTTCCAGCAGTCCCAGAGCTGGCACCTGAGGCCTGCCTGTCCCCAGGTCCGTCGGGGGGCTGAGCTGGGGCCTGCTGATCACGGCTCACCAAGAAGGTGGGTGTGTCAACTTGGGCTGCTTCCAGCTTTGGTCCCTGCGGCCGCTGCAGGACTCTGGGGCGTTGCCATTCTTCCTGTGGGGACCTGGGACGTGTTTCTGAAGGTGTTGCTGCCCTGTGACCTTCTGTCTTTGGAGGCCTGCATGAGATGCCTGGGGTGGTCATTGTGCCTGTAAGAAAAGCCCAGGCAAGAGGCTGCTCCTGCCTGGTGATCTGGTCCTGTGATGGGCGTGTGGTTGGGGGATGGGGCCCTGTCCTGGGGCCGGAGGTGTGGTCCTCCACACAGGAATGTTGGACCCTCACAAAGTCCTGCTCGTGGTGTCTTGTTTCATTCTCTCGATGAAGTAGGCTTATCCCCATGACCTGCCTTTATCTTGACCAGCCAGAGATGGGGTGGGTTATGGAGTTAGAGCTACAGTTGTCCTATGGATGTTGGAAACATCCCACGTGTAAATACTATGGGTTCATCTGAAGGATTATAACAAATGGGTTTTTAATGTTCTCAGGGGCTAAGAGAATGAAATGTCTCTAAACGTGACAAAATGGTAGCGAAGTGTCCAAAAGTTTGGTGTCCAAAGCCTCAGAAGAGGCTGGATAACAAATGCACAGAGCGATCACAGACCCCTGGGCTGGGTGGAGGGTGGGCGTTCCCACCAGGTAGCCAAGGATGGCTGATAGCATCTCTCCCCGGGGAAAATGGACAGGGCGGCCATCACTTCCCTCACCCTGGCATAATTCTGACAGATGACACCAACACACTCAGTTACTTCTGAGAACGGTGAAGTCCACACCTGCCTGTCCAGCGTGACAGATAAATGAGGCCGTATGGAATGGACTTTGGCCAGAGCATATGGGTTGCCAGGGCCTAAAGAGCCATTTCTGCAAGCTCTGAGTCCAGAGCTGTGTTCCCTGATCCTCTAGGGCTGTTCGTGGACACACGCCTGCTCCCGCGCTGGCCTAGCAAGCCCACTTGGCCTTCTACCGCTGTTGGGTCCCTCCCAGGCTTACTTCAGACATGGCTTTGCTAAGCCTCCGTTGTCATGTTTTCCTTGGTCATGTGGTCAGGGTCTGTTTTTACCTGCTCAGCTCTTCGTGGCTCTTACTTCTCCCACTGACATGTCTTGGAAACTAGACTTAACCCAGAACGGTGGCGGCAGTGACAGGCATGACCACGCGGACAGGGGTGGCCGAGGGCTCACCCCCTGTTGAGGTCACACTGGGTGATGTGGGAGGGAAAGAGGACTCATCCTGGAGATGTCCTGCCTGTGACCTTGAGGCTGAACGCAGGCGGGGCTGCACTCAGACAGCTTTGTGCAGGGACCTCTCCTGCCCCTTGGGTGCTGGGAGCTGGGAGTGTAGCCCCTACTGTGGATGTTGTGCTGTGGTGTGGAAGGTCAGCAGAGCTACCGGGGCAGATGTAACTTGCGAGCGTCAGGATTGTGTAGCAAAGACACTGGGTTTGGGATGCTTGTGGAGTTCGTGTATGCAGTGGGTCAGCATTTTGGGCAACTGCATTTTCAGGCTGGATTCACTGCACGTGGTCATTTTCCTGTGGCATGTGCCTTGGACTGGGTTTGTCCCTGGGCGGCTCTCTGATGCCTGGGCTCCCCCCTCCCCTCCACGCTGGCAGCCCATCTCGACTTGGGAGCACTTCCATCACAAGTTCAAGGGGCTGTGGCATTCAGAGAGATGCTCTCCGTGGGGTCCTGTGTTCACCCTTGGCGTCACAGGAGGGGTTGGGTGGGAAGATAAGGGAATCGTGTGACGGCCCGTGACATCCAGGAGCACCAATGTGGAGAGACTGCTTGGTCCCCATGGGACAGCGCCGCCTCCTTGTGCTGTGCTCTCACTCCCTCACCTTCGGCAACCCCTGACAACATAGTCATCCAAGCCCGGCTGGCCCCTGCCCGGAAGATACGCAGCACTGCAGCATGTCTGCGTCACCCCTGCCTACGTATTGGTTACTGTAATGGTGACATCAACAAGTAAATGCATATACTCATATATTCATTGGACAAAACTCAATCTGGAAAAATGGAGTTGCTGTCAGTTCCTTTTCTAGGGATTAAATCAAAATGGAGCTTGAAAAAGCCTTAGCGTGAGCTTCCTACATGCGGTCCCCTGGAGGGCAGAGGAGCGGAAGGGCGTGTGCGGTTTCTGCACCTCCCCCTGAGCTGCCTCGCGCCTCCAGCCCCATGCCTTCTTTATCGTGTACTTCTTGGGAAAGTCTTCTAAGCAAGTCTCTGCATACTTTCAGGAACCATTCCAATGTTGCATGCTTATTTTTTCCTTATGTTC
The DNA here is from genome assembly GCF_008692025.1 of Phocoena sinus. Classification (NCBI taxonomy): domain Eukaryota; kingdom Metazoa; phylum Chordata; class Mammalia; order Artiodactyla; family Phocoenidae; genus Phocoena; species Phocoena sinus. Next base: position 80,043,108 of record NC_045778.1, read on the forward strand.
AGAAAACTCAGGAAACATTAATGCAAAACTTGCTTTTAGGTATCGTTAACGTTGGAAGTCCTAAAGGGTAAAATTCTAAAACAAGCACAGGATATTTAACGTTCCCGAGCTCTGCTGTCTTTTCTCTCGTGCACTGCATTTTAAAGGGACCTACAGTGGCTGGGCTGGTTTCACCATACAGAGCTGGTGTTGTCAGCAGACAGTTCACGTTGGGGGATGGATGGTGCTGGTGTTAAACAGGAGTTCCCAACAGGAAGAGACAATTAGTAATTGCATTTCATCTCGAATCTTATTTGTGTCTGGTTCATTATTTTTCTTTGATTTTTCTGAACATTCTTTCTATTGTCCTATCTAAAAAACAAATGAAAACCCAAGTGATCTTTGATCCTTAGACCCCAGTGTGCCTTTATTTCACAGCCGTGCTTTCCAGAGCCGTGTCTGTGCTTCTATTTTCGTCTTCTCATCCCACTCCAGGAAGCTGCCTTGAGAAGGACTCCATCTGCTTTTATTTATTTCTTCTTTAATTTTATTTTTTTTCGATCTTTGGGCTGCACTGCACGGCACGTGGAATAGTTAGTTCCCTGACCAGAGATGGAACCCGCGCCCCTGCATTGGCAGCATGGACTCTTAACCACCGGACCGCCAGGGAATTCTCCTCGGTGTGCTTTTTATTGTCACATCCCAGGGCTGTGCTTTTCTACCCGTTCTTGCCACCATATTTGGCCACGCTGGCCACCTGCCCTCCCTTGGTTTGGGTGATGTCGTTCATCTCTGCGTCAGCCCACATCTTTCCTCGCTCCATCTTCTGTTCTAATACCAACATCCTGACTGCTGTTCACAGTTTTCCCTTCTCATTCTACACATTCCTCTTTGATGGTCTTATTCACATACTTGGCATTTATTATGGTCTAGGGCTGTTGCTTCTTCAGTCTGTAAGGCTGGAAATCTCTAAGGTCTAGAACCCTCTCTCCATGTGCCTACTAGATGAGGCCACTTGGATGTCCAGCAGCAACTCAGATTCAACGTGTCCAGAACCTGGTCCTTTTCTCTGCCCTTAAACACCCTTCTGTCCCAAGTTTCCTCTCCTTGGATGGCATCACATGGTGCCTTGGATGAACTTGTCACGAAGACGCTGGGTGCTGTGTTTGATTCTCCTTTAGCCCCCACCCTCCTCTCCACTTCATCACCTGCCACTGTGTTCAGCCTGCCTCCAGTTTGCTTTTGTTCAAGGCCTCTTCTTTCAAACTTGCCACTGTAGCAGGAGGTCAGGCCTTTACTGTTTCTTGCCTGGACTATTGCGTTAGCTAACCTGTCCAGTCTGTCCAGATGAGCCTCCCATCTCCACTGCCCTACCTGGCGCCATCACGGTTGCTGTCTCTGGCCTTTTGATCTGAACATATCCCTTCCCTGTCAGCATCTTCCAGTTCTCCACCTCTTTCTGTCTCATCCATCATGTTCAGGATGAAATCCAGCTGCCCGCCTGGTCTTTTATTCTGCTTCTCCTCTCCCCACCCTCCTGAACTGTGCATGTGGCTCTGTGAATATGTCATCTGCTCCTGTCTACTTGACTTTGTGAATAGGGTTCCTTTTCCTGGATGGCCCCCTCACTTTGTGGGAAATTCTGATTCCTCTTCCCAGCAGGTGAATGTATTACCTCCCTAACTTTCACCTCCAAGGTCAATACCTGCTCCCCGCCGCCTCCTCCCTCATTAGCCCAGGGCTCTGGGAGACCAAAGAGGGGCCGGGGCTCTTCACCAGTATCTGTATCACATCATAAGAGCAAGTACCCTGTCCTGAGCATCTCACCTGTGCCAGGCCCAGGCCTTCTTGCCTCACCTTGCCAGGAGTACATTGTACCTCAGACCTGTGAGTAGCTAGTGCCACTGTGCCCATGTGAGCAATGAGGAAACCGAGGCTCAGAGAGGTAACGAGCTCTGCCCGAGATAACCTTGCAAGGAGGCCAACGGAATTTAAACCCAGCCAACCTCACTCCAGAGCCTGAGCTCTCAGCCCCCTGCAGACCGTCCCTCTGCAGATGTGAGCCCAGCAGAAAGTTGTCCCTGAGTGGGTAAACATTAAGTGGGGAATTTAGTAAGCTATGAACCGGCCAAGCTCAGGAAACTTCGGGAGGTGTGTGGGAGCAGGAAGGAACCATGCTCTGGTCTTCCTAGGAAATAAGAAGAGCTGCAATTCAAATAGTTTTTGTTGTAACAAGTGTTTCTTCTGAAGTTGGAAATCAGTAAATATACAGTTCCACACAGAAAATTAGTTAAAACCCCAGCACGCCTGTTTGCATTTGTATCTATGTACATACTGTTGGACATATGTAAATATGTATATGTTTGTTTGTGAACTGTCGTTGTATATTTACATGGTGACACACACACATATGCGTGCACACGTGAGTGAATTATTTTATAAGGAAACAAGTGACTTCCTCCCAGTCAAGTAGTCTGACCCCCTCCAGATGTCAGTTTCACATTGCAGAGTATGTAAATGTAACATGCAGTGTCACAAGCTAGGAAAACAAGCTTCTAGCAAACAGAGTTGCATCTTGGTGGGTCTCCTGCTGACTGGCAACCCGGTGTCCCCTGCAGACTGCAGAGAGATCCTGCTTCCCATGATGACGGATCAGCTCAAGTACCATCTGGAGAGACAGGAAGATCTGGAGGCCTGCTGCCAGCTGCTCAGCAACATCCTGGAGGTTCTGTACAGGAAGGACGTGGTGAGTAATGGCGGGGCTACCTCTGTGGACCCTGCAGCAAATGTGGGTCTGCGATCCCCAGGGGCCCCAGCCTCCCAGGACCAAGTCGTATTTGATTCAGTTAAAAAAATACGGCCGGGGGCTTCCCTGGTGGCGCAGTGGTTGGGAGTCCGCCTGCCGATGCAGGGGACACGGGTTCGTGCCCCGGTCCGGGAAGATCCCACATGCCGCGGAGCGCCTGGGCCCGTGAGTCATGGCCGCTGAGCCTGCACGTCCGGAGCCTGTGCTACACAATGGGGGAGGCCACAACAGTGAGAGGCCCGCGTACAGCAAAAAAAAAAAAGGATGGCCTGAATTTTAAGGGTTACCCTTTCTTTTTCTCTCTCTAGAGTTGCATCCTCAAATTATTTTTTATTTATGTGTAAAGCACGATGATTATATTACCACGTGTGCTTTTCAGCACTGAAGATACTGTTTTATGTTTGTTTCCTATGACTTCTCAGCTAAGTGACTTCCAAGACTTAGATTTGATATTTAAGGTCAAAGGCTTTGATATTAAAAATTAGAAGTAAACAACAGGAGGCTAATTGCCTACTTTCTTTCAATTATTATTTTATATTTGATAAATAGATAATATTATTATTTTATACATGCACATAGTAGTTGTTGGTTGTTTTAAGTGCGTCCGAGAGTTTTGAGAAGAGCAGTTCTCTGCCCCTTTTCCTGGGTTCCTCCCCCCACAGGCAGTTTTTTCCTGTGCTTTCTTGGCTGTTTTTTTTTTAAAATGGTATTTCCTTTTGCATTTCTCAATTGTATGCTTATTCCACTGACCTTCTGTCTTAATCAAAAGCTGGTGCAGGCACATATGGAAACATCTGACCCTATGCTTCCACGACGCCATTGTACCCAGCACATTCATTTGGGCACACATGTGCACACACATGTAAAGACATTGGTTCTCCAGGTGTGTCTGGACAGGTGTACAGGGCCACGTCTGTCTCTGCCTCTAGCAGTGTGTCTGCCTCTAGCAGTGGCCAGATGGGCCAGGATTTTCAGTCGGCAGGACTTGATCTTAGCTCTTCCCCACGTGACCTCCTGCCACCTCCCCAGTCCACACGCACACACGCACACACACGTGTGCGTGCACGCACCTTTCCTGCCCACTTCCTTGCTGTGCCCGCTCATTCCCTCAGAGCCTGGGTGCTGCCCTTGAAGAAGGAGGTAAGGTAAAGTAATTCATTGGGATGGTGGCTGCATCCGCTCTTCCCGGACTTTGCCTTTGAAAGGTGTCGGAAGCCTTAACCCAAAGGCCAGCGTCCAGGGCTCCCATGCCAGGCCTTTTCCTTTTCTTATCAGATGAAAGGTCGGGAGTAAAGAGGTTGTGTGGCCAAGCCTCACAGAGGAGGTAGTGCCTGCCTGGCCTGTGCGGAAGCATCTAGAAAGCCCGTTTAAACACATTCAAAGTTCGTGAAGAAGAATCGGCAGTCCCATCACACACAAAGGAGCAAATTCTTACTGATAGAAGGTTCTCTGGCACTCTGAATCTTAAGTAGTGTGCTAAAATGATATTTAAACATTCGATTCCATGTGATTGTTCCCACATTATTGGGACCTGACATGCAGAGCCATCTATGGTTGTTATCTGTCAGCCTTCCATTTACAAATGGCCAAGTGTCTTTAGAAAACTCATTGGTGAGCTAATCAGGGATCATAAACATTATATTGTTTAAACAGAGTTGCTTTTATTTTTAAGGTTTGCTTCAATTAAATTACTATGATTATATAACACGTTATCATTAATGGACTATAATTAATAAAATGCCTTGAGTTTTCTTTGTGAAGGCTTTTGCCTCTGACAAGGGCCATTTTTCATCTCGTTAAGGGTTGTAATTGATTTACTCTTTACAGGATAAATGGATTCAGTGACAGCCGCGGGACGGGCATGTTAATGACTGTCTTAGGTGATGGTATATTTACACTGGTGTGTCCTCCTGCAGGGACCAACTCAGAGGCATGTCCAGATCATCATGGAGAAGCTTCTCCGGACAGTGAACCGAACCGTCATTTCCATGGGACGGGATTCCGAACTCATCGTAAGTGCTCGGTGACACACGCTTGTGGGTTTCATTGTGGCTGACAGCATCTTTCCCGGGAAAGTCATTCACTCTCAAGCCCGAAAATCCATGTGGTTCTTTCCCACCTGCCTTTTGAAACTAACCATGTCGTACAACGATACAGCAAGCAGTGGGGATGCATTTATTTACAGTCTAGTAGGTTAAAGGTACTCATTGCCACGATTCTATAAGTAAGTGTCAAAGTTGAAGAGTAACAAACCAACATTTGGTTCTAGTTTTCTCATTGCTTACTTCTAGCAAAGGATGTCTATGTTCTTCTAAGTCCTCATTCTTCTGGCAGTTTCTTTCTACGTATTTACATTTAAGATGCCATTAATAAAATTTTATGAAGGGCCTTAAAAAGGAATTGAGGCCCTCCGACTTCGCTGTTTTATGTCTAAAGTATTGTAGATGTCTGTCCCGTTCAGATTGTCGAGACAAGGAATGGTATCTGTTCTTTTTCTCAGAGTTTTAACGATAATTTAGCAAGCTTATTGCTAAAGCAAGACCGGAGCATTTTCATATTATGGTGATTTTTTCCAGAGTTTGCCACTCTCCTCCTCACCGTCATTATTCTTAAATATGGTTTCGTGGGCAAAAGATGCATTTGTAGGTCCCATTTAATTTCTTTCATTTCTAGTACATGTTACCGTGTAACTGAGTTTGGTGGATCGCATTTCAAAAAAATAGCTTTCCTAATCACAGAACAGAAAATCCAGTTGGAGTCTTCGCTGGCAATCAGACTAGGCACATTGGTCTTCCTTGGGTGATTTTAGTTCTGTCTGCGTAGCCTGGGAACGGATCAAGTACAGTGACCCGTCTGTCTCCGTCAGGCCGCAAAGCAAGACCGGAGCACTGGGCTTGTGTTGGTTTCTGTGGCCGCATCACAGTAAAGGCTGCGGTCTGTGGTTTCGGGTCCATCACAGGAGAATAGTTGCTGCCTTTGTATGTTTCCATCCAGTAAAATCGTCTAGTTTTTATGTCTCAGGGTTTCAGCACATGTTATGTGCAGAGTTTCCTTTTTAAGGTATATCTCTTTTAGGTTTGGATTATAACATGTATAAATTAGGGAATAAAGTATTTCCTTGTAAATTGGCGTTACTTGCAGTGGATTTTCCATCATTCTGTAATCATGCTCTTCATCGTAACGATCCTTTTCTGTAATCTGGAAATGCTTTTGTATACGTGGGTGGAGACTGAGCCCTGTGGGGGAAGAATTGGGGTGACTCCAGGGGCACCCCCGGGGTCCGGTGTTCCCGTCTTCTTGGGATTGTGCCCTGGGTGCCCCTGGAACACTCTCTCATTGTGGAACTCAAGGGGGCTTTAAGTAGGAAGAATGAATGTGGCTTCAAGTTGAACCAAGTTTGGTGTCACTCTGCTAAGACCCCTGTTGGAACAGGCTGGAGCAGCGGGGCTGAGGTGACGTTCTGGCTGTCACGGAGTCACAGTGAACGTGTTGGGCACTCACGATGGGCAGATGGAGAACATGGCCGACGTGGAGACCAGTGAACTGATGAGATGTTTCTGTCTCTGGTTAGGGGTGTGTTCACTTGGGTTATAAGCCCACACTGGCCAGCAGTTGAACTGGGGAGAGGAGGGCAGGGAGGAAGCCCATAACGGTTTGGATGGGACCTTAGCCTGGGGCCAGATTGTAAGACGTGCTTGCAGCTCAGTCAGAGGATCTAGAATGGAGCGTGGTGACTTCTCTCAGACCATGTGGTCCTGGATGCCTTTGGGAAATTTCTCACATCTCAGACACAGTGATAATAGCGGCGCAAGTAATAGCTGCTCTCACCGAGCACTTGTGGACGTGCTGGGCACTGTGTAATGAACGGAGGGTCCTCACTTAACCCTCCACTTCATCATGCATAGGCCGCTGCAGAAACGCCTTGCAGAGAGGTGGGAAACGGTCCCAGAACCACAGCTAGCGTGGCGGCACTTGTGGGGAGCCCGGGTTGGCGCCAGAGCTGGCTTTCCTTGGTGTCTCTGTGCGACTGAGACTCATGGTGCTGATCTCAGTGCTGGTCCAGGAGGCCCAGAGGAGGGCTCAGAATTCCTCCTGGTTCGGCATTGTAGTTAGTGCGGCAGCCGCCCAGGGAAATAAGCACCTTTTGCCCTTTGCCACCTTCATTCGTTTTTGTGGACCAAATGTCAGGATGTCCTGGAGGAAGACGGGCCAGACCACGGATCGGTTGCCCCTTTCCTGAGGGGCTTGGAGGAAGCCATGTGTCCTAAGGAACCCTTAGGGGTGCCTGGGAAAAGCCCTTGCACCTTTACCAAGGGGGCATGAAGTGAGGACCCAGGCTCAGTCTTACCTAGCTGTGGCCCTTCTCCTACTGCATAGGTGACAGGGTCCAGGGCACCGTCAGGGGCCACAGGGCACTAGAGCAAGCTGCCTAACATCCAGGCGCATCCCCCCATCGCCCTGTCCTTCTCCAGAAGTCTCCAGAAGCAGGAACAGGATTTAGGTCCTAAGCTAACTCCTCCCAATGCCAGCATCTCTAATGTGTATACAAGGAGGCCAGAAATTCCTTCCTAGAATGAACTAGGCCATCAGGGAAGGAATCTCAAAAAAAAACCAAATAACTGAATATAACTGTAATTATTTAATGAGTGATGACAGCATTAAGACGTTTTCAGGAAGGACATTCTCCATTTCACATTGGAGATGTTCAGAGACTCTTTCAGTCGTCAAGGAACCATGAGTCCCCTTTGTGGCGTCCACAGAGCAGTGAGACTGAAATGTTGCCCTGCCGAGCTCAGCCTTGCTGTCCACATGGGCTCCCATGCAGATTTATGCATTAGCTTCTTAACGTCACTGCTGTAGCTCCGTGAATTTAGATGAGAGGAAGAGCTGGGGAAGAAAATATCCCTGACAAGGTGGCCAAAAAACGTAATCAGTGGCCCTTTTAGAGTGGAAAGAGAGCAGAAAATGGTTATAGGCCTGTTTGGGCTCAGCTGTAACATCTCGTTACACCACAGAGATCCCAGCCCTTACCTGTTTGCTCCTCTTTTTTGCATCAGTGGAATGGAAATGGTATAACTGTGAATCAGCTCACAAATTCTAAAGAATCGCTGAAAATGGACTCTAACAATTTAAGTGATTAAAAAGGTTTTGAATAGCTGTGCTTCACCTAATGATTTATTTCATGATATTGTCAACAGTAGTAGAAGTGTGACGCCTCTTTCCATCAAAACAAGTTATTCGTTGGGGATGAGTTGTGGCCTGACAGCTTCCCCATGTGTTTATATATGGAATTGAGAAGTGGGGAGCTTCACACGCCATTGGCTAAGCTGTGATGTACTGTATAAGCGTCTTCTTTTAACTGTATCTGTGGTACCTTCTAAATACCATGCAGTTGGTTGTATATCATTTGTTTTAGTTCATTTTATACCTTTCAACTTTATATTTGAAATGGGCTATTGGAATGCATCTCAGGCAGAGGATAAAAATATGCCGTGATCCTAAGTGTTATAGTTTTTTTAACAAAACTCCATTTGGCAAGTGTAGGACTGTAGATTGCGTGGTTGCCTACAGCAGGCCCTAACACAGAAGGCTTGCAGTAACCTTGCTACAGAATTAACATGCCATTTTATCTTTATTCCAGGATCGTCTAATGCTATAGAATAATTGAGTGGGGTGCTGAGCTTTACATTGTCTGATTTCAGATTTTATTTTTCTCTTCCTCTTTGAAAAGATTTCTAGGCCATCAGCGTTGGGCACCTTCTTGGTCATTGTGTATGGTTCTGAGCAGGGGGCCATGGTGGCTTAGGTGCTCTTGTCTGGTGGGCAGGTGACATGGTTTCCCCGTCCCTTGACCCCCGCCCCCACCCCCCCCCACCAACACACACATGCCTGTGTCTTTGCTGGAGTAAGTGCTGTAAACAAAGCTGGGTTGAGAGCAGACAGGATGAGTAGTACACGTGACCCTTCCTTCTCTTGTGATATTAGCCTCTGCTGCCTCTTTCAAATAATCAGATTTACATTTTGTTGATGGGTCCTTTAAAAATGTAATTGAGTGAGAAGGACTTTTAAAGGTTTTTCTATGGCCTAGATACACACCAGAAGACTGAAAATTACTAATTCACGAAAATGAAAATGTGGCCTTCTTCAAAAGAAAGGTTCCCTTGGAAAATCCACAGAAGTAGGCTTAAGAAAGGGAAACATTCTTCCTGCATTCTCCACTTGTTCTTGTGACCACCAGACCTCCTGATTCCCTAGACTCAAGTGATGGAAGTTCTTTTGTTTCTACTCCGAACACCAGCCGTAGGGGACGTAGACGGGTGCGGTGTGTTTCATCGTGACAGTGGCACTATTGGTGGGGAAGAGATGCTGCTAGTGAAAAGTCCACTGATTTCTTTGAGCCTGCGTGATTTATAATGACTTGACATACTTCTTCATTTAAAAGATACTGTAAAAGACTCCCTTTTACCAAGACTCATCACCAAATATTTACACAAAGACGTTATTTCCCCATGCACGAACATTTGTTTTGCGATATTTATTCTAATGGACTTTACGTCTGAATGTGCTTTTAACAAAATGCTATTCTTAATCTTGCCTTGCAAAAGAAAGCAATGCATTATAAAAGTTTCAAGTGGACAGTATCTGGTTTTTCTCTATGAGTGTTGCAAAAAGTGTCTCTAACTTGTATGTTTGTTAATAAACCTACTTAGGAAACATCTGACTTCCAGAAAATCATCCTATCACAGGTACACGTGTGAGTTGTGATGACTTTATAAATTCATTTCCATATGGTATCGGTATAGCAATTTTGCCTGCCTTTCACCTGTGTCTGTGGCCGTAGTACTTTTTCAAGGTTGGTCACTGACTGTGGATTTACTGCAGAGGAAATGAAAACTATATCATTACCTGGGTAAAATATACCGTGCAATTCTTGCATGTTCATCCCAAACCGTATCTTAAATTAATTATTGAGCTCCTTAAAAGGCATCATGCTGCTCGCATATGACCTTCTGATCTGCCAAAACGTATTCTGCGCATAACAGCACGATGAGTTATCCCTAGTTCACAAAACAGAACGTTATTTCTGAATCGTATAGTTCTTCTCTTCCTGTAAATAAGTTGGTTGCACACTTATCCCATGCCAAATGTGCCGGCGGTAGAGCTTTTCTAGATAAAAGGAGATATATCAGTATCGGGTCAGCTGCTATTATCTTTAGGTGACGCTGCACCAGTGACTCTTGTCTTCCTTACTGGTCACGTCAAATTTTATTTGCTGATAAAAATGCTCCCAAAGAATCATTCCAGCCGTGGTGGGCTTTGTAAACGTGTTGTGCCCTCACAGGCAGGGTGGAATGGAGGAGTTCACGGCCCGTTTCTTGTATTTTGTCCTTGCTCTCTTCGATGAGAAGCACAAAGCAGCGCTTGAATTTAATGGTGTGTCTTCTGAGTTGGAACTGAGGATTGTGTATCTGCCTTGCCTACGATGGCACCCTAAGGAGAATGGCTTTGCAAGGCGTGCTCGTGGTTGCTGTTTGAGACTGGAGTCGGCCGGGTGTGGGCCATGAATGATGATGCCATTTCTGCCACCCCTCAGGTCTCCATGGCAGCGGACACCTTGGCAACCTCATAGGATGTGGGAAACTTCTGCCAACTTCATATGCCCTTTCCAAGACAGCAAGGTTTCCCCACACCTTGATTTTCTCCCCAGTTTTACTCTGCTTTGGGAGAGAGTCTGAGATGGAAGGACCAGATGCGGAGGCCTGGGACCTCTCTTTGGAGGCTAGTCGCACACTTTCAGAACGACTGGTGGGCACCTGTGTGGCAGAATGCCCTTTGTTGGATCTAGTTATCGGTAAGAGAGGACCCTGAGGCCGCACCAGTATTCGGCTCACAGATAATTGTAGAATGTGACTTGGAGTTTTTTCCCCCAGTGCTCCGAGCATTGGGTCTTCCTCTCTATCCTATACTTGAGCTGCACTCACCCACTTCTTTCCCCAGAGGAACTTGTGAGGCAGTGGGAGCCTTCCATCTCAGCCGAATTCTTGCTCCCGCACCTTGCGCAAGTGGACTCTGCTATTGCAGAGCCCAGGAGAGGGGGTGGTGACCTCTCCTCTCCTGAGTTTCCAGGGGGCCCTCTCCCTTGGGAGAGGAGGTTGGTTTGCGCTGGTCTCTGTGGGAGAGGCAGGGTGCTCAGTCCCACTGGGGCACTGGTCCCCCACCCCGGGGAGGGAAGAAGAAAGGAAGGAGGTGGCCGACCCCCTGGGGCTGTGGACCTGCTTGATGGATGATCTAGAGAGAATCTGTCTCCAGGGGGGCATGGCAGGGTTTGCCCTGGAAACACTGATGAGTTCAGTTGTCCCCCGGAGGTTCTTTAAAAATTAGACCTGGGCTTCCCTGGTGGCGCAGTGGTTGAGAGTCCGCCTGCCGATGCAGGGGACGCGGGTTCGTGCCCCAGTCCGGGAGGATCCCACGTACCGCAGAGCGGCTGGACCCGTGAGCCATGGCCGCTGAGCCTGCGTGTCCGGAGCCTGTGCTCCGCAGCGGGAGAGGCCACAACAGTGAGAGGCCCGCGTGCCGCAAAAAAAATAAAATAAAAACAAAAATTAGACCTCAGCCAGATCCTGCTGTGTATGGTGCCCTTTGCCCTTAAAAGCCATCCTGTTCTCCTGGCAGCTGAAGCCCACGCCAGGGTGCGTGGTCTGGTCAACTGAGTCTGAGCTGGATTTCAGCCCTGCCCCCTCCCCAGCCAGACCAGGCCAGTAGGCAGTGCCCACGGCCCTTCTCCTCTCCCAAAGACCCAATGGAGTTCTCTTCAGCCGGAACATCTTTCCTTTATTATTATTTCCTCGGATTATTTTTTACCAAATTATTGAAACCACGAAATAAGATTAATAGCCACACAAAACATGACCTTTGATTTTTTTTATTTAAAAATTAATAAAGAACTTAGTGACAAGTATAATAATTTAATCTCTATACGTAATGCCATGTGTACATCTACATATGAGGGAACATGGTACTTTTTACCTTGGTTTTGTATCAAAGATTTTACTTAAATCTTTCTAAGAGAAGAGTCATCATCTGTTAGGACACATTGCAGTTAAACTATGAAATGAGTTTGAAAATATTTTTCTATTCTGAAGACAGTTTCATTTTTAAATAGGAATTTATCTTCAGTTTCCTTTTTGATTCTGAAAATATTAACTTTTTTTTTTGTCTAGACTGCTTTCAAACAGTGATGTTACTTTGTTTACTAGATGTCCTCTTTGTTAGACGGAATTATGGTACTAAGCAGAGAGCTGCTAACACCCTTATTTCAATTCACTGAGATAGTCGGGATTTTGAAAACACAAGGAGAGATAGCCTGTTGCAAACATTTTTTATAACTTTAGTTAAAAAGAGTAGAAAATACATGAAACACATTTTTTAAAATTTTATCTCTACATGAAACAATTGCACTTCCTTCATGGTACAGGATCAACTTAGCCTTCCTCTTGCACAAAAATATTTCTCAATTCTGTTAACTGATATTCAAGGATTTGTATCCTCATGTATCATGTCCACAAAAGATGCATGTTTTTCTTTTACTTAAAGCACACATCTGTGATATAGCTTGAGTAATCCCCAAAGAATGCTTACATGAGATACTCCTGTCACTTTTTTTTCAAGTCCACTAAGGTCTTTCTAGAATCAAAACCCTTAGAATGAAAATAGATTTGCTGTTGAGTCAGGAGGAAAATGCGTGGCAAGAAATAGCTCCAATCTGAGAAACGCAGGTAGATCCTTTCACTAAGGCCGACCACCTTATTGGCATCTGGTCAGTGAGGTGTGCGTGTGAGCACGAGATTAGATAAGAAACGGTTGGACAGAGACCAGAAGACTCGGTTTCATTGTACATTCACAAACGACTCAAAATTAAAGTTGAATCAAAAAAAGTCAAAAGAAGATCCCTACTTCCTACTGTGAAAAGCCAAAACTTGATAGACAAGAGTCCTTAATAGACTAGGGGCTTTTGATTTCTATAAAAAGGTACTTGCAAAGGTGCAAAGGAATGAGTGAAAAAATAAAGGAACTAAGATTTATATTGCAATGTGTAATCAAAAGAGAACTCGAAGTGTCACGATTTATTTAAAAAAGACCTAAAAACATTTGATTCACAGCTTTCCCCTAGGTATGTCATTTAGTACAGCTCACTAATAGGTTAAATGTAGGTGACGTTAGTTGGTTTGTTGGTAGCAGCTAAACTAAGCACGCGGTTTCTCTTTGAGATGGTCAGATCTTCTACAGTTGTTACAAAGCATAACGAATTGTATAAAATGTCTGACTGAGCTTTCGTGATGAACAGTGTCTCAGAGATTGATCCACAGAAACACTTTCCGGTGGCAGAGAACGCCTGTGATTTATTGGTGACTGTATTATCTGCTGTGTATCTCTCTACGTGTGTTTTCAAATTCTTGCCAGGATTTATCATTTGGCCTTTGGGTACCAAAAGATTAAAAATGAGATCTACGAAAGCTTAGTGTCCGATAGCTCTGACCCTGTCAACTTGCAGTGATTAAACTTGCATGTCCTGCAACTTGCATGTCCTGACTTTGGGGGACTCCTGGCTGCTGGGCATTTGCAGGATGAGCAGTAAGCACGTCACCGGTCTGGAGTTGAAACAAACGCTGAATTTGAGGTGTCAGTGTGACGCTGAGATGTCCCTTGGCTTAGCGCTACAGCACATGAGGCAAATATACATATAGTCACATTTTAGAGATTATTCATGGTCTCCGACCACTTGAAAAAAATTGTGCTTTCTCCGGAATTTGATGTGCTGAAAATTGCACTCGCCCCCCGCTTATTTGCAAAATTAAACATAAAAATGAAGTCCTTTGCAAATGTAAGGGCTACTTTTTCTTCTCAGTATTAAAAAAAAAAAAATAAAGGCTTGAAAATAATTATGAGTTTTAGCTGTGTTACAGAGTGACAGCCTGCCATTCTGCAGGTTGATAATGTAATCCTTGCTGATCTGGGGTGCGGGCATAGAATTTTTACTTAGCATCTTTGACTATGTTAAGTTTCGTTTCCGGTTTTACATCCCACATCCACGAACTGCAAAGAACAGCTGGCAAGGTGTGACATGTACTACTTCGCTTCTGTGAGTTGATCTGTTACAAAGGCCTTTTTGGTAAGCAGGGTGAGAACTGGTGGTGTCCGAGTCAGCCACCGTTCACTCCGTCCTATTCGTTTTGGGAAAGGATTTACTTTGAACTCCAGTGGGTTTTAAAGACGGCCTTTAGACTCCAAACACCGTGAGTTTTAAAGGAACCAGAGTTTCCATCGTCCGTGCTTTTTAGATTCAGTTTTGGGTTTTTGCTTGGGAGTTGAGTAAGTCTCCTGAGCGTAAGGCGAGTGTGCGACCTGAGTTTCCTCGAAAGGATGGAGTTTCCTCAGAACTGGCTGGAGTTTGTCTTCTTGCTGCTTAAAATCTAGCTCCACACTAGAAAGAAAAGAGAGGGAAGAATTTAGTGCTTGGTCTTTCCTATATAAAGAGTTCCCTTAGAGACAGCAGAATTTGGTACCATCCCAGCAGGGTAATGATCATTCGGATGGTGTTTATAATGCCGTTTGACGGTTCAATATTAAGCAATTGGCTATAATATGTTTTAGTGCTCGGTCACTGTGAACTATCTCAAAAAGTTTCATTTTCTTTGAAAAGTAACTTATTTGCATTCATTGCCAACTTTTGAAGTTTTATTAATGTACACAGTTGGTGTGAAAGCATATGTGTTTGTTGAAATGAGAAATGTGACATGTGAGTAACCCTTTTGCTTGTCCATAGACTGCACACATGTGCTTCACGGGACAGAGAGGTAACTGAAGATATGAGTGTTCAGGGTCGTCTTAGTGCATGTACACCAGGTATTTGGAAGCTCTGTGCAACTTTTCACAAGGTCAGAGAAAACCATTTATCTCACCTGAAACAGTTGTAAAGTGAAGTGACCTTGGCTTCTGGTCTCCTTTGCAAAAAATCTCATCTGCCTAAAAAACTGGTAAGAGCCCAAATATCCAACATTGGGGAAAAGAGTGTGTTTTATCAAGTCAACACCATTGAATATCACTCAGTTGCTCGCAAAGATAGTTTTCCAGGCAAAAAGACAGTGTTCGGTGAAAATAACAAAACTGTAGTTACGTGGCTGAAGCCATAATGTGCAAACATGCATCCATGGGGAAGGACATTTGCCAGTAGTGACAGGGTTTGTGTTAGAACGACAGGGTTAAAGCTGGTTTTCTTGTGTCTCATGAAATTTCTCCTGAGAATGCTGCATTTGGCCTAGAGTCCTCCCATCCGTTCATGGCTTTGGAAGGGACCATTGTTGACCCCTTAACTTTGGGTAGGACCCCCCTGCTCCAGTGTCACTGTTCTGTGATCAGCCCAGGGGCAACGGGCCTCGCCTCCCTTTTGGTTCCCTTGCCTGTACCCCTAGAATTTGAACCTGGCGCTGCATCACGCCAGGCCTCCGGAGATGTCCACTCTGTGCTGCTTCCACTTCTGCGCCGGGTGCCAGTGGAAATGTCAGTAGATTCACTAAAGGCTCAGCAGTGATGATAATACATGAGCTCAACATTTTACATCCAGTGGAACCGTAAACCATTTACAAACATATGATGTCCTGTTGATTTAGAGAACCGTTAATCCTAGCTACATTTTGACATTTTGCAAAGACAAAAAACAGCAAAGCTGTATTATCTGGAGTTTTAAAAACAAGTTCAAGACCCAGCTAATGGACCGTTTTATGCTTTAAATCCAGTGTTCCATTTTTCTTATCATCAAAGACTGTATTAGTGAAAAAATTAAAAATATTGTCAGAGACGTTTATGGCTAGTTCTCCCCCTGTTCCCAAAACAAAAATTATTTCCCCCCCTCGTTTCAAATGGCCTCTTTGAGTTAGGCTGCAGTTTCTAGGAAATAGAATAAAACCCCGTGAACTCATGACTTGCTAATCTAGAACAGGGGATAATGTAGTCATGCTTCCTCTTGGGGACAGTTGTGAAAAGTGCAGATCTCAGGACATGCTGCCTTTGTGAAACACGAGCCTCAGTTATTGTTTCAGTGGGAAGAACAGGGATTTCCCTCCTGGCTTTTTCATCTTATGCTGCGGAGCGGGGAGGGAGTGAGTGGGGGCTCAGATAAATCCCTTCACCTCCTTAAGGTTCGGTTTCCTTCACTTGAAGGGGTACAATAATTACTGTCCTGGTATCTTACTGAAAAATGGTAAGGATCCTCCCCACTCCCCCTGTCCTGAAAGAGTTTCCTAAACTATAAGATGCAATTCAGATATTATTTTCTCCTTATCATTTGTTGGTCGCTAATTGTATAATGGGGACAAGAGCTAACAATGATTAAGAAATACCTATTCAAGAATTCTTCAACTTGGACATTTAACAAGGAAAATAAGAACCTTGCCATCGAGTCTGTAAGATAGTATAGCATCCAATATGGTATTTTAGGTACAAAAGAGTAATTTTGTCAAGGTGCTTGGTTAGTATTGAAAGCATGTTCTCCAGATCATAACCGTCTCAATAGGCCCAGATAGGTTTTGTGTTATTAGGTCAGAGGGTGGGTGCTAGCATTTCCTGGGCTAACAGTGCAATTCTGGGTACCTGTAATTATTGAATTCCCATTA
Organism: Phocoena sinus; assembly: GCF_008692025.1. Lineage (NCBI taxonomy): Eukaryota > Metazoa > Chordata > Mammalia > Artiodactyla > Phocoenidae > Phocoena > Phocoena sinus. The sequence goes on from NC_045778.1 coordinate 80,059,563, forward strand.
AGCTCCTACATCGGGGATCCTGTTATTAACCAACTTATCACACCGCAGAACCACCACTGAACCACAGCGTAATCTAATCTGAGTTCTTGTTAACAAAGTGACTTGACTTCATCTGTTGATTCCTGTCTGCACTCCCCCACGACTGAGAAGCTGCCGCCAGGAGCTGGTTTCTTCGTGGAGGGAGTGTGAGTGGCCGTGAGCGCCTGGTGGGAGATGCCTGCAGTGAGGTGACCTTGAGCCCTGCACCTCCCTCCCGGTCTGTCACCCCAAGTTGCAGTGCACCTGCTTGGCAGGTGATGTCCGGGTACCAGGGGATGCCGTGCCCTGCTATCAGGTAGGAATAACGTGGCTCTGTCGAGTGTTTTCCACTGGGGGACTTTTCTCCTTTAAGGCGGAGCACACCCAGTCACCGGGGTCAATGTGAAGCAGACAGCCGGCTGGAGAGGGCAGTGTCCGAAGGTTAATCGTCTGGCCGACTCTAGCTGACACAGAGCAAAGGTCCCTTCAGTCTTAGTAGCCAAATGGCCAGAATAAAGCAGCACCTGCTACCCTGGTCCGCACAGAGGACTTGGACAGAAGCCAGCGGTGGACAGTCTAGGGCACTTGGACTCTGTGTCCAGAGCCCCTCCCTGTTTAACACAGGGAGCTGTCCAGATAGGGCCTGGGAGCGGGGAATGGGGGGTGGGTGCCGCCTCGTGGAGAAGCGATGGCCCTCGACTTGGGCTTCCACGCTGATCGGAGGGACACGGTGGGTGTGTTGGCGGGGTTGGCTGCAGCTGCCCGGCAGACGGTGCACGTGGGCACCGTCACCGTCTTCAGGGTGTCGCTTTCTCCCCTGTCTGGAGCACGTGTCCTGGCCACTCCTTGCCCCTCTGTCCTCAGGCCCACATGACCTCCTTACTCTCTAGCCGCCTTCTGCAAGCTCCCCCACTCGGCTCCTTTCTCCCTTCTTGGCGCTCACTACAGATGACTGCGTTTGTCTCTGTGTCATTTTGCCTCCGTCCCCCGAATGCAGCTGCTGTGACGGGGTGACTCTTGTCCCGTCTCTGCTCCCAGCACCTACAGCACGGACTGAGTCGCGGCAGTTGCCTACGTAATACTTACAGAATTAACGCATGAGCCGTAAAAGACAAGTCTCGTTTCGGCTTTCGTCCCCATTGCCCTGGGCTGCTGTGTCTTGGTCGGTGATGTTGGCTGTGCCCCCTTGCTCTTCCCTCCCATCGAGCCCCCTCCTTACTGCCGGTAAACAGGGCTTCTCCCGCAGGCAGCGCTGTGGAACCCACTCCTGGTGGAATCTGTGGCCCGGCTCCCTTCTCTCAGAACTTAATCGAAGAAGATGCTGAAACTTTTGTCGTAAAACACACACCAGGATCTGTTTGCAGCCTGCCTCCCCCGCTTCTACTCCTGGCTTCCCCTTTTCTGGAAGAGTCTGTGGTAAAATCTTTAAGATGGGCGGGGTCAGCAGGGTGCGGCCAGTTGTGCTCTTCGAACCCGGGGGTCTTGTGATTCCCTTCCCGCTTTTCCTGTGGGCTGGAGGCCCTGCTGTGGTTTTCTGTATGACGCTGCTTCTGAGCTCAGTCAAGGGCAGTGCACCTGCCCTCTGCGGTTTGGACCTGCCTTCCCAGAGCAGTTCCAGCTCAGAGACTCAGCCCTCATTGAACAGGCAGACAGGAGTGTGTGTGTTCCAAGTCTGGCCTCTAGACCGTGTCCTCATCTGTTAGGGCTCGGCTGGGGCTTGGCACAGCTTCCTGCAATGCCCAGGGTCTCAGAGTCCGGCCGCACACGAGGCTGGAGGCTGCTGGTGGTACCGTCCGCCTCCTGCAGGCCAGATCTGGCGTTTGTAGCGCACCGTCGAGGGGACACACGCATCATGCGGGACACTTGCACCTCCGAGGATAAGCAGCCTGGAAAAAGTCCTGACTCTAGAGAGTCGGAGCCTGAGTGTGAAGGGACTGGAGCCAGGCCAGCCTCCGCTAAGCTGGCTGTTCTCTCCTTTGGTGCCTGAGGTACAACGCAGACTGCAGACTGTGCCGGGTGATCCAGAGCGGCCCCAGGACCGCTGGGGCTGTTTACAAGATATGAATCCCCGGGAGCTATCGTTACTTACGTTTTATCTCTCTCCTTCCCCTGCCTGCGTCCATCCAACAAAATGCTTGCGTTGAGAGCTCCGTGGTAACTGAAGCCGTGCTGCCAGGTGTGCCACCGAAAGCCATTGGCCACATCTGTGTGGCTCACGATGATGAAGGATTAAAGCCACGGGCTGCAGACTGCATTTTTTTGGTTAGTCTTTTTCTCTTGAAAATAGAAGTTTTATGTGTAGGGACTTTGCTTACAGAATTATTACTCTACATTTCCAAAGAAATAAAAATCTGCGCTGAAGCTCAGGCTGCTCTGTCAGCTGGCACCAGCTTTATTTGCTTCCCGGCGTCTCTGCTGGGCTTTGTAGTAACACTTCTCCCCACGACTTCATGCAATTTTGCAGAAGAGCGTGGTCCCAGCATCTCCAGCGGATGCTCTGCTTGTCTGCTGCTCCTATAAATACCCGGGCCCTGCCACAGTTTCCTTAGCAAGCTGTCGCCAGCTCCTTGAGTTAATTGAAGGGGAAATGGATTTAGAACATTCCTTTCTCCAGTTCCCTGGGTGTAGCAGTGAAGAGTTAAAAGCAGGTGAGTTCGGCTCCCAGGCATTGTGTGTTTCCTGGACTGGAAGAAAACCCGGAATCTCTGATTTCTCCAACCTTGACAGTGTTGGCGGGGCTCAGTGGACTGCAGAGCGGAGGCTTCCGTTTTTAATTTCCTTTGAATCAGATCGCAGAGTCCCCGGTGCTCGTTGTGGCTCTGACTGACCCACGCTCTGCCACCGTGGATACATCATCCCACCTTCAGGGACCTGAGCTTCCCAGGCTGTGAAACGACAGTGGAGATGCACGCCCACCGCCAGGGGGCCCCATGGAGCCACCACGCCCGCACGGAAACTCAGGCAAACTCGGGGCAGCCAGCTCGCTGGGGCGTGCGATGGCTCTCACGGTGTCCTCAAAATGCAGTGCTTTATGTCCGGCTGGCTTCTCGTCAGCGCCTTGGATCACACAGTGTTGTTCAGAAGAAGCTGAAAGTCAGGCTCCAAGTAACAGGCTGGGTTGTCTCCCTTGCAAGCCTGGTGAACCAGGCACATCTCTTTTTATTTACTCGCAGCCTCAGTTTACATATGTGGTCCCGGCTGTGCCTTTAGGCAGTGGGAGAACCAGGACCCAAAATAGCCATCATACTTTCCTGGACGCATCCCCGTGTGACTACTGAGGGGCCCCATCCATCTGGCATGTCCAGAATCAGAGCGTTTCCCCAGCCTGCTGCTCTGTCTTCCCAAACTCAGCTGCCATGCCGGGCACCTTGGCATCTAGCTGGACTCGCCCTTCCCACCTGCTTCCATCAGCTGGGTACCGTGCAGCCACCCTCAGCAATCTCCAGCGCCTTCCTCTGCTCCCAAAGAACTTAGGCAGTTTTCACTTTGGCCACTGAAACAGCCGTTCAGTGCTTCTCTCTCCATCTCTCTCTTGCCCTAACGTGTTTTCCAAGTACCAGAGTCACCTTAGGAAAACCTGAAACTCCTTGACAAACTTCCGCTCATCCTTTAAACCGAGGGCACTTGTTGCCTCCTCCTTCCATGGATTTTCTAGACTAACCACATGTGCCCGCCCCTCCGTCCCGTCCAAACTCCTCTGGTCCACACTGCTCAGGGTCTCTGCACATTTTTATCAGAGCACTTCTGGCTCATGTTGGATCATAGCTACTTTTTCTCAGTTCTGTGAAACGCATCGAGGGATAGACCATGTTGAATTCAACTGCATCTGTGGTGCCTTTAATACAGTGACAGACTCAGCACGTGACCTCTCTGTTTACTGAATTGAAATAAACTGATGAACTGAACCCGAATCCCCTCACGTCCAGTCTCAGCAGAATGCTGCCTCTGTTTTCTAGTTATAACTCACTCATCAAAGCGAACATATGTACAGAAAATATGTCCATACGTTATATACCTGTTGTGTATATGTATGGAGCTTGTTCCAGTAGTTTCCAGTATTAATAATTTGAACATAGAAATGATTCATCATAACTCTGAATCCTTCTTCCGCCACTTTTTCACACAGTAGGTGCCTAATCAAAGTTTACAGAGTCACTGTAAGATTTAAAATACTAGAAATAGATGGGTATTCAATAGTACTAATACCTGAACTATAAGATCTATTCCCTTTTCGTGATGGCCTATGGCAAGGAAATTATGGTTATAAAAAGCAAAACATTAGCCAGTTATCCTAGCTATAAAGTATATTCCAAAGTATCCAGAGTTATAGACAGTGACCTTTCTGAATACATCGTGGTACATAGCCTGACCACGCAGGAGGACAGTCCTTCCTTTTATGCTTGACTGAAGCTCCATCCTCGGTATCTTTCTTGTCTGTGACTCCTCTGGAATGCAAAGAGTGGTCTGGCACCCGGGCTTCATCTAAGTGCCCACATTTGAGGGCTGACCAGACGCACAGGGATCAGGGAACTGCGTTTGAGCCTCCTATAATTTTGCGCCACAGAGAGGTCGAGGCAGAAAGGCTCAAGCGCTGTTTATAACCTCCAACCATAATCATTTCTCGAGTAAGAAAGGGACCAGATCACTAACAGTGTCACATGTGTATTAAGCATATCTGATGTCACACTTCTAGCAAGCCATCAAGATCAGACATTATATTTAGAAGGGATGGATAATTATTAAATGTGGACTGCCAATTCACTGCTGTCCCTGGCCTCAACAAAGAGCACACAATTATTTTTTTTAATCTTTGAGCAGGAAGTGCATTGTAACTGCAGTTAAAAGGAGAAAACACAGGACTCTCCAAAATTGTTTGTAGTGGGTCCTTCAGGTGCCAGGGCTGGAACACCCAGCCAGGTGCCCTGAGTTGGGTCGGCTGAGATCTTGGCCGTGACCTTGTCTTCTGTTCTCATCTTGAGGATGGACAGTCTGTTGCCCAGAGAGGAATGACTTGCGGTCACAGTGCTTGAGCTGAAGTGCAGAGCAGCCCGGCCCCTCTGAGCCACCAGCCCAGAACGCTGAGTTGCTGACGCTCTCAGGAGCTTCCCCTCTTCTGACATGAGCAGAGAGAGAGAGAGAATATGGAGCAGTGACAGTTCTCAGTGCGTAGGCCAGAAAACCATTAGTTTCTTGTGCATGTCTTATGGTGTCACTGGTGACCTGTCTAAACCCCCGGGTTCCCTACCACACCTCCAGGGATGTGTTGTCTGTGGGATCAGTGCCTTCAAGGCGGCTGATGGGGCAGAAGAGTCAGCTGAGTGACAGCAGCAAACCCTAGGTGGTTTCTTTTGTCATTGAGTCCCCAAGGAATTTTGCATGCTAACTTAGGGCACTCAGGTAAGGACTGGATGCTGTATCTAGCTCGTAGAAAAATCTACATGGTTGTCTAAAAGTGAATTACACTGATTTGCTCATGACACTGACAATGTAACTCCTTCACACTGTTTTGGGCATAGGTGACTACCTCATTAATTTTGACTTTTGAGGGTCTTAAGAGGAGGGCTATCAGTATAATTAACCTTTCTCTGCTGAATAATTTTTAACTAATTGCTTTACAAGGAATATGTTGAGATGAGCAATCAGTTTCCACTTTTACAGCTGTAATCAGGTGCACATAGAATTTTTGATACTAAAGGTTAGTAAAAGGTCACTAAAGACGACTAAAACCTGATCCTTACATATTGGGGAAAAAGAAAGAATATATTTTTATAATTCTAATGGAATAGACAAAACTTGGGTTATTGGTTTGGGGAATCTTTTTTTTTAAGATGTTGGGGGTAGGAGTTTATTAATTTATTTATTTTTGCTGTGTTGGGTCTTCGTTTCCGCGTGAGGGCTTTCTCTAGTTGTGGCAGGCGGGGACCACTCTTCATCGCGGTGCGCGGGCCTCTCACTATGGCGGCCTCCCTTGTTGCGGAGCACAGGCTCCAGACGCACAGGCTCAGTAGTTGTGGCTCACGGGCCTAGTTGCTCCGCGGCATGTGGGATCTTCCCAGACCAGGGCTCGAACCCGTGTCCCCTGCATTAGCAGGCAGGTTCTCAACCACTGCGCCACCAGGGAAGCCCCTCAAGGAGAATTTTGAGGTCTGTTAGGTCATTCTTTTTTGTTTTTTTCTAACGTTTAGTTTACTTTATTAAAACATATTTCCTTACATCAGAATGACATCGCCTAAAGTATTATCCAAGGAAATCCTCCCTGTCCTCTTCCTCCCACCCCATCAGTCACTGTAAATACTAGGAACAGAGCACTAAGTATTAGACAAAAGCTAATTTCCTCCACATCAGTTCATGTTGGTAAAGAACTTAATATGCACAAGTGGTGGTGATCGAAAGCAGGCCTGCAAAGGCCACTTCCACTTAGAGATAATCACTAAATGACAGAGGCAGCAAAGATTCCACTCCAAGTGGGCTCTGGACAGGCTAGACCTGGCCCCGGTTCTGCATACAAATGCAATTACCTCTCTTAACAATAAGACTTCATTAGTTTCGAGGCGTCCAGTTCTGGTGGCTGTCCTGACTGCAGCTCCTTTTTTGCAGTACTCTGGAATCAGTGACATTTCCATGCACATTTTTGTCTGGAATCTTTGCAGCCTTCTGTTTTGTGTTCTTATTAGTGATGCAATGAATTTCTATTGATGATTTGAGAAAATGCAAACCATTAATTCTGTGAATTCCTTGTTCCATCTCATAATATTAGGGTATATTTCTCATCTTTCCTGAAACCCTCCAATCATTTTGGAAAGGACCTTGCAGAATTTGGGAGCTTCCTTGATAAACAGTTAAAGATTTCGATGCACCGGAAAGTTCCCCAGCTGCTGTAAAGCTACATGCTTATGTGCCAGCAGCAAGGCATCCCCTTTCATCCTTGGAAATCCTCTGGCTCTTTCTCCCCCTAATCCTTCCGGTTGTTTCCAACCCTCTAGCCTGGGGGGTGGGAGAGGTGTTCTACAGAACACATCTAAACCCTCCCCAATATGCTACCCCTCCAAGATGGTCCTCTGTCCTCTGCGTCAGCTGTCCCCGGGTGGAACACCCTGGTCGCCTTCATCTCCCTGTCCTCTACCTTTCTTCACTGTGTCTGTGGCCCCCACACCTTCGGTGCAGAAGGTTCCCTGTTGTTGTCACTCTGTTGTTACAAGATCTTACGGTAGGGGTTCTACGGGGTTGTCTTCAGCCAGATCACTAGTTCCTCCCGCCTCCCGGTGTGTGGGGCCATCATGCCCCTCATCTCCTAGGAGTTCCATGAAAAATGCTTGCTGAGGAAATGCACAGAAGCACCAAATGGAAGGGACTCGGATACTTTATCAAAACAGTTTGAAATTTCATCTATACTTGACCATCCGTGGATCATATCAAAAGATGAAAATACAACGTAGACAACAGGGCATCCTGCAAACTCCCTCCCTCTGGGGTGTTGAAAACAAAGTGATAGGCAGACGGGCAGTGTTTCCCTTCCCTTCGGGGGCCAAGTCCACTCACGGATTCACTGCATAATTATTAGTGTCACTTGAGGCTGGCTGTGGGTGGCCCTGATGATACAGAAAGGACGCAGGTGCGGGCAGTGTCCTCCTGAAGGGGACAGGTGTTGTAGGACTTGGAACTAATGGTAGGAATTCTAATACTTTACAGGAAGATTTAAATTCTGGTAAAGATTCTACTTAATTAGTCTGAATCATCATTATCATTATCTTTCAAAGCTCGCTTTCATTCCCCAAAGCCTTTGAACTGAGGTTAGCACAGGCTATCCTCATAAAAATGCACAAATTTGAATTCAAGCCATTTTGTTGTGGTATTATTTTACGAATTAACCACTTCAGTAAAGCAGGGAAATGGTATGTTGCATTGTTCCTTTTTGAAACAGAATCTGAACAAAGGATGAATCATCGGTTAGCGTGACTCGTCAGATTAGTCTGACAAGAGACCTGCTGAGATAGGGCGGATACAGAGGATTTCAACTGCTTATGAGCAAAGGTTCTATTAGTACTTGATCCGTCGAATATTTTCTGAAATAATTATAGCCTATTTTGACAGGAAATATGGATGATAGCCAGAAAAGTTTTACTACAGAAAACTAAAACTTGTATCCCTTGTTATCTTGTTTCATGCTGAGATGGTCTTAAATTAGAATTTCACAATTGGTCCAGATCAAAATGGAAAGAATGTCATTTTAGGAAACAAAAACTGTAGTCATGTCAACCACCTCCAAATTCCCACTGATGGAAGATATCACTTTTGATGCTTGGGTTTCAGTGTCTAGGAAGCAGGGCAATCCATTGCCCAAGGATGGTTGTTTCGGCTCTTTGTAAATCGATTTGCCAATACGGGAATGGATGCTATTTGGTTGAGAAATGCCCTGTGAACGCCCAAACTTTTATCTCCAAGTAGACTTTCTTCTGAAGTTCTCAAGATCCATTCCTCTCATAATTGTAGATCACTGACTCCCGGCATTTTAGAGCTAGAAAGGACCTACCTGATCCCTTCCTTCAATCATTCAGGACTTGGAGATCTAATGGACACCCCTCCAAAGACAGAGGATGGCAGCTCAGCCCTAACCTCTGGGGCGCCCCCTATCTGAGCATCAGTCCCAGGCAGGCTGATTTTCACAACCCTTTGTTTGTGGTCCCGGAGGCCCTTATTCCATGAAATTGCTTCAGGATCTTTGGTCCCTTTGATATTTTTTTTCCATGACAGACTTATTTTTTTTTACAGAGAAATATGTACTGCCACCCATGGCAAAGGCACACATTTATTCAAGGGCTTGCGTTGCTAGAACCACAGGCAGCCGTGTCTTGGACACGGCCCCCTTTGCATGTCCCCAGGCCAAGTGTTACTGGCAACATGGTGGATTCTTACACTGCTCGGAGAGGGTACTTGGGTTTTGGCTGAAAAGCAGCGTGTAAATGCAAGATGGGCGGGATCAAATTCATTGACCTCCAGGGCTCTCTGCCTGCCAGCAAACAGGTATGACAAGTGACAACATGTGGAAACTAGCAGCTCTGATGGCCCCTCGTGTTCGCCCAGGCTCTGGGACCACCACAGGCCTTTGGCATTTTAAAATGTCTTTATTTTGAAACTCCTTCAACCTATTCGGTTCTGAGGTGCTGCGGGCATCCTCTGGGAAAGACCCAGAAGAGTGGCAGAGATGGTGGTACAGGGACTCTTAGAACATTCCTGAAGTCTAGGGTGCAGGCCCTGGTACCTGAGAGCCTGGGTGCAGAGCCAGGCATAGAACCAACTGCAGGGACTCCGAGCTTGAACTCATCCCCTTCTGATGGGATCGTCTCTACAGAGGTGTTTGCAGGAATTGATGGAGGATTTGTTGCAACGTCCTCCGTGAAAAGAAATGCACTTGAATCGTAAAGCCTTTGCAATTTGGACACTCCCTCTGGCTCACCTCTGAGATGTTCTGGCTGCCCGCTGGCACTGCTACAGGGCCACCTGGACAGGTGGTTTCTTCTGCCCAGGGCCTGTTGTGTTCTGGATGCTTTTCTATCAGAGAAACCTCTATCCTTCATGAAGCATTTGACATTCGAGGATTGAATCACAGGGCTGGCTGTACACTGAGAAGTCATCTGGGCGAATTCTCCCTTGCTCTACGCTCCCCATTCTTTTCTGGCAGAAGGGAACCCCAAGGGAAATCACCTATCTGGAGGTATCAACAACAGCCAGCCACCACTCTCTTGTACCAGTCTTTGGTTTTCTGATGGGATCATGAAAGCCCCCTTCACCGAGGTGCTGGGTTAGTCACCACCACTGTGCGCCCCCATGATGGAACTGCCGCCCACGCGGGGCTGGATGCTCCTGGCAAACAGGCTCCTCTGTTGTTGATCCCTGACCCTCTGTCCTCACTTCTCCAGCTGTGTGCTCACCAAGGGGATGCTGGGTTTGGATCTGTTTATGCCATTTGTACTCACCATTGAAATGATGTGATTTATTTGAGTGTTACATAAACCGATGAGATACACTGGAGGCAGAGAGAATTATTTCTGTGGGTTAGATGTTTTGGACAGAGGAGCTTGCTACAAAGTACTGAGTGTGACAAAGGGAGGGGCACATCGGCGCCCAGAAGGACCCTGAAATCAGGTTCTGTCACGAGACGGTGTTCTACCTCAGGAAAATGGGTGTGGTTCGTGGCAGGTACCTTGGAAGTCCAGTGCGGGTGACCACGGGCACAGAAGACATCTGGGCCTCGCCTCAAAAGATCGGCATAACTTAAAGTCACGTACACTGTAAGACAATTATATGATTCAAATTCAAATAACATGTTTACGTTTCGGATTTCTCTTTTGACTGGTGTTCCAGTTAGTGAACCAGAAGTGAGCTTTCTTTCCTCTCATCCGTAGTGCTCAGGAAACTCTTGCTAATGTCAAGAACGAAACCAGTGTCAAGAGTAATTGTTAAATTTTCACAGTTATAATTTTAAATTATATCCTATATAAAGTGATAGGAAAACTGGGAAACAGAATTTGACGAATATGTTTGTTCAACTTGGTAGTAATATAGAGACCTCTGTTTGAATTCATAGCAGGAAGACTGCTTTTTGGGGCAGTGGGAGTCTGGCTGAAATGTTACTAGTAAGCCTTCTGAGTAACTTCTCTTTGCAGCAGAAGTTGCAGTGTTGGGAAATTTTTATTGTTGTTATCACTCTGATGGGGGGATTTTAAAACACTTTCCCGAAAGAGCAATCTAAAACTCCACTTCTTCTCTAGTACCGCCTCTCCCGGGATGCTCTGTGCACTTAGAGAGGGGGCTTACTTACTGTAGGGTGGCATGGCTGTAGAGGCCCCCACTGTACACAGTTCCTGAAGATGCACAGTCCCTGCAGTCACATCTTTGATGACAAGGTCTCTATGAAGAGACACGCATTTCCCCAGTTTGCAGGAGATGAGCAAAGTGGTCGCAATGACTCAATCCCTCTACCTGGTGAGTGAGTCTTACTAAATTTTGTCAAATTCTTGTGGTGCTGGAATTCCCAGTTCTTACCATAAATGGGCCAGTGGCCTGTGTACTGGGATTCACACGGATCGCTGGGTGAGCCATGTCTAAGCTGTAACCACTCAAGGCTAATTCCTGTCCTTCACAGACTGTTAAATCACTTTAAACATCACTTTTTTTTTTAATGTAAGTTACTTCTGGATTTAGAGCTAAATTTATGTAAATTACTTCAATTTACATTGGAGAGTGTCCTAATAAATTCTTCTTTCAGTCACCCACAAAATGTTAAGTGGGTTTACATCATCAAGCTCACTCTTCGCGACTTCTTTGGAAATCTGGGTTCACTTCGACTCTGTATAGCATTGGAGACTGGAGGCGTTTTAGCTCCCAGAGGAGCAAAAGCTAAATGGTGAGGGTACTTATGCCAGGAGCTCTCAGTTCTTCATTTCTTTTCCTAATTGACTGGTTTAGTGAAAGCATCTTTTTCTTTGAAAGCATTTTATTTTATGTCACTTACATCCCTTCACTGTTGATTCAAAATTGTTCCGCATAATATGGGAGTAGTAAAAAGATTCCCACCGACCAGACTTCTCTAAGTTTGTATTTGGAGTGCTTGACGTTTTTTGCCTGGGCGCTTGATTTTCACCTCCTTGTTAATAGTGGACAGCAATCGGGCATCTTGGCCTGCTGGGCCAGGGCTGCTGCAGGGGACCCGGGTCCCTCTGGGTAGCCAGGAGGCCTTAGCAGTTTGTGTGCCTTTTACTAGATTGTAACCAGGCCATGGTTCCTGCAAGGCGGGCTTTCTCAGTCTTGGCACAATTGACAGTTTGGATGGGCTGACTCTGTGTCATGGAGGGCTGTCCTAGGCATTATAGGATGTTAGCAGCATCCCTGGCCTCTACCTAGTAGATGCAGTAGCACCTCTCCAGTTGTGACAGCTGAAAGCATCTCCCTCCATTCTTGCCAAATGTGCCCTGGGAGGCAAAATCTCCCTGGGTCGAGAACCTCTGCAGGACGGACTTTTGCTACGGTGGTACCGGAGCTTGTGTCTGCCCTGTGGTTTCTTCTGCTGCAACCACACCAGTCACCAGGTGACCCAAATCTACTTTTAAAGAACCAGGGGCCCAGTCTGGGATGCTCTGTCTGGATTGGAGATGTGATGGACCCAAGACTGTGTGGACTCAAGCTTTTGGCCATTGTTAAGACATTTATACCCTCTCCCTGTCTCTACCTTCTTGATAGGAGGGTGGCAACTTTGAAGGTCTCTTTAGAAGGTGGTTTTTGGTTGAGATTGGCGTCCTTTATACAGTTTTAGATGTAAGACTGTGCAGCTTTTTCTTGTTGATAATTTGGCAAATCAAGTAAAATTGTTCTTCAGGCTTAATTGAAAAAAATGAACTAAATCATAACATCTCTTACTGCTCTCATCTTTTGCTTATGAAAATTACATTTCCAAAAAGAAAAAATAAAAAAGACAGTAACCTCTCTGAAGGTCATGACCATGTCTTAAAATCCTAAATTACTGCCAAAAGCCTGACATGCTTTTTGCTTGTTGAAAGTTTCTGCTGTATTCTTGTCAATGTGAGTAATCTAAACGCACTTCAAATCGAAAAACAGGAAGAGCAGCCATAGGGCTCTAGACAGGGGCTTATGCCCCAAGGGACATAAGTGCCACAACCCTGGAGATTCCCCAGGAAAGAAACTGCACACTGGGTTTTTCTGTGGTATTCCTAGCGCATGCAGTGTGGTTTGCAGCCTTTGATCTATACCATCTGAAGGTCTTATATTTCACAGCCTTTACGGAACACACAGTACAGTGTTCATGGCTGTCGATTCTGAGGGAGCAAGCCATCGAACTTACACCGATTTTGGAAACACTGCTAAGATACATTTGCCAGATCCACGGGTTCCAAGCTCTCCCTCATCCCGTGATTCTGTATGTGAGGTTGAGTATTTAGAAGCAGTCTAGAATCTGGTCAGGAAAGGTTCTTTACTTTTTGTCTGATACAATCACCCCAGCATGATCCCAGATGATTCTTGCATTCGTGGGTAAACATCATTTGTCACTCATAATAACAAAGTGGGAAGAGAACGTTGACATACCTATAGATAATACATGCACTGTTCCTGCATGTGTCACAATTAGCTGTGTCTTGCCCAGTCCGATATGAAAGCCTACAAGATAAGAACAGGAGAGCATTACACGAGGTGGCTGCTGGCTGCTGGCTTCTCTAGAGCACACAGCTCCAATCAGATTCTTTCCCAATGCCATTGCTCGTTATGGTAATAGAAATCGATCAGTGTGTTTCCCATTTTGCTCCTGTCTCTGCATTTATCGTATACGGCCAACGCAACCTCTATAGCTGATACTTAAATTAAATCTAGGATGCGAACATAAACGACTGGATGAAGTAAATAATCTGATTTTGTTATAAGCAAAGGGAATTTGGGATGTTTCAGTGCAGCTTGATCTTTATGGTGTTTAAGAGAAACTTCAATGGGAAACCAACCCCAGATCTTCTGACTTGTTTCTGCCCCACCACCCCTCGGCCTGCGAGAGGAGGAGTCTGCAGACTGGGGCCCGCAGGCGAATCCCACTCTGAGACAGCAAGCTAAGAGTGAATTTTACATTCATAAATGGTTGAGAAAGATTGAAAGAATAATAATCTTTGGAACACGTGAAAACTAATGAAATTAAATTTTCAGTGTCCATAAATAAAGTTTTAAGTTTTGATAATAAAGGATAGTGAACATTTTTACGTTAGTAGCTACAATACCCTTGGTCTGCAAATCCCAGGATACTCACTCTCTAGCTCTTTAGAGAAAAAAATTTGCTGACTTATGTGGTAGAGTGTCGTGCTGCATTGTCAATGCCTTCTGACACCGTCCCTGGCTACATTCTCTGGTGAGTTCTGTCAGCCCCATGAGACTAGATATTTTTAGGAGGAGAGGTAGGGGTGCTGCTTCTCTTCCCATTAACAGAAATAACCTTAGAGTATTTTTTGGAGTACATTCTGGAAGGTTGTATAGACTTAAGGGTTTGATGAAAGGATTTTCTTGACTCTTTCTCAGCCCAGTCACCCCAAGAAGCTAGTTTTGGGGAGCTTTCATAATGTTTTTGCTACCACTTTGGCCGGCCTTCCCTCTCTGATAGTTTTAACGTGCAGGCGTATTTTATTCTGAATATTACTTTGTGCTAAGGGACAAACGTGCTAACCAGAATCTGTTAAATCAGTGGCAGAAGAAAAGCTTCCATCTGAATTGGCTCATACATACTTCGGGGGCATATTTACGTTTGGAGAGTGACTCAGCATAATAATAGTGCTCAGAAAGTTTTCTGTCAACACGGATAGTCGATATTTTATCGCCTTCCCTATGTAAACTTCTCTTGCATGCATCATGGATTTTGAATTGAAATTAACTTTTGTTTTCCTCATTATATGTGGTGTTGCATAAACATTTGACAAAAGGATTTTCCTATCCATGCCACGTTGTTGCAGTGAGCTTTGGTGAGCTCGGACTTGACCTTTGAGTTCTGTGCATTTCATTTATTAATCAGGTGACAATATTCTGTCCTAAAGTGTCGCCAGTCAGTGCCTGTGGCCCGTGATATTCGAGCCAGAGTTGGAATCACTGTGGCTGCGTTTGTGTTGACCTCTGTCCCCCATTTCGGACGCCTTTGGATGCCCACTTGGGGTCTTTTCCTCTCCCCTGAGCTTTGTCAGGAAGGGAACATGGAAGAGCTTGTGCATCACACCTTCCTCTTTTCCTTAGCCCTTTCCTCCTGATGACAAGCCCCAAGGGTACATTCCTCCTGAACCTTCCTCCCTGGCTCCAGATTTGTCGAACCCATACCAAGGGTCCTCTGTGTTAGACATCGACCTCCATTCTCCCATGCCTTATTATATATAAAAGGCCTTTCTCCATCCCACTGATTTTACTGGAGCTCTGTCCTAAGCTCATGTCTGACCATGGTCATTTTGTATGGTAAAATAAGCATGGTACTTGAGCACAGGTCCTGGCAATGACATGTTTGCTGCAGGACGTGTCTGTCCCGCTGTTAGGCTGGGCTGCAGACGAGGGACAGCTCCTCTGTGTGTTGCATTGGTGTGTATTAAGCACCAGCCAGGGAAGGGGATATGTAATAGTTTTCTGTATGCCCTAGTCACATTCTAAAGTTTAGGCTTTTAAAAGAAAACAGACGAAATCAAGGGCATTTCCTAACCTTTATTTGAGGGGCACGCTTACTGGGCTCTAAGGAAAATCCGACTTCCATGCTTGCAGAACTTTCCTGCTCGAGACCTCAGGAAGAATCTGCATCAGTTCTCATCGACACCAACACCCCCTCCTTGCCCAGGAGCATGGAGTTCCCAAGTGTCTCACTTGCATTAGAGCCTCGAGTCCTCGAATTAATTACGCTACCTCATTTTACAGAGGAGAATATAGCAACACTTCAGGTCTGGGATCTCATTATTCTTAGACCCCAGGCTTCTGATGCTCCGTGATGCCCTGCTCGAACCTTGGGACCTGTGTTCTGCACTTTGTATAATTGCCACCTTGGGATAGTCAATGAGTCCAGCACCGACAGGACAAAGACTTCAGGCACCTAAAACGCACAAGAGAACTCTCTTCCAGGACCTTGGGGTTCTTCAGTTATAAACTGCTCTTTTTAAAGCCCTTTCTGAACAGACTATTCTTATCACTTGGTAAAAAGCACGCATTTTTCCCCTGTTACAATCAGTAAGCAAATAATGATTAAGTGCCATTAGGTGTCAGACATTATTCTGGCTACTGAGGAGACATTTTGGAATAAGATTGTGTCCTTGTCCTCGAAGCTTACAGCAGAGTGGGAGAGCCAGACAGGCAACACATGAACACATGAACGAATGAATGAATGGCTTTGGATACGGCTCGTTGTTAAGGAAATGTTGTACGGGTGGCTTTGGCTAACCCCCCCCACCCCGAGGACCCTGCATTTGGAATGAGACCTGGATGATAATGAAAGAGCAGTTAGTCATCTCCAGATCTAGAGATGAGTTTTGCAAACAAAAGGGCCATCACTTGTGAACATCGTAATGGGAATGATGTTGGCATGTTTGCAGGACAGATAAAAGGGCCAGTGTGGCTAGAATAGCTGGGGCACATGAGAGAGGCGGGAGGTGAGAACAGATCCTATAAAATAGGAAGCTCTTTGGACATTGTTGTAAATTTAATGGGAAGCCACTGTAGAGGTTTATTTATACGTAGATGACAGAATGACATGGAACCTACTTCCTCCTAACCATTACTCTCACTCCTCCCTTTCTATCACATCATTTGCATTCAATTTCTTGTTTCTCCCTTCTTTTATTTGTAGCCCAACCTAACTCACGCAATCCTGAGATACAGTATGGTTTGGCTGATGCCTGTTGATTAGAATCAAGTGAGTCATAATATCTGCTTTATAGAGTGACATATCTGTGTGTGGTCCCCGCTTTTTTAGCTAATTTAAATGAAAGTTTGGTGGTCCGCCATATTGCCACCATGTGTGAGAAGTGTTTTCAAGATCTCATTGCCACGAACTATTCTTGGGAAGACCCTTCAGGATGTTTCCATGGTTTTGTTAAGGACCTTTCTTTTTGAAAGGATTCAAATCTTTGGAGTCCAAAAAGGTAGTTCATAAAAACGGATGTCAGTGAGAGATTAATTTGTGGATAAAAGTTAAAGTGTTGTCCTTGTGTCATACGGTTAAGTCACAGGCTGCCTCCAGTAGCTATTGTTAGTCAAGGTATGTCCACTACAATTTTATTAAGCGTGAGGGTGTTCTTAGTAGAGGTCTTAAACTGTGTAACCCATTGTGCTTATTGCTTTGATAATCCATCTAATTGTCCTTGGGGCTTACAGAATGTAGGGTTTGGCTTCGCTGATGATTTTATGGTCACATTAATAATTGTGTTGCAGAATCTGAATAAATGTGTTCTCCAAATACAGACAAAACAGATAAGTCCTTTCTACAGGACAGGGAACACAAAGTGCCATTATGGAATGGCCCTATTTTTTCCTTCTCACTTGGAAACAAGTCATAAAACCCATCTTTGGAATGATTATCTTTTTGGATTGCCATTGCCAAAAAGAGAAGCAATCCAAAAACTCTGAACTGCTGGAGCAGATGCTTCTCCAGTGACAGTAGGGCTAGAGGTCTTTTGTGATTAGAAGTTTGGAGAAGAGAGAGCTTAGATTATTGATGTCAGAGCCACAGAGGGAGAACATCTTGGTCCAAAATTATAAATTTTCTGTCTTGCACATTAATTGCTACCTTTATAAAACTCTCTTCTCTTTTGTTTTGAGGAACCTATACCTTATATAGGTTTATAACCCCATGCCTGTCACAATGCCTGGTACACGCTGGGTGTTTGGTTAATATTAATTTATTAACCAAATAATACAGTCAGTCTCTGTGTTCTCATATTGAAGTCCAGTAACAGAAGTCCAAATCTAATGAAAAAAATTCTGAGTGCAAAAAGCATACGAAGATATAAATTAGGAGAAGTTCTGATTCTCACTTTCTGGTGTAAACCTGTTTGGACCCCAGCGATAGGCACGCTCACTGCAAACACGGATGTTTTAATGCACTGATCTTTGCAACACTTGCTATTTATCATCTCACTGCAGTTAGTTGCCATTTGTCCATGTTCTGGACTCAGCAGCGTATATGACTGTGGTGGGGGGAGGTGGGGGAGTGGAAAGCATAACATTCAGCACCGAGGACAGCGCCAAGAGTCCAACCTGTTCCACTCACCCTCTTGACTCCCATCCCCCCAGATCACGGTCCTAACCCAGGGACCATTTCTGGGATCCTGACCCTCTCCTTCCTTGATGCCCTTTGGACACTCATTGGTCAGGGTGGGCTTTACTGAAAGGTAAAGGAGACTAGACTTCAGTTATGAAATTAATAGGGGTATAAAGAGGATGAACTTTGTGGAAAGCACACGGAGGGGTTGTTGTTCTTGATTTGTTAAAGCAGAAGGTTTTGCTCAAGCTAATTTTACAAGGTAGTTTTGGTGGAGTCCAGTATGAGAGTCATTTCCACTTCCGCTTTGTAGTGAAACAGATTTCTTCAGAAGACCTTGCTGTACTTTAAAGAAAGTAAAATGAGTGTCCTTTATCGAAGACAGCATGGAACTCTAGTTGGGGCACTCCCATTCAAAGAAAACATCAGATCCTCCTTTCTTAGTGGCCTAGAATTTTCAAGTTTAACTCAGAATGTGGTTCACCAGTGTCTCTAGCTACCTTTGGCTTCTGAGGCCATCTGCTCCAATTCTTTAGTTGTCATTATCAAAAATTCCTGAAGGTAAAAATATACTTTTGTCCACTTGTATAAAATAGACAGCATTGGTGACAATTTTGGGTCTGAAAGTCTTCAGTTAGTCCTGTTGCAGATCAGCAACAAAAGAGGCAATGAGGGATGGGATTTAAAAAACAGAAACAAAGAAGGGAAGGCAAAGGGCAGAGCTCATGTGGCGGTTCTTGTCACAAAGCCTTAGGAATGATCAGCGAAGGAGGATGTCTGCCAGCTTCAGCCTGAGCTGGACCACAGGTGTGTCCCGGGAGGCAGGGATGGAGAGCCGGGGACAGGGGGGACAAGGCGGCATCTGCTTTTTCATGAACGCATCACGGGGAGATCTAAGAAAGCAGGGCCCTGGGTGGTAGGAGAGGGCGCTGCAAAATATCACAGAAAGGTCACCGGAAGCTTTCTTCCTGGCTCCACGTCCAAGTGGCTCAGTGTCTCTGAGACCTTGAAGATGGGGCCTGAGAGTGGAGACTGACAGCTCTGTGTCTCCAGTCCAGCCCCAGCAGAGAAAAATTGTTTGGTGGAAAGGTCAGGAAGGGGAAAAAAATGTCTCTTACTGTGCCTGCTCTCAAAAGCAAAGTCTGACAAAGTTATGAGCAGCTCAGAGAAGAGTGGTTGGCAGGTGGAAGTAATTCTGTGGTATTGAATTGTAATCACTGGTACTGGATTACTGGGTTGGCTTTAATGTGCTGTTTCTCCTGCCACATCTCACAACACTGCTTTCGCCAGAAGATCTTTAATTGCCCGTGGAAAAAAATCTCTTCTCACATTCCCTGGGGAACTGTGAATGGAGTGTTTGGTCTTAGATTTCAGAAAAGCATTCTCCTCTCAGCCAGCATCACCAGTGTGTAAGCGTGCACCTGGAGGGGCCCCTCCTCCACTTCCACTTTGGGACATAGAGCAGGGCGCATGGCACAGGACACACAGCACAAGTGACTCCATTGCTAATTTGTGGGTCTTTTAAATGACATGGTGATTTTCAGCCAGTTTAGAGCTCTTAGCATGTAAGCAAAAGACGTGTTTGGGTAATGTGCAAATCAGGGCGTGATCCTTTAATTGGGGTCTTCAGAACACTTGTTACATAGGGTATTGAGTCACTTTGAATTAACTCAAAGGTATGTGTTAGGCCCTCTGCTCAGACGTTGTTTGCTGCAACAAGGAAAATGGCACGGTCTCTGCTCTCAGTGATCATTTTATGCCCTTGTTCAGTTTATTCTCCTAATTTTGATCTCTCTCGTTCTTTCAGCCTTCTCACTTCATCTTCTCACTTTTTTTTTTTTTCCGTCCGCGTTCTACGCCAGGTGTGTGCTCCAGCTGTGCCCTCTTGATAACTGAGCCATCATTTATGGCAGCATCTTAAAGGGCTTTTCCACTTAATAGGCTCAAAGTGACATTAATTAGAGGCATAAAGTGATACCACTACTTTTTTTTTTTTTTTTTCTTTTTTTTGGTATGTGGGCCTCTTCCCGCTGCGGCCTCTCCCGTTGCGGAGCACAGGCTCCGGACGCGCAGGCTCAGCGGCCATGGCTCACGGGCCCAGCTGCTCCGCGGCATGTGGGATCTTCCTGGACCGGGGCACGAACCCGCGTCCCCCGCATCGGCAGGCGGACTCTCAACCACTGCGCCACCAGGGAAGCCCGAAACCACTACTTTTGTTAGGGGAAATTAAATTTCAAAACTAGTCAAACTCAGCTGTTTTCCGTGACCGTCTCCTATGTTTTAAGCCCACCTCTGGCAGTAGTTTTGGCTTGTTCCTGAGTCTAATTTCTCACTAGGAATTTGCCAGATTATGCCCTGCAACTGTAGTTTAGTTCCTATATCAGCTGTTTAGTGGCTAAAGTGAATGTAGACTTTCCCCATATAACCGTGGAAACTCAACTGTGTCTGTTTTATTAACTTGAGCTATTGAATGCCAGGATTTGGGGGACATCCAATTTAAGTTCGTTAAAAAAATATGACGCCAGTTTTCTTAACAAACGCCAAGAACACCCATTGGTCAATAAAAGGCAGTACTGGCTTTCACTGGTGATGGTCTGACCAGGTCCCTTTTTCCCAGTAGCTGAGGGGAGCCGTTCTGTAGCCAGTGGCAGACCTGCTATGTTAGGCTGGGCAATTCTTTGTTCATTAGTGGCCTGGAATCCCCAAGCTGACAGAGCAGTGTGTTTGTTTTAGAAACTGAGGTTGCAGTTTGAAGAACATAGACCAACACTGACCCCAGATCTTTTCACCACCCCTGCTTTCCCCTGCCTCAGGGATGTCTAAGTGGGCTGGTTGTGGTGAAGCCTTTTAAGAATTCTGCACCGTCACTTGCTCTTCAGGTGCCCTTTGGCCAGCTCTCTGACTTTTCCTCCACCAGCACTCCCGGCATTTGGTATCGTCATGGCGTGCTTTGCCTTTTTCTTTGTTTGCCCAGCCGACATCTGGCTTGCTGGTCACAGGAGAGGTGGAAAGGCTTTGGATGCATGGAATGATGAATGAAAGCGCAAATGAAAAAGTTATTTGGGAAGGTAACTTTGTCTCAGTCGATCTATGACGGTTGGTTTGATCTCTGTTTCAGTGGAACTTGACAGCTCTTGACATTTAAAGAAAGCTTTAAAAGACTCACTTCCATGTTTTCTGTTTATTGCCCTGAATATGGTAGAGCAGTGACTGCACTAGTTTCTTGGTTATAATCGCTACATTGTTTGTATTTAGAGAATTTTAGCCAGCAAGCATTTATTCTAGGACCCTGGTTTCTCTCTTCTCCTGCTCTTTTGCCTGTAGATGTGAGGTCAGGCAGTAAGGCCATTCTCATTAACTACTGGTTTCCTCTGTTTTTAGTTTCGTCTTCTGGACTTCTTTTTGGAGGAAAGGGCTCTCATTGAGATTGAAGGACATCAGATCCTTCTTTCCACACACACTCATGCGATCCTCCTGAGTTTGAATGTGTGTGTTCCAGATGTCGCTTGCAGAAAATAAGAGTTGTTCTGGATGGAACCTTTAAGGGAGATCCATTTTTGGAGTCCTGTGTTAGAAGAAATAATCGCTCTACAGACTTGACTGTTAGATTTCACAGCATTCTCTGTTGAGTCTCAGTACAGCTAAAGAAACTTGAGGGCTAGCCTGGGAACTCCAACACCATCTATGATTTTGGCTTGTTGGAAATTGTGCAGAGGTCCAAACAAGTTACTTAGAAGTGATGTTTTAGAGCACAGCCCAATCATAGCTTGAGCTGGATCTTTCTTCTTCCCATTAGTGTTACCCTTACTTAATTTTTTCCACTAGAGGGTGAAGTTCTCAAAATTGTACATGTACCATTCTCCCAGAGCCAAGAATTGCGATGTGGGCCCTTGAAGAACGAGCTCTCTGTGTAACCCCGTGTGAGCTGATTAAACACATCAGGATGGTTTTCAGTAATCCTAGTTATTTCTGCGTAGGGCTCTGATTATAGACTTTCAAGCACTTTGCTATAGATTAGCCAGAGTAACCAACTGGCTTTCACTGTGTTCGCGTGTTCCGTCCATGGGACGGTTCTTGTTTGCCAGCTCTGTGCGCGGCCCTTTGCTGGGGAGCAGTTGCTTGGATGAATAAAACACAGACCTTGCCCTCACGACACTTAAAATCTAGAGGACATTCGTTTCCAAGATGAAGGAATTGCTTCTAAGTTAACGGAGTAAGTTGTGTAACTTCAAAAAGTAGCAGTCCTTCCGTGGGGCAGTTTCTGTGCTTATTCACACCAGCATCCTTGGTCTGGACCAGCTCCTCTGTTCCCTCATAGGCTGCCCAGCATGGCTTCTGGCAAATTCCCAGCACCCTGTTGTGGCTCTTTTCCAGATCATTCCACAGCGAATGCTGATGATGTCCAGTAGAGGTGTCTTTCTCCTGTGTGGCTGAGAGCACACTGGTGGCCGTGGACACAGCTTCAGCCATCTCCCCAATCCCAGCACGTAGTCTGGTACCTTCTGGAGAGCAGGGCTGGAGCTGTGCTTCGTAAACGCAAGCTTCTGTCGTGACTGATAGAAAGTCAGTACCTGCCTCTCTTCTCTGCTTTAAACTTACCACCGTGGAACATGCCACAAATTTGAGTTATGATTTTGCTTTTTAGTCTGTCTCTTCTACTAGAATGTCAGCACGCCGAGGGCAGAGATTTTGTCTGTTTATTCCCTGATGGACGTTCAGTGCGCTCACATTGGGGTCTGAAGTGTAGCGAGTACTCAAGAAATAGTTTTGAATAATGAACGAGTGAGTGAACGAGTGAATGAATGAATGAAGAATCTGCCTGAGTGTTCTGCTGGATTAACTGATACCCACCCACAGGGTGGTCAGTTCTGTGATGTTCCCAGCTGGATCAGGTGAAAACATCTGTCTAAAAGTATTACCCTGGTACCATCTTAAATTTCCCCACGCAAGTGGGAAGGGTCAGTCATCCTCTGCTTTCCACACCCAGTTATTAAAATAAATGGCTTAGTCCGCACCTAAACCAGCTCCCTCCTCACCCCAGGAAATGTCATTTCTTTATCCCAGAAGGAATCCTGGTGAACACGTTTCAGTGGCAAACACCATATATAATGAACTCGGTGGCTTTCTTTAGACGCTGTTGACAAATTAACTTTTATTAGCCCAGCGCCCCAACAAATGCGGTGACTCTCTTATTCTGGGGAGTCTCTGGCCGTTAGGGAAGCTTTTAATGCTTGCTTTCATTACAAAGAATTAAAGGGAAACTATAATGGTGGTGAGTGGTACAGCATGGCCGCCAGCATGGGGAGTCGAGGCCATGCAGCCTCTCGTCCCCCGGGGTTGGCAGCAGCTACCTGCCTCTCCTCCAGCATGGTGTCTCATCGTCTGTGCCTCTCCCTGGGCCCTGCCCCGGCTCTCTCCTTCCTTGCCTTTACACAGAGCCATGCGTGATGCAGAAGAGGGACTGTCTTCTTATTATTGCACAGTCATTATTACTCCTATCAGAAATACGTGGAGATTTGAACAGAGACAGACACGGAAATGAACACTATTGTTAAGGGCAGGACTTTTTCTTCTGTGTTTTCTAATCCTATTTCCATAATATAAAACCATAATATGTAAAAATAGGGACAGATATTGATTATTATTTGGCATGTAGAACTGCCCGGTTATATTACAAATAGGGCAGAGTTTCCTTCATATATCCCTGAAATCAAGGAGATGCTAAGTTGCAAAATGATGACGATAATGACAAAAAAGACACTGGCCCCAGAGGGCACCAGGAGTAGCTATTAATAAAGGAAACAGCTTTTTAGGGCTGAGCTGAAGCTGAGTTGATTAACTTGTTTCCTGAAGGAGACATAAAGCTAAAGCTATAGTTTATTGAAAATTAATGAAAATGAATTTTGGTGGCATTGCTACCAAACAAGAAGGAAAATAGGAATGTGAGAATACTGTGTGAAAACGAATTTTCCTTCTGGGCTGCCACTTCCTTCAGCTGTAGTATTGTCACTTACCATCTTACGGAGGTTTTAATTTGAAAGCATTAATGATGTGCGTTGGGCAGTGGTTCCGATGGTAAATAACCACAGAGCTTTTACCTTTGATGTATAATTTCTTTTGATGTATTTTTTATAGAGCACGTTGGTTCACAGTTTTAAATCAGACTTCCTCTCTGTGAAGCTTCTGTGCTTTGTTTCAGAAGCTTGACACTGTACTCGTTTTTTAAACAAATGCTTCAGAGCTCTTGTAGCTGAAGATTAAGATCCTCAAATTTTGGTGTCAGCAAGTATAAAATTCTTGATGTCCCATTATGAGACTTTTATCTGGGGAGCCAGTGTAGTGCTGTAACCAATGAGATACTGACAAAAAAATCTGACTCCATTTTGGGTCAAAATAGGCCCAGTTTTACACCTTCTTTTCCTAGAGGAACTCATTTTTCATAATTGTCCGTTCAGATCTGGCTTTTAAAACACAAGTTTGCTTGTTTTAATGGCGCATTAAAAACTTTGCTTCAGCGTTTGCTCCCATGAATGTGGACATACATTTGATTAAGGTAGAGCCCGGGTGGCACTTGGTGGTCACTGGACGAGCCACTTAGGTGACAGGCGGTACGTGAAGGCTTTGAAGTGGTTTCCCCTGGAAGGTTGCTCATGGACGGCTGCTGGTCCCTGGACTTCCGTATCAGCGGCTTTGATTTCTCTGAGACTGCCTCACAGAGGGGATTCCTCTTACTGATTAGGAATCCTTAAAAACATAATTTATTACCGGGATCCCTTCCAAGGTGCTTTCTGCTCCCTCCAGCGTTAAAAGTGTGCTTTCTCCAGAACATAAATTCACGTGGACCTTTACCAGGTTTGGGTGCGGGAGCCTCTTGATCCCATCCAGTAAAAGGAAAAACCCAGAATTGGCAGGAGCAGCAAAAGCGTCTGCTTTGCAAATCTGCGCAGACATCTAGGTTTCCCATTTTCAGAGGAGGGAGAGGATACTGCTGGGGCCTGATGGGTCTAGATGTGAGTTTTGTCTTTACTATTTCTCACCAGTCTTGACCTTGGGGATGTTATCCAAGCTTTAGTTTCCCGGTGGAAGCATATTCCTACCTTACAGTGTTATTTGGGGGATTAAATGAAACAATGCAGGATGGCCACCATATTGTAGGTGCTCAGAATGGATGAGCTCTGTTGGTGCTCTGCCCAGAGACACACACTTCACCGGAACTCTCCCCCAGAGCCAGTGGGAAATAGAGCTCAAACCATTTTTTGCGTAGCTTAGCAGAAATTGCATGGGGTTTCAAAAAGAAAGAAAAGTATTTGAAAAGTAGAGCTTGCATTTCATTTCTCTCTTTTTTTAAACTCGAGTTCTGGGACACAAATCCATAAACTCCATAAACATTCATGCCAAGCCTTGAAGTGCTCATTTTATCTACGAATGGGCTGTCTGAATTGCCTCGTGGCTCAGTAGTGAGGCTTTTATTCACCTACCAACTTAAAAGGCTAGGGAGGTATTTGAAATCTCTTTTGGCATTCTGCACAGGAAGATTATTTAAATTACATTTTCAAGTACGTGTGATACCTACATGAAGCCCAAAGCAAGAATTTGGAACCCGTTTTATATTCTCATAAATATATGTGCTTCATTTTTCATATTAAGGACGGAAAGGCTTATTATTGCCTAAAAACTTAAAAATAGTATTTACAACGTTATATACATCTAAGCTATAGGAAAGACCCAGTGCGGCCCTGTGTATTAAATGAAGAAAATGCTAGAAGAGAATATCATGTATGCTTCTATTTCAAAATCATAAAACATGGTAACTTGTACTTGGACTTTAGAACTT
Source organism: Phocoena sinus (assembly GCF_008692025.1). Taxonomy (NCBI): domain Eukaryota; kingdom Metazoa; phylum Chordata; class Mammalia; order Artiodactyla; family Phocoenidae; genus Phocoena; species Phocoena sinus. Next base: position 80,085,179 of record NC_045778.1, read on the forward strand.
GAATATTTTATCATATATATAAAAGCCATTAGTTATAAAAGAAAAAGAAAAATAGGGGGGTTTCCCTGAAGACTATTCAAAGGATTGCAAGCTAGAAGGACAGAGGCCAGTTGCAGCATGTGTAGCAGTGGAAGAGATGAGGGATGGCTGAGGCATCAGGAGGAGAAGGAAAACCTAATAGTGGGACCACCGTGTGCGTTTATTAACCGACATCCGTAGAAAGGGCTGTGTTGCTTTCTCTGTCTCTCTCTCAACTTCTATATGTATTTACAGCAGTGGCTGAAATTATGAAGTTCTTGGACATCTCTGGAGGATTGGTTCTTAGATCAGAAAGGACCCTTGAGGTCCCTTGTCTCGTGTGGACTGTCCTCCTTTCATGTGGGGGCGTGGGGCTCAGAGGGGCGAGGCTAGGATGAGCTGGGAACAAAACCACGTTTCCTGACTCCACGTCAGCTGCCTTGGCCGTAACACCAAGTAACCTTGCCCCGTACACTTCTCTGAAAACAAGCACAAAGCTGGAGGTCTCCATCCTGTAATCCTCAGCCCCTCCTAATCCTTGGAAATAAACCTGCCTTTTGAGTAAAGCAAGAACATCTCTCTGAAGGTGTTCACGCCTGCACCCTTGCATCACCTCCCTGCATTTTAGCACCTGGAAGGCTGCTTCTCAGTAACAAAGTAACTTGAAAGGAGTTAACTTTGCACACACAGTGTACAAAGAGAGCCTGGTCCTCGGTATTTTATTTAATCTCCCAGGGAAGCCCAGGAGGGGCGGTGTTCTTAGGTCTCTTTCACAGAGTCATAAGCCTCTGGAGAAAGGCACTGGAGAGGTTAATAACCATCCCCAAGCACATGTAGGACAAACAGGGAGGGACGGGGCAACGTGGCCAGCTCAGGACCAGTTGGCTGCAGAGCCCCGGTCATTCTCGGAAAATGGAAAAACCACGTGAACAGGAGGGAACCTCAGTCCGCTGGCTGGCATGTTTTAAAATGTTTGGGGTTGCAACAAATGGGCAGAGACACCAAAACTGATTTCTCAAGAACTTTAGACAATGAAGTGCTGACATTTCCATCCCTTTCAAATAGGGAGCATGAGAGGACAGGGGTGCGGCTGGCAGGAGGAGAACCTTTTTGTTTCCGAGCTTGACCCTGTGTGCTGCTCTCCCTTCTCGGCTCACACACCCTCTTTCCTGTGATGCGCTGTCGGGCCAGACACCAGGAAGGCAGTGCTCACATTCCAGAGACATCCGCCAGGATGCTTGTCAAGACCTCAGAAGCACCCACCTCCCCCTCTTTGACATCTGGCCATGCCAGCTAACCAGGTGGAAAACTTTGATCTCAGTTAATTGGGTGGGTTCGGGCAAGAGTAACCCGGTCTCCTAGAGGATGCACAGCCGACCTGAGATGGGTTTGTCTAACTGTGCCTGGCTCCCCCCTGGGCTCCGGGTGGGTGGGAGGCTGCACGCCTCCTTGCTGGGACCTCCGTGACTCCGGGCTACTCCCTGGCTGCTGCAGTGATGCTTGATTTTCCTGTAGGTTCTTTCTGCTCTGTGACTTAAACAAATTAACTTGTCCCTTTATGCTTCCTCTGTAATTGTGATGCAGTATTTATTCTGTTTGGGCATGGATAATTAGAGAAAATTTGGAGAGATTTCTCATCCCCTGACAGGTCCCCCTGAAGAGTGCCTGCTGCTCAGTGATCTGTCAATATAAGGACAGAAGGTAAAGCAAGTACGTAATTTCTGTCCATCCAGCGTTAATATCTAGGTGAAAGCAAGTCACATCATATAAACAGGTGTTGTGATGACCTCTTACTGCTGCTGGTGGGAGAGTGAGACCGTTTCCACATCATGTATGTATATGCATGTAAATTACAGGTTTGTGTATAATACACACGCACACACACATGCACACTTCCCCAGCAGAATCCTGCAGGTTGATGGGCTGATGAACAGATAAGCGTAGGCTTGTACAGACACAGTGTCAGCGACCTGTGGACGCTTCAGAGAGGGCCTGAGTTCTTTGCCTTGTACCCTCCCCGCTCCACCTTGCCTGACACAGTGCGCAACACTTAGGAGACTCCTGGTAGAAGCCATTTGAACCTGTGAATGAACGATACACTCATCTGTGGGGCAGTCACATCTGGGATTGCCCTGTGCCCATATTGTGACCTGGTTTTCAGGTCGAGGAACTATGGTTACTACACTTACAAGACCATGTCGCAGGAGCTGGCAAACTGGCCCAAGTCTGGCTAGCGCCTGTTTTTGTGAAGTTTCCTGGGACCGTGGCAATACTCATTCGTACGTGTGTCGTGTATGACTGTGTTTACGATGTAGTGGCACATCTGAACCACTTGAACAGAGACTGCACGGCCCTCAAAGCCTAAAATAGTTACTGTTTGGCCCTTTGCAGAAAAAGTTTGCTGACATCTGCTACATTGGAAGCTGATCCTGAGGTCTTTCAGTAAAAATAGATCCTGAAGGCCTAGGTCCTTATTTCTACATGTACGTACCACACACACACCCTCACCCATTCTGTGGCTGCCTCTGTTGTCAGTGATCAAAAGGAAAAACAAAGTTGAGCAAACGTGACTACAGGATTCCACACTGGGTTTGTCTTAACTCGTGGCCATCCCCAGACCTTTATTCCTATTGCCTTTGCCTGCAGAGCCCCTGAGACTGTGCCCTCAAAGGGCCCCTGACCTCAGGGCGATTCCCCTGGCTAGTTTTTCCCTTTCCTGTCGCTGTGTGACTTGGACTCGGGAGAACGGGACATCCCCCCGTGGAGAAACCCGTTTCTCAGTGAGGTTGAATAGGACCCCATGGCCGGGAGATTGAATCACTGGATTTATAACGCTCACTGCAAGCTACCGCTCCTCGGGCTGGTTGGTTACTTAGGATTTTCGTGTCCTATGTGATGGCCTCACACTTGCTCTGACTCAGTACAAAGCCCCCGGAGCTTCATGATCTCCTGTCTGCCTGCTGGTCACATTTAAGGGCCAGGAGTGGCCTGGGTTTAGCTGCTCCTTCCTCCTTCCCACACACCCAAGCCTGCAGGTAGCACTTGGCTGATACTGGGAGAGACCCGACCAGTGAAAGAACCTATCTCACTCTGGGCAGTGGCAGGTTCCTGCCCTCTTGCTTAATGGGTGGAGTAAAGCTTCTCATGTCCTCTGTAGGTCTTCTCTGAAGAACCGAGGGTCGCTGGGTTGTCAGCAGCTAGTGAACCCCTCAAGACACCTCACATGTGGGGCTGCCAGCACCTTAGAAGTAAGCAGCCGTCTCCCTGCCGAGGTGGCCGGTAAGGGTGCAGCCCCTGAGCTGAGTGCTGCAGCCCCACAGCCTTGGGTCGGAGGGTCACCTGCCCAGCAACCCACAGCTGCTCTGGGGAATTACGACTGTTAACAAGAATTGGTTGGGTTTCTAAAGTCAGTGCCCCGTTTGCCCAGTCTCAGCCTTCAGCGATTACATTTGTGGCTCGTTTAGATATCCTGTGTGACCCTGAACTTCCCGGGAAGAGACAAGAATAACGCTGAGAGCTTTGAAATAAGCAGGATCATTCTTGGCATTCACGCAAACAGAGGGATCAAAGGCTTCCTGAATTGTTTCAAGTGAGCGGTTTTAGTGAATTGCCCCAGACATTTTACAAGGGACTAAGAGTAGAAGGCATGTTCCTGAACACTTTGTGCACATCCACTCGCTTAAAGAATGCATCCCGCTGAAATGCTCATATTAGGATAGGTCCTTCTTCAGTGCCCGCTGTGTGTCGGTTATTGCTGAGACCTTTGTGGACAACGCTGTTAAGCTTCTAGCATCCCTGTTTAATAGAAGATGAAACTGAAGCTCGCTGAGATTAACTTGCCTAAACTGAAAACTTTCTCTGCTGAGGCCTTTCGGAAATCTCTATAAGCAAACGAGAGTAAAGAAAGAGTCTCTTCTGAAAAATAATTTGGAAGCTACTGAAAATGGTCCTGGTTGGTGATACAGAAATTTCTACGCACAGAGTAAGAACTATTGCAAGAACTTGCCTGGCAGACTTGGTAATGCGTAAACAAACTCAACAATGAAAAGAAGTTCTATTCAACTTATACATTCAGTGTAATTTGCCCATGGCCATGCTAGCCAAGTTCAACGAGCATTGTCTTCCTTTGGTCTGCGCTAGAGCACGCCTGAGGCCTCGCCAGCCCTGGCTCAAGCCTGCAGTACAGTGGGGATCTGGGGGCAAAATGTGTCACTTGGTTTCAAAGTCGTGAGCTCTTAGATTGATTTCTAAGTCAGGTGCACACTGAATTCCTTCCCTCACTGAGACTCCTCTTACTGAAGGTTAATTTCTATACAAAGGCCCTTGCAAGCTAATTTGGGGGTGAAGGGTGAGGAGAGAAGTGGACTGTACACAGGTTCTGAGCATTCAGGTGATGACGTGGAGTGTTTTCCAATATTTTAATGTGATCATGAAATTCCTTGTCATGTTACAAAATGACTATAATAATAATCTACGTAGAGTGAGCTTTCCTATTTCCTACCATGAGATGCAACGATAGGATAACATTTCTTGGCTTAGATTGAGCACATAAAATAAGTCCTGTGAAACTCCTGCTTTAAAGTGACTGTCCTGGTGCATGTCCTTCAGGGGACTGGTCCAGTGCTCAGAGCAGCCGAAGGTTACATTTTCGGGATTTAATGAGCTGGCTGATACTGGCCACAACAGCAGTATTTACACCGTGGAAATCAGCAAATGCTACTCCCCCTTCTTTGAGAGCCAGTTGTTAAAAATGTACCAGCAGACTCTCCCCCCTTGCTGGCCCAGACCCCTGAGAAAGGGACGGAGAAGGAGCTTTGCTTCTTATCTGCCCGCCTCCGAGGCCGCTGTCTCCTTGTCCATATTCTGAAGTGGAAAACAGTGGTGGGAGTTTGAATTCTGGGCAAATCAGTGACCCTGGGCAGTTGAGCAAGAGAGGTCACCTTCAAGGTGGCTTTGGGATTTGAGACCACTTGACTCACTGTTATGCGGAGAGCTCAGGGAGGGAGGTGGAAATGCAGATTATTAGGAACAGATGTGGGGGTTCACCTGGCTATGGTCCTGCTTTCCTACCGTGAACTTGGCCTGTGCAGACAACAACTGACCTAGAGATTGATTTCTAAGTCAAGTCATCCTTTGCCTTGATCGAAGGTGCCCACTCCTCAAATGGTTAGGAGCCAGGCACTGTCCCTTGTTTTGGGGATACTGGGGCGAAGGCCTTTTTGTGATGATGGCAGTGTCCTCTGTCTTGTGTAGGAGTCAGTCTCCACAGGTGGCTCTTGGGCACCTGTGATGTTTCCGATGTGATTAAAGAACGGAATTACAATTGTAATTAATTCGAGTTTGAATTTCAATAGCCACATGTGGACAAAGCAGGTCAGGGCGTGCAGGAACGGCCCTTGGTGGCAGCCTGTGTACTGAGAGTGTGTGGGGTGCATCCGTCACTCTGGACTCAGACATGGGCCACTAAGAGTCCCCAGACCCCAACACCGCTGACCAGCAAGGCAGCCCTCACGCCAACCAGCAGACACCACCCCATTCAGATGCACCTGGTGCTGGGCTCCGTGCATTCAAAGGTCACTCCTGTCTTCCTCACCCTCGGTCTGCAGGACGGGGGATGAGCTCCAACTTACAGGTGAAGCAATGAGGCACAGAGAGGTGCAGCCCTCGTCCAAGTCCTCAGAGCCAGAATTCCCACCTAGACATGTCTTAACAAACTCAAAACCACTTTGAAGACTGATGTAGTCTCAAAGAACTCAGAGGATCCATTTAAAACAACTTTCCGCCCTGTTCTAATAGAAGGAACCTCCGTGTAGAACACAGTTCTCCTTGCATGGGGTGTTTGTGGATGTTTCAACCCATGCAGCTGTTTATTTTTGGGACACACCCCTGTGAGATGCACGCGACTTAGTATATGCACTTGGTTTTATACCATCTGTTGAATTTTATTTCCCATTTGGTGATGTTGGTATCTTTCTAGTTTGCTGTCTGGTTTAAGTCACTACCAGCTATATCGAAGTCAGTGATCGGTCCCTGTTTGGGCTTTTCATGTTTCCATGGGAGTGGTTTACTGATCACAAATCCCTTACAGACCCACCTTAGTGTGTTGCTTTTGGTTATGTATTTATTCAAGGCTAAATGATTGAAGTGGGATGAAAATGGCGATGTAAACCCAAAATTCAAGAAAGCCTTTGAAAACCATTCTATAATGGTAGGTTACTGTTAATCTACTGTTAGATTAGTTTACGATTGGCTAGCAACTTGTTTTGCTTAATACTGTAGGCTGCAAACAATGCTGGGTCGTAGGAGGTGGGGGTTATTGAGAGTTAACTCCTTTTGTAGATGGACCACCTACACGAAGCTGGATGAGGCCAGACAACCAAGGCAACATCTGCACCAGCCACCTTGCCTCTGGGGCCAGGGCTTAAGATTCATAGAGGTTGCTTCCTCCCCTTTGTTTGCAACATGCAAACACAACGTAACTCAACCACAACAATCCTGTGCCAGGGTGGTTGCTGCCCTGACAGTGCATTTCTTGGCTTATCTTCATGCTGGCTGCCAGCTCACTTAACCCAGGGGTAGGAGCCCACGGGGTGAAGCGTGCTAATCACGTGAGGCAACAGGGCACTGCCTCAGATGCCACCTTCAAAACATGGGCTGCTGGAATCCAGACAGCTTCATGGGGGAATGGGAAGAGAAGGTCTGGCCGTCTAGACAAAACCACGTGAGCCATGACACTGTTTCAAGAAACACGGAAGCAGAGCAGTGCTGGCTGTTTCGTGTCATCCTAGCACACTGCCTGGCTGTCCTAGCACAATTTCAAGTACAAAAGAAGGGAAACAAAGTTCAGCGATCTGTTATCAATGGCAGACAGTCCTGGCTGTTTTCATTCTCCCTCCTGCCCATCTGTACACACAGGGCGACTCGTGGAGAAAGGCATCTTGCTCCTAATGATACACACATAGGATTTGTCTAAGGATGGGACATTGCTTCTATGCGTTCCAAGTAAGAAAAAAAAATATTGTCTGTTGTTATAAATATAAAACCTCATACAGTCCTGAATATCATGTTATTCCAATTATTTAGCATAAGCGAGTCAGCATTTACTTTTCAAAATGCCATCCGAATTTCTTTCCATAATATGTTTCCTGAGAGGCAGGTAGCTCTTATTTAGATTAGATATTCTGGACTGGCATACCTATTATACTTCATCAGTATCATAAACCTTTAGTCCTGGGAGATAAAAAGGAAAGCTCCATCAGTTCATTCAGAAAATAGGTATTAAATTCCAGGCCAGGTGCAGGAATGCTAACCAAGTCAGTCCTGCAGGTGAGGATAAATGAGGTCTAGCGTCATAAAATAACCTGGGACTGCTTTGACCTTGCTCTGTCCTCAGACTACAGCCTGTTCTCAGAAACGCAGGCTTGGTCTCGTTAAGATTTGGGCTTTGGGGGCTGCTGCTGGCCCCTGAGGGTGATAAGCCTGCAGAGAGCATCATAAGAAAGGCCTGTGAACATACATACCCTTCCCGATGGGCCTCTCCTTTTTCCAACTCCTGAATGACCCCCAAGAGCACTTTGATGGTTTCTTGGCTTGAACTGATTAAGTTCTCCATCATCTGAAGCTGTGCTTTCAGATCGACCACTTCGCACGAGGCCGATTTGTTGGCATTCTTCACCCACGGCGAGCGCTGTCGGACAAGGCTGGTGCTCGTGCGCCGGGGGGGCTGAGTCTGCAGGGACGCTTCACTACATTCGGGGGACAGGCACTGCGTCCGGGGGGCGAGCAGGCCAGGGCAAGCCGCCGGGCGGGGCCTGGAGCCCATTGGCCTGTGAGGCCTTCCTCCGCTCCTGGTCGGCCACGGGCAGAGGGACCACTCGCTCGAGGGGGCGGAGTTCGACAAGGCCAGCTCGGGGGCCCTAGCGCCGGGGGCAGGTCCGTAAACGGTGGCCACCTCCGTCTTAAACACTGTCCCGTGGGCCGATGCGGCGGGTTCCTCGGCGTACTGGGGTCGCCCGGTCGTGCTTGCTTTCCCGTGCAGCTGGTAATCGGGCTCTTGGGAGGGAGGACGAGTGGAGTTCTGGAGAGGAGCAATCTGGGCAGCGGTGCAGGTCGGGGGTTCTGCATGGAGCTCTGCGCAGTTGACCCCGGCGGGCTGGCCCCCAGCGCGTTCACGTGCTCATCGGAGTGGGAAAACCAATGCCGCCGCCTTCTGAACCCGGTCCGCGCCCCACTGCCGGGACTCCTCCCCGGGCCTTTCCTCAGTCTTCTCTTTCGCATCAATTGCAAACCCATTGTTTTGACTTTTAACGGCATTCCGCGGCTGGGATGCCTTTGAGATTCCCCTTCTTGCGGTCCAGGGGGAAAGTCCTGGTAACACTTCTTAAGGTCCGGCGAGGTCTGCACACTGTGCTCTTGGTGACGTTGGGGATGGACCTCCGAGCGGGCACGGTCATGTATTTGCGGTAGGTGGCCCTGTAGGACGCCGGCTTGTCGCCCAGCTGTCCCGAGGAGAGCTGCGTGTCCCTCTGCTCGTTCTGTGCCTCGCAGATATCCTTAAACCGCACCTGCAGGGCTTTATTACGCTTCTTAATCTGCCGGTTGGGATCCAGGGCATATTTCATCTCCAGGGCCAGGCATGCGGCAGGCTCCACTTCACTCGCCGAGGTCGTTGAGTGCGCATTTGCTGGGTTCCTTACTGACATGGTTCCTGCAGTCGGAGACAGCAACAGACGTGTTCAGTGGAACAGAAACACACATGCAAACGCAGCAGCACAAACTTTTGGCCGGGCTGACTACTGCCTGCTCCCTAATTATTTTTAAACAGTGAGGTCGGCTTTTATGTTAAGGAAAATCAGACAGGCGGAGAATCGCTGGCAGGCACAGCTTGAAATGCTTCTCGGACATTAAAGCTTGCTTTCCTTCTCCATGTGGGATACACTCGTTTTCTTTTGATAGTGAGGCATGTTTCCCTATTAGACAAAACCTGTTTTTACTATATTCATGAAGAAACCCGACGGCGCTGCCTCTTCTGCTTTGCAAATTGCACACTTCACACGCACATCTCCACTTCACAGGCAGATGGTTTTCCAAATGCAACTTATCTTGGTTTGGGTTTTTTATTACTTTTTTGAAGATGACGTGATTTAATCTATTATTGGAATCCGAGAGAATTGCTATTTTTTCTAAAGACTTCTCGGGGATTCTTAGCTCCTGATCGGATAAATGTGAGAGCCCTCCGATGAGGAACTAAGCTAAATTCTATTTATGGTAGCCACTCTGGGTGCCATGGGATAGTGGGCCGTGCTGCTTTATGGAAAAGCATAAAGGAAAAAAATCTCTGCAGTATGGCTTGCTTCTAATGGGTTAACAGGAGCCATATAAAGGACGTGGTTTTCCCTACCTCTACAAGTCTGTGTTAGCAACTCTTTTCTTTTGATTCTGTGGAGAGCGGTATCTGAAAATACTGCTTTTTTTTTTTTTTTAAAGAAATGATTCATTCTAAAATCAAGTTTTGTGTTTTGATCACAACCTCTGAAAATGAACACAATGGTGGTTGTTTCAGGATTTAAATCCTGAAAGAAAATAAAATCACAAGCTTTATGTTAATCATGCAAATTCATCTTGGGCTGAATTATTAATGCAACTAAAAAGATGCAGGTGGCCAGTGACTGCTCTGGGGGAATACCAGTGGGTAGAATGCCTTCACTTTATCAGGCAGATTCACCGCTGTGTATTACACATGGAAGAAACTTTCTGGAGGGTTGAAGTGAAAGCGAGAAAATATAGTTAAGTATGCTGTTTGTGAGTTTAGCATTCATTTTTTTTTCCCCCTGTGTTCGAGAAGAAAACAGTCAGATGGGAGGAAGCTAGGCTGTACGGAGCACTGGCGTCCAAGCAAGGTGCCCAGAGAGGCAAGGTCAACTGACAGGAGCCGGTTGAGAGGGGAACAAGAACAGGGTCAGGCCACCCTGTCCCTCCCAGAGCACTTCCGTGAAATGCTAGAGGCACTGCGATCACGTGGCTTGCCACTCTGGGACCCAGTGGGTGTGTGGGCCCCCAGGAGCTCTGCTGATAGAGGAGGGCCACATCTAGTACCTTCAGTGCCACACTCCCTTTTCAAGGAGGAAACTGGGGTTTCAGAGAGGTTATGATACTTAGTCATCGTCACACAGCAAGTAAGACATACTGGCAGCTCCTGATCTACCTGACTCCCGAGTCCATGCTGTTTCTTGTCCCTCAGGTGTCCAGTGAACAGAGAGGCAGGACACTTCCCCACGTCCCTAGTCCTTACTGACTTAGGACTGCAGGCTAACGGGGGTGGTGGTTCAGAGAAGGAGAAGAGAGGAGAAGCCGGAGCCCCTGTCTGAGAGTGAGTTAATGGAACTGCCCCCCCTCGGAGTCTGGGGACTCCGTTAAGTTGACATCTCATGCCAGCATCGACACTGGCGGCGGTCCAGCACTTCACTAGTGTTACTGACAGAAAGGCTTAGAGAAAACGCAGGTACTTCATCAATTCTGCCTTGAACAATAGGCTGGGAATCACGGTTAGAGGACATCAAAATAGTCCCTGCAGAGTTTGGTTTCGATCACACCGGGGTGTGCCAGCCTTGGCACTCCTGGCATTATAGACTGGGTAATTCTTTGTTGGGCGGGCTCTCCTACACAGTATAGAATGTTTATTAGCATCTTCACTTCTCTCCACTAGATATCAGTAGCACCTCCACCCCAAAGTGACAGCAAGAAGTGGCTCCAGACAAATGGCCCTGGTGGGTGGGGGTGGGGGTGGGGTGGCTGACCATTCCCAGTTGAGAACCACTGTATTAGACCTGTAACCTTGGGCGGCTAGAGTGTGTCCTGAAGGTAAGGCTGGGGTGGAAAGCCACGCAAAAGACCAAGAAGGGATGGCAGTGTCCCACCTCCCAGGGGGCAGGGTGTCTGCAAAGTGTCAGCTCTGACGCTCCAATCTGGAAAAGATCCATCTCTGTGCTGAGCCAGCATCGAGGCAGGGCCCTCACTCCATTGCAGCCTGTGTGTCCTCCGACAAAAGAGTTAATCCGAAACAATCACAATCCGAGGGTAGTTTGGAGAAGACAGAGAACAAGCCTTCTTTGGTCTTTGGTGCTCTACTGGGTACTGAGGATATCTGGAGACCTTTGTCATTTGAAACTCGAAAAACTAGGCAGTTTTGGAGAGAAGGAAAGGGAGAGGTACAGACTGAACTAGATTATGGGTGGTGGGGACAGAGCATGCCTGCTAAGGGTAGATAATGTATATGGTTAAGAGACACTTACTTACTCCATGAGTTAAAAAGATGCACACAAGGGACCTTGTGTTGGGGAGATTATTGGGGGGGGGGGCGGTTGGGATAATAAGGAAGTGAAATCTTAACCCTCACTCTATCTCCTATCATTCTTTAATGCCTTTGTTGTCCAGGTGTGTCAGCATGTATTGTGCCATTATTCTACAGAGGACCTTCATACTAGGGAAAATTTGAAAGAGAGAGCATTTTTACAAAAGCAATTTACAGTAATTTTCAGCCTTTTCCCTGCCACTACAGAAAAATGAGTGTCTGAATAAGTTTGTCCTACCATGCTATATTCATCCTCACGATTTGCCAAAAGCTGAACTGAAGTAATTTTTTTACATCAGTCTGCTGGTTTGGAAAGATATTCTGAGTCTTGGACCCAATCATCAAACTAATAAAACAAATCAGAAGAATTAGTTGTCAGTGGCAAGATAATAATAATAAACAATTCTAAGCACCTCTCTGTCTCACAGGGGGTTGCAGAGTATATGAAAATCACTTCCTTATTAGTAGAAATGATGGTGCGAAATAAGATTTTTTGTTATCAGCGTAGCTTGCTGTTGCTGTATTTGTTTTGAGTATAGTAATGAAGTTGTTCCTAATTTTCACTGAGAGTAAAGACACCAAGGAGTTTTGCAGATGACTTATTCTGCCTTCAGATGAGTTTATGAGCTCTCCTGATGACTGGATGATATTTTCTAAAGCTTCACGATGGAATTTTCTGGACATTAAGAATCACTTTTATATGAAGTGGGGCACATCTTTCCGGGGTGTTCATTCACTGTTTATTGGGGGCATTGGGCTCGTAAGTGATTACCATTAAGAAAATGATTTTGTATGGAAGTTTGGGAGTAGCGGAGGCAAACTATTATACATAGGATGGATACACAACAAGTTCCTACTGCATAGCACAGGGAACTATATTCAAAATCCTGTGACAAAACCGTAATGGAAGAGAACTATACATATGTATAACTGAGTCAACTTTGCTGGACAGAAGAAATTAACACACCATTGTAAATCAACTACGCTTCAACTAAAATTAAAAAGCAAATAAAAAAGGATGTGTCATAAAAGAAAATTGGACATTCTCTAGATGAGAGTCTGAGACAAGTGGAACTGCCTGGCACACGCGTTTTTCATCGTCCCTTCACGCGTTCGTTCATGCACACGTTTACAGTGTAACCTCAACATTCAGTCCGTATGTTCCCTGTTTCTGTGTCCTAACCGAATGCCAGCACTGTCCTAGGCACTTCACGTGCACCTTCTCCTTGACTCTCATGACAGCCTCACAGGGGCGGTACTACTGTTACCCTCAAGCCGCAGATCGAGAAACCGAGGCACAAGATGTTTCGAAACCTGCTCAGAATCACACAGCCAGTGCGTCCTTTATGTCCCGTGCATTAGGCAACTACTCCTGCCTGGGGAAATCTGCAACTGGAAGTGACCACGATAAACCTCATAAACCATCAAACAGCTGGACCTCACGTAAGCCCTTTCCTTGGCCTGTTGCAGCAAAGTATCTGGGTGCAGGTTATGCAGAGAACCTCAGGTAGGTCCAGGAACGTACCTGGTCCTAGAGCACAGACTCAACAAGGGTGGCCTTGAATTTTGGATTGAGCGTGACACCAAACTGGCGTTGTTCAGCGATGGCTTGCCTCGGCTGTGTCACCACAGAGAACCATGGACCCTTGGAGTTAATCTCTTGGCTCTAAAGCAGCAAGAGTTCAGAAAGCTTATTTTTCATAAGAAAACTGTGTTTTAGAATTCGCCTGGACTGTGCTGTCTTGAGTGAAAATGGCAAGTCATGGTTGCGCCTGGCTAGCTCGGGGAGAGCTTTGATGTAAAGGAGCTGTTTGCAATATAAATGTCTTAATTACCCTCAAATTAAAATTTCATAATCAAATGTGAGTTGTAAATATATAAACCTTGTATTTTTAGATTAGTGATGGAGAGTCATCTCTGCATGCTGCTTTAAATTAATAGCTTATATAAAGATGTTCATTCCAGCTTAAAGGAGTGAAGAAATGGAAGCAACTAAATGCCTAACAATAGGTAAACGGTTAAGTAAATTATGGTGTATATTCACTCAGTGAGGCCATTAAAATGATAATTATAAAGATTATTTAGGACTTCCCTGATGGCGCAGTGGTTAGGAATCCGCCTGCCAATGCAGGGAACAAGGGTTCGAGCCCTGGTCCGGGAAGATCCCACATGTCAGAGAGCAACTAAGCCCGTGTGCCACAACTACTGAGCCTGCGCTCTACAGCCCACGAGCCACAACTACTGAGCCCACGTGCCACAACTACTGAAGCCTGCGTGCCTAGAGCCCGTGCTCCACAACAAGAGAAGCCACCGCAACGAGAAGCCCGCGCACTTCAACGAAAGAGTAGCCCCCACTCGCCGCAACTAGAGAAAGCCTGCGCACAGCAACGAAGACCCAGCACAGCCAAAAATAAATAAATAAATTAAAAAAATATTATTTAGTATCGGAAAAAAACGCTTATGAGATAATGTTAAGTGAAAGAAAGCAATCTACCAAATTGTACTGGAAGAACATGAACAAAACTGGTCATCATTGTGGTGTTGAGATAGTGCTTTTGGGGAGGTTTATTTTCCCTTCTGTTTTCCAGTTTGGGAAGGGGGAGTTGCAGTGTCGTTATGTTGTTTGCCAATGAAAAAGACACAGGGCAAAGTTAGGCCACACCTTAGGGCAGCGTGACAGGGTCAGGCCTCTGGAAAGTAGAAACACTTGGATCAAAAGAAGAAAAACCTAGAAATGATTAGATTTGGGTACAAGCGGCCTCCCAAAGGTCATCTTTTATTGTTTTGAGGAAACCTTGGATAAAGAAAGAAAATGAATTTCAAAATCCTAACAGTGTTCGTGTGTGTGTATGTGTATCTGCAGGGTGTAGACATCTACGTACATGCCTCTGTATATAGGTGTGTGTGGACTGGCTGGGAGACCCGGGGAGCGTTCAGTAGAAGATATATCCATATGTGTGAAAACTCACTGTCGGCTGGAATTTGCCATCTGTGTTAATTAGGAATCAGGCAGTTTTGACCTATAATCTGCAGTTACCATCTGAAGGAAACTTTGTGGGATTTCAGCACGAGAGAGAATCTCCACTGGGTTAGTTCTGTTCTTAGTGTCTGAAGGGACCTGAGAGGTTTCCAGTCTGGCCCTGAGCTGTGATATAAATGGCATAATGCGGTTGACTGACAGTGGGGACTGGGGAATGGGACGGCCTTGCTAAGACACCTCCCAGGGTCCCATCCGCCAGTGGATCCAGCAAAAAAGCAAGGCAAGCAACCCGATGAGTTTGGAAAGGGACTGCGTGACATTACTGGTTGTTCTCGTTGCTTTCCCACTGTTGAGACACCTTGGTGTTGAAGATGCTGGCTGGGATTCAAGATTAACTGGGTCAGCATTTTATTCTATATGCGGAGGGAATGCCTGAACATTAGGCTACTCAGAGTGGGGGAGTGGTGAAAAAGAATATCCCTTGCCTTAACACGCTGCTTCCCGGAGGGAAAGGGAAGTGAGACAGAGCCTCACCTGTTAATGAATTCGTCTGCCTTCTGAAATAGTTAACATTAAGACCTGTTTTATAGCCACTGATTGATTCTTCCAAAATGGGAGCCCTCCTCTCCTCAGGGCAAAGCTAACTGCTATAGATTTTGGACTGTGTCTTCGTTAGATTCATTATCCAGTTTAATTTCCTTTAATACACTGAAATGATATTTTCCCAGACATTTCTTGCCTTCTTCAGAGGTCATTGATTAAGAGGGCTGAAATGGGGTAAAAAAGTGAATGCCGACACCCCCCTGGGATTGAGCCCTGTGGGGAGGCTGCTCCCGTCTCAGCCTCCAGTGCGGTGGCCCAAGTCACGCCCCACTCCCTGGATTTGTGGACTGTTGCGGTGAGGCCTCCATCATTAAGAAGTGAGGACCATCCAGTCGGAAGCAGGGCAAAGGGCACTCAGGGAGCTTCACTGCAGGCCTTGGGCAGAAGAAATAGCATGGCAGGTGGGGCCCCGGCTCATGTATATCTTTGATTTCAGAAAACCCATTTTAACCTACTGAAAACCTTTACTCAGTTACTTCAGCCGTGTAACATAAATAGATTCTCACTGGCCTGTTCCTAATGAGTGGGAACAGAGGGAGTGAACCGTCCATTTTCTACATGGATGCTTGGGTTTGGTGTTGAGGTTTTAGACGAACCAGATGATGCTATTGGACCTCTTCATTTGTGTTTCACTGTTTACTTAGTTCTTCGACGTTCAGCTTATACTGACGTTAACCTTTGTTCATCCTCTGTCCAAATAGAATCTAAATTACTAGAAATGAATTAGCAAAAGTTTATGATGGTGGCAAAAACCAACTGGAAAAAATACCTCCTCCAAATGAGATGTTACATCACTGTCAGAAATTTTATGTGACGCAGTTAGCTTTGCTAACTGACAGTGTCCAAAAAGAATGCAGTAAACCTGGTTCCCGTAGCTCCACGAGAATCATGTGTAAGATCAGGCAGAGGGACTGATTTCCCAGCTCCTCTTCTGTCCCCCATCAGTGTGACAATTACAGAAAATGTTAACTATAAGGGCTTTAGTTTTGAGCATAGCTTATGAGTGCATTGAGATTACTGTAGCAAATAGCTCACCTACTCTATTCCCTGATGGTTCCAAGTAATTAAGCAACAATCAGCTGGTAGTTTGGGGCCCAACCCCAAGAGGCTGGAATTAGTAGGATGCAAATGAGGTGGCTTCCCTTTCTTAGACTATTTATGGGAATCTCAGTCCTTTGAGAACATGTGCATACTGGGATGGGCTTTGGGCTTGTTTTGCCTTATTGATGAACTATGGCGAATCCATACTTTTTTTTTTTTTTACTAAATGGCACGCTTTGCCTCATGATATATCTGAAGCTAAAATTAGAACAGTAATTTCCCCAAGAAATAACTGTCAAAAGAGTATGTTTTCCCTGCTGCTTCTACCAGCTGAATCTCAGGATACCATACTGGAACACCCCGGCAGGGTTTCTGCTTGGAGGTTACCATTCACTACAATTGAAATCAATTAGAGTTGAAGATGTAATCCATCTCTCTGGCAAGGCCATGGGAGTGTCCATCTATTACCATCAAAACGGATCCTCGGCGTGTTTTTCATTTGTAGTGTCTCCCGTGTTTCCATGGTCTGGCCAAACTGTAGACTTTGCAACAAGGTCTTGGGTGTACTGCAGCGGTAGCAAGTCAAGAAAGAAAGGGAGAAATGAGCATTTCTCGTCATCGGCTTCTGTTTATAAGTGGATGGCAAAATGTAGAGAGAGAACCGCCCAGGTCAGAATCTTAACAAAAAGCCACAGTCAGAGTCAGGGTGTGTGGTCTTCCCACGTATGGCTCATGCTTTATCAGCTGGGGTCCAGGGTGGAAAGGTTGCTTGGTCTGAACTCTTGAGTCTTTCCTTTGACTCTTGGGCTAAAAATGATGCGGGGATTATTTAATCTGAGAGGACCAAAAGGACATGAATTAAGACCCCTTTCCTTTCCTTCCACTGCAGCTGATGAACAGGTAAGGGGGAACCTCAGAAGTAGTTCATTACCCTCAAGAGCGATGTCGTCAGTGTAGACCAAACTTAGGCTCGGCAGGGAGAGAGTGTACACTTTCACTGAGGACGGGGAAAC
The DNA here is from genome assembly GCF_008692025.1 of Phocoena sinus. NCBI lineage: Eukaryota > Metazoa > Chordata > Mammalia > Artiodactyla > Phocoenidae > Phocoena > Phocoena sinus. The sequence continues at coordinate 80,102,184 of NC_045778.1, forward strand.
TGAGGGCACGTTACTAGTAGCAAGTGATAGTTCCCAACTGCAGGTGCACTAAGGGTGAACTTTCAGTGTTCAGGACCCAAAATGTCATTGTTAGGGGTGGGAGATGAAAAAGAGAAAACAAAAAGTGTCTGTGTGTCACATACTTTAGCATCCAAATAGCTGTCACATTTTACTCCTTAACATAAATTCGACTTCTCATTGATCCTGGTGGGATTTTCTACTCTGCCAGGCCAGTTGGTTTGTTAATTCTTTCCTTGACTAACAGCTGTTGTGAACTTCTGTCTTCTCCGTGCATAACAATATGTAGCTACTTTTAAAAAATATGAAGCTACACCGCTCCCCCACATGAAAACCTCAGTGGCATCTCTGGCAGCCTGGAGGACTCTGTGCCCTCCTGGGAGGAGGGCTGGCACAGGGCGATGGCCTGAGACCCTGGTGGTCTGTACTCAACCCAGTAACAAAGCTACTGTGCTCACCTCAGCCGAGCATGGAGCAAAGGTGCCCGGTGTGAAATGCAGGACTCAACTTGTCTTACCGGGGGGTCAGGAGATCCCAGCCCATCCATCATAGGCTAGTGTGAGTCTCTGAGTCCTTTTATTCTGAGGGTGCCTTAACAGCTGCTGGCAGTGCTTCGCCTGACTGACTCCCCAGTTTAATGCCCCCAACCCAGCCATCACCAGGTCCCACTGATTTTTGTTTTTCCTTCCTCTTGCTTCACCTATTGATTTCTTCCATTTTGTTCCCACCCTTCCCACCTTGACCTTGGTGTTTTTACATCCCCTGCCCTCAGCTCTCTATCCCTCCATCCTGCATGTCCTCTTAGCCCAGGCTTCAAGTGCAAACATCTCTCCTCTCTGTGGGTACCTACCTGAGTCCCAGTTTGGTGCTTCCAAAAAGCAATTTTTTAAGGGTCCTCTATAATCTTTCCCATCCTGCTGATCTCCCTGGACTTCTCATGGGTACTCACAAACTCTGTCTGTTCAAGTTAAGTCAGCTCCTGTACCGTCTCTGGAATACACCCTGGTCACTCCCTACTTGGTGTCTTTGCTTCCGGTGGTTCATGTTCTGGGGCTGTGCCCCACCCTCCTTTTTAATGGTCCGGGTCTAGCCTTGCCTTCTCTGGCTACTCCAGTCTTCATGGCTGCTTCCATTGACTCAGTGAACGGCACCTGCACATGGAGGGTGACGTGTGCTGGGCACGCAGGGCATCGAGGAACAGTCCTCGGCAATGCGCAGCTCAGCATGGGAAAGACATTCCTCTCTGGATAGCACCAGCCCACTGTGCTCAGGACCATCCTGGCGTCAGGAAGAAGAAAGTGCTGAGAGACGGTTCCCTGGGAGTCCAGGCAGGCCTCCCCTGGGAGACATGGAAAAGCTGGCCTAAAGCCTGAGTCACTTTTCTTTGATGTGCCAGTTCTCTCTTCTTACACGTATATAAGTGTAGACTAGGTTCCGCTAAGCATCTCCTCTCTCTCGAACTCAATCAGCCTTTGATTCTTGCTAATTAGTTTAAGAATATAATGATATACATCCCAGGATCCTCACAGCAGGGGCCTTACCCATGACATTTTAAGAAGGTGTAGAGTGGGTACTCAGTATTACTGGCTTTCATGGAGTCTTTCTGCATACCTGGATCCTCAGATCTGGTGAACAGACCTGGCTGTGTTCTGCAACCTGGGTAGGGATCGGATGAGTGGAAAGGGAATGGGACAGAGTTTCATTAGTTTGAGTAAAACCATGTCCACAGAGTTTTATCTTCTGAACCTTGGCGTAACTATCTTGAGTTTGGTTGTTACACGGTATTACTTTTAATTTTTCTCTGTGCAGGTGGAGGGAAACGAGATGACACACACACTCACAAAAATGAGTAGATGGTTCAGAAGTGGTGTATGTTTTATATTTAATCATAAGGTTTATTGGGGCCCTTACAACATATTTGGTATAGTAAGTGTGACCAGCAGGCTTGTTCTTACACTGCCCGGCTTCCTCCTTGGGAGTGGGATGTGGTCATGGCAGAATAAATTAAGAATTTAATTCAAAAATCTCAATAGCTTGGGATAACATAAACATGTTAGAGAGCGTGGAATCGGTGTAATCTCAGCCTTCTAATTGGACTCTAGATTTTGCTATAGAGGAGGAACCCCTGACCTTTCAGGGCGGGGGTGGGGGTGGGGGTGGGAATCAATAGAGGGTTGGGAACCGCACCTTTGCATTGAGTTACTTCAGAGCATGTGTGTTTTGGCCCAAAGGTGTTGAATGAAATAAATAGCTTTTCATTTTTCCTTACTTTGAAATGAGAACATAAAGTATAAAATTCCACTCAATAAATAAACTCAGTAGTTAGAAATATAATTCTACGCTACTGTTTGTGATGAACATGGGGAGGAAGGAAAAGGGAAATGGGGAAATAAAATGAGAGGGAGAATGTGAGGGGAACAGTGAATGCTAGAACTGCACAGACAGACACAGGAGAGGAAGGGGAGGTGCTCAGGGAAGCCAGTCCAGGCAGAGGGCATTACATCCTGAGTGCTATTAACTGGGGATGGAGGCACAGATCGTTCTGATGGACCAGAGCCACTACCGTCAGCTTTCCCACTGCTCTGTCTCAGGCAGCTGCAGCAACCCTTCTCCTCCCGTCCAGAACGGAGCTGGACAGTTCCTCCCAGGGCAAAACAAAAATCAAGCCAAGGACAGGTAACTGAGGCGGGACCATCGTACAGTTTCACATTTTATGAAGCACCGAACACACAATGAACACAGGTGTTAAACTGGATGAATAATCACATTTTAAGTTGACGTTTCTGTGTTCTGCTTCTGTCTTTTAATCTCTCTGGCACCTTGCTGGAACTGATGCTCTCTTCCTTCACAGGGATTGTGGTAAAGGGAGAGAGAACAGAGGGTTAAGACTGGGGAGGTTCAAGAGGTTAGCGTCATTGTGCGTAAGCAGTACTGCCGATCCTGAAATGACTCTCTGCGCCCATCAGAATCCTAAAAATACTGTTTTAAAGGAAAACATAAGTCTTCCTAAAACCTCAAACGACCCCTGTATACTTGGCTTTCTTGAAACTTTGGAGGAGAGCACAGCATTGAAGAAGTGGTACCTTTTACAAGTTGTTGTTGTTGTTGTTTTTAAAGACAGCCTTTCTGGCCACGTAGGGGAAAAGAATCCGAAGGGAGGCTGTGCTCATCCCAGAGGAAGCAGGAGAACATCCACCTTCCTCAAGGCCTCCATCCTTGGGCCTGACTCTCTAGAATACATATACTGGTCCCCAGCCCAGTCCAGGTAGTCAGGATTTCTGGGGAAACTGGTGACAGGGTGGCCGGGATCATTTTGATAATGCATGCAGGATGAAGAACCACTGGTCTCCGTGTCTTGTTTTGTTCCCCTCATTTTCTTGTGTTTCCTGCTGTATCCCTGAAGCTTGGAGCTACATGTGACACATAAAAGGTACCCATAAATATTTAATGAATGAAGGGATGAATGAGCGATGTCTCAGGGGGGCAAGCAGAGCCGTCCCCTTCTAGTTTTTCTAGAATGAACCTGGGACTCAGCCAAGGGTTGCCGATCACCAAACAGCCCAGGTCGAGGCCAGCAGAGTGGGCTTTCCGTGGCTCTGTTCATGGAGCAGCAGTGGGCGTGGATTCTCCTTCCACAGAGAGGGACAGTTAGTGACCTGTCATCGTCATCGTTTAAAATACAGGTCTTTTGCAATGTGGATTAATTATCAAGTGGCGAATTCCAGGTAAACTGTCACCTGGCAGGTCCATAGCAGGAATATGACACATTCACATCTTTGTTTCTTTGGATGATTCCGGTTGGGGATGCAGCACATCTAGGATTCTCCCCCTTCCTAGGAATTCCGTGGGTGGGGACAGCTCTTCTCACCAGGGATCTGGGGTTGGAGATCAGTTATTAGTGCCAGTGCTTTTCAGTGAATGATTTAGATGTAGGATTTTATAAGTTAGCAAGGGGGTACACAAGTTCATCCCTGTAGACTAGACTCATTCTAGTCTTTTCTTGTCCTGGTCATTCCTGGATATGTCGTGTCACACGGCGCTTAAGAACTGGGCTTTAGAGACTGACTGCCTGGCTTTGAGTTCTGGCACTTCCACACATTAGCCCAGAATCCTGAGCATGTTATATGACCTGGGCAAGTAAAGGTAATACAAAGCTGATGTTTCTATCCTGCTTGGCCTGGGTTAGGTACCATTTTGTACTTTATCCATGTTCTTACATTGCATTCTCCAAATACTCTCTGAAGGAGGAGTTACCATATTTTAAAAGGTGGAGAAACTGAAGCACTGAGAAATGAGTCTGTGTCCACATCACCCAGATAGTAACTGGCAGAACTGGGGATGCAGGTGTGGACAGTGTCCCCTGGACATGGCTCTCAGTGCTCTGATCCTGTGATGAGGGCTCAGGAGGCTGGTGCCTGTGAAGCCCTCGGTATGTGGTCCTGGCGATGCTGCTGCTGGTGATGAAGTGCTGTTGACAAGGAGAACGCACTTACGAATACGTTATGGGTGTAGATGACACTGGATATGTTATTTGAGAGAAACAGGTTTGAGAACCACTTGTTAGGTTTCCACTTTGGCTGATTAAAAAGTATCCCTGGTGGCGCAGTGGTTAAGAATCCGCCTGCCAATGCAGGGGACACGGGTTTGAGCCCTGGTCCGGGAGGATCCCACATGCCACGGAGCAGCTAGGCCCGTGCGCCACAACTACTGAGCCTGCACTCCAGAGCCCGCGAGTCACAACTACTGAGCCCGTGTGCCACAACTACTGAAGCCCGCACGCCTAGAGCCCCTGCTCCGCAACAAGAGAAGCTACTTCAATGAGAAGCCCGTGCACTACAACGAAGGGTAGCCCCCACTCGCTGCAACTAGAGAAAGCCCGCACGCAGCAATGAAGACCCAATGCAGCCAAAAATGAATAAGTAAAAAAAATTAAAAAAGAAGTATATAGTTGTCCTAGGTTTTTACTTGAAAACAGGGCATGCCAGTGGTCATTTTCACATAATCTTTAGATCGAGTTAGAATTGATGTGATGCTTTGATGTAAATAGAATTTAAATGGTCACTAGGAATGAATTGAGAGCCAGGGGCCCTGGATTCCAGTCCATTCTCTACCACTCACTCAGCAGTTGATCATGCCCCATCGAGAAGCGATGCCTCCCCTGAGCTTCCCCTCCCAACAAGAGCAGGTGATATTTTCATAGACCCAGTGTTGCCAACCATGTGATAAATTCCGTCGTTTAGCCTAACCCTTGGGGATTTTTGCCACACTAGAAAATCTGATAGAAACAATAAATAAAGCAGAGACATACTTAGAGGAGAGTAAATAGTATACATGGAGACAAATAGAAATAGCAAAGACAAAACAAACAAGAATGGAAAATACTTTTATGAAGCCACTGAACTAACAACTACTTTGAAAACAGACAGACAGTAAATACTTGAGAAAATCAGCTCTCATGGGGTTTTTCAATGGCCTGGAAAGTCAAATGAAAAATACGGTTTTAAAGGGAGCAACTTATCTTTTTTAACATTTTTAAAATTTCAAACTTTCCACGCTTGCACGTGGTATGAACTCTTCTTGGGAGTGATTCCTCGGCACACTTCTACAAGCTAGGTGAGTCTTAAGTGCATGACTAATGGGGAACTAGTTGTCTGTTTGTTTGTGCCATGCAATTTCAACAAGGAAAAAAGAAAGAAAGAAACAAAAAAAACCCCAAGTCTTTATGAGCCACTCTGGTATTGATTAGAACAGAAGTGCTACGTTGACGGGTCTGGCACAAAAACCAATGGAGTGGACGTGTCATGACATCATATTGAGAGGTGGGGTCAAGGCTAAGAGACCAGACGTCTTCTGGTGGTCTTGGGTTGACCCAGTGAACTCTCCGGTATTTTGGTAAAGTGGAAATTCCTTTCAACCCCAAAATGTCAGCACTGGGGGTAAAAGAGCATTTAATCTCTTGGATTGAGGCGAGATAGAGTCATCATCTGTCCTGTTCTTCTCCCTTGTTTCTTTCACTCTAACACTAGGTCACTAAACTTAAGACGCATTCTTTCTTGCCTTATTCTTGAAATTTTATTTATTTATTTATCTATATATTTTTGGCTGTGTTGGGTCTTCGTTGCTGCATGCGGGCTTTCTCTAGTTGTGGCGAGCGGGGGCTACTCTTCATTGCGGTGCACGGGCTTCTCATTGCAGTGGCTTCTCGTTGCGGAGCACGGACTCTAGGCGTGCGGGCTTCAGTCGTTGTGGCACGCGGGCTCGGTAGTTGTGGCTTGCGGCTCTAGAGCGCAGGCTCAGTAGTTGTGGTGCACGGGCTCAGTCATTGTGGCTCGCGGGCTCAGTAGTTGTGGCTCGTGGCTCTCGAACGTGGGCTCAGTAGTTGTGGCGTGTGGCTCTAGAGCGCAGGCTCAGTAGTTGTGGCACACGGGCTCAGTAGTTGTGGCTCATGGGCTCAGTAGTTGTGGCTCGCAGCTCTAGAGCGCAGGCTCAGTAGTTGTGGTGCACGGGCTCAGTAGTTGTAGCTCGCGGGCTCCAGAGTGCAGGTTCAGTAGTTGTTGCACACGGGCTCAGTAGTTGTGGCTTGGAGGCTCAGTAGTTGTGGCACACAGGCTTAGTTGCTCTGCGGCATGTGGGATCCTCCTGGACCAGGGCTCGAACCTGTGTCCCCTGCCTTGGCAGGTGGCTTCTTAACCACTGCGCCACCAGGGAGAGCCGACATTCTTTCTTTAAAAACTCAGCTTCTACTCATGTGAACTTTTACCAAAGGAAACTCGATAAGGTTGAGTTTGGGGGTGGAAAACCCCAGACCTTTGATCCTCTTTTCTTTCCTGATCACTCTGTGGCCCAGATGTAAGGACTGTCCATCTCCAGAAGCTGTCTTCATTGTTAGCAACTTCTCACAAGACTTCCTTTTAATTCCTACTTCAAAACAACTTGAAATGGAAGAAAAAAAATTTGTCCAATCTGGAGTCTGTGAATTTCTAGCAAGATCACTGACTAGGTTTATTGTTAATAGCCTCATTAAATATTCATGAAGCACCTGTTATTTGATAGGGCTATTCTTAGTCCTTTAAGAATTTCTCTGTGTTGAGGATCCTTTGATCCAGTTTCTTCTCTTTGAGAGTATATCTCATGGACATTGTAAGAAGTCAGAAATGATGAAGAACTTATCTTTTAAAATAATGTTTCCAGTTGGAAACTCAAGTTCAAATTTCTAATAGTAAGCATATCTTTCCCCCCAAATCTGCTGGCTCCCTGGCTTCTCTGTTTGCATTGATTCCCCAACCACCATGTCTGCCTGGGTTAGTAGCATCTTTAAATGCCTTCTTCGCGTTGCCATGTCATAAAGATTTGCTGCCGGGGATGTCTCTCTCCCAGCCCACCCCCTTATATATCATTCCCACTGTCACCAGTCACCTTTGCTACCAGTTAATTCTCACCTGTCACACCCTCTCAGCCGATCTCTAGCTGTCAAGACTTAATCTTCTGGAAGTGTATGTGATTGTTCAAAACATTCAGTGGTTACCCATCGCCAGTGAACACAGGACCTTTCTTTCCTGCCTGTTCCTGTGTTAACTGACTTCAAATTGCTTCTTCACTCTGATCTTCACCCCGAGACCTTTGCCCAGTGTCCTCTCCCACCACGGAGCACAGGCTCCGGACGTGCAGGCCCAGCGGCCACGGCCCACGGGCCCAGCCGCTCCGCGGCATGCGGGATCCCCCCGGACCGGGGCACGAACCCATGTCCCCTGCACTGGCAGGCGGACCCTCAACCACTGCGCCACCAGGGAAGCCCCGCAGTGTCACTTCTAACCCTTCCCACACAAGTCTCTTGCTCTGAGTGTGTGGCAGCTGTGCTTAAGCTGCGGAATCTGTGTGTACGGGGCCAGTCTCAACCCTTGTCTCGGCCAGGACATTACCCTTTCCTGCCTGGGAACCTTCACAGCACACCGCTGGTCCTCTCCTGAGCCTGCTTCCCACCTCCTCTCACCCTCCTGCCCTTGAACTTCTTGAGGACCTCTCACTCATCTTGCAAAACGCCTCACACATTGCCATGGCCACTGTTGCTACTGTCGGGTACATTTCCACAAACCAGCCTTCCTTTCTGGACCAAGCCATCTGTGTATCAATCTACTTTCCAGTGCTTGCCCATTATCAAGTCCAGGTTTAATAGTTCCATTACATTTCCAAGGATGCTAAAATCACTTACTACAAAAGCAAGCAGCTTCCAGGGAGCAAAATGCAGATCATATGAGGTGTTCTGAGTCTAACTACCGAGTACACACAGAAAAACTAAAGAGATAGGCAATTGACAAACACTGGATACTTCCTAGGGAACAACCACGGTAGAGCGACCCACATCACTGGTGGGATGATCTAGAAACACAAACAAAGATTGGTCAGTTTCATTATCGTTGACAGTGGAGATGCTGAACCTCCAGGGTGATTTCTTAACTGAGCAGCTGAAACGAGGCCCCCAGACCATCAGCCTCCTTTTCCTGCCCTTTTCTCTCTGGAGTCTTGGTGAGGCGAGAGAGTAACTTTTTTTTTTTTTTTTTTTTTTTTTTTTTTTATGCGTTACGCGGGCCTCTCACTGTTGTGGCCTCTCCCGTTGCGGAGGACAGGCTCCGGACGCGCAGGCTCAGCGGCCATGGCTCACGGGCCCAGCCGCTCCGCGGCACGTGGGATCTTCCCAGACCGGGGCACGAACCCGCGTCCCCTGCATCGGCAGGCGGGACTCTCAACCACTGCGCCACCAGGGAAGCCCTGAGAGAGTAACTTTTATTTGCAGGGCTGCTTGTAATATTTCTGGCATCCCAAATCCTCCTTCTCATGTCTTTCATATGCTGTAGTTATTTCATTTTATGCCCGAGGCTAGATGATTAAGGATTGAATTGGAAGTTTCTATAGTAACTGCGATATAAACTTTGACTAGCCTTTTGCTATGCTGTCGTGATTTTTCAAAAGTTTCTTACCCCCCGTCTTGGCATAATAGAGTAACTCGGGTGAAGGTGCAGTGTGTAAACGTGAGTCTCTTTCGGCCTTTTTTGCTCCAGTTCCTAATAGCAAGATGACTTGGTAAAGAGACCTTGTCTGTGGATGTACAAGACTTTGAATAATCAGTTCAATACTCTACAGAAGCAATATTCGCAATGATATATTTGAAGACTGTTCTTTCCAGATTCCTTGGAAATATGGTGTTAGCCAAAACGTTTATAATTAGAAACCTAAGTCTTCCTTGTCCTTAATATCTGCTTCTCTGTAGTCGAGTTAATTTTCTTTCTCTCCCAACTAGAGCTGGGAATGTGCACTCAGCAGAAAGACACAGAGCCATCAGGTTAAAGTGTTCTGTTTTTATTTACATCAGCGATTTGTCGCTTGATAATTAATATCTTTGTCTACCTAAGAGCCCCTCAACTCATTCACTGTGGTGTGAAGGATGTCTCAAGTACGTATGACTCATAGCCATACTGAATGTCACAGTGGCTTATGGTGATTTGCTGTGCACCTACCCCTATGGTAGAGGGGGCGTCTGAAAGAGTTTATATCAGGAATTGAATTTGGAACCCGGAAATGTCTCCAAGTTATGTTTTTTGTCAATCTGAGAGGTCAGATTCTTGGGTGCTTGGAGACATTTCAGGGTCTCTGGACCTGAAAGAGATACATTATCATACACGGTCCAAAGGCTCAAACTTGTAATTTGTACGGCTTACTGTTTAATACTAGGCAGACTCTTCCTATGAATCCCAGCAGGGTCCCCACAATGTGGCACTAAATCTCTATGTTCTGTCCTTAATATATAAGAAAAATAGACTTTAAATATGCACTGATTAAAAGTTATAAGGTTTTTCTACATTTATGTTATAGGTTAGCCCAAATATTAAAGACTTATCCAAATGTTTGTATGCAAATACCCTGGTAATTAGAGTGTTGTCATGTCATATCAGTCATACTAAATTTTGCTTTAAAGTATTGAAGTCACTCCATAATGAAATATTAAAATCAAATATGTGAGGAGACTAAAAAGAAACTGCTTCATAAATTATGTCAGCTCATTTCGTTGGCTGGGGAATGAAGGACTCAGGGGAAGAGGTTGCTAAGGGAGTTGGTGATGAAGGAACTGTTTAAAATAACAATGCCAGTTTTGTCTGGGCATCATCGTGACCCCATAGCCCCTAAATGACCACGGTTGGCCTTAACTAGGCAGGCATAATTGGTTGTGGCTCCCGAGCTTCTGATTGGTTAAAGCAGCAGCCTTGCTGTGCACCTACTCAGGGTCCGGTGGGCTGGTCCTGGTGACCCGGTCACTGCCCCCCTAAATTGATGCTGGCCCGTAAGACTGCCGCTATGCAGTGTAGCTGTGATTTCTTTATCATGGAGAAGCAGCCTGTCCCCCACATAAGTAATCTGCTTCTCATACAAGAGTTCAGTTGTTGTAGCTCTAAATGAGACAGCCGTGGGTGAGAGCAGACAAGAGAATACAAATGTGGAGCTAAGCGAACACATCTGTCCAACTGCTCTGCTGGATTCGACTCTTCATTCTGAGAATCATTTTTATTTTCTGATTTCTTATTTCCTTGTGCAGGAATCTTCCCCGTAGACCAGTGCCTTTCACGCCCAAGTCTTTTCATTAATTTACTTATTTACTTAATTTTTTTTTTTCTCTACAGAGGGAGAACTAAAAGAAATACCTTACATGTGGGGAAAACAAATGTGGCAGAACAGAGAAGCCCCCAAAGTCGAGAGACTAAGAGAGAACCCAACTTTCCCTAGGCTTTCTAAAGCTTTCCAGCCTTGGCCCGATTAACCTACGTCATTGCCAGTGGTTGTGTATCTCAACAGGATAACGGGCCTGAGTTAAGTAAAAGCTAATGCCTTCATCACGATAATAAACTACAGTAAATTTAAACGTAGCCTCTGCTTTTCAAGGGTACCCATCTTTAAGTAGAGGCCTCTCCGTTAGCCAAGAAATTCAACTGAATCGTCCTATCTTTGAGGAAATGATGAATTTCGTGAAGAAAAGCTCAAACTCTCTGTAGCTACCGTAATTTATGCAAAATCATGCAATTAGTGATAGCTGCGCTAGACATTTTTTTTCTCCAAATGCTCCTGTAATAAAACCATCCTGAGTAGCAGTGCCATCTAATGTAAGTAGTAAACATAGATAGTGAATTATTAATATCTGGTGAGGCATGCAGATGGCAGGACTTCCATTTTTCCTTTGAGCTGACAGCACGTTTGCTAATCATTCTGGCAAAAAAAAAAATGGCAAAGATGAATATGAACTTTTCTTTGAAAAGTAACATTCAACAGGATATGAATGTAATAAATAGCACACAATGTGAATCGTAAAACCCGGCACGTTACGCCTCTGCAGAGGGAAATGATAGTTATACTTTCTGCTGGATCCGTAGCATAAGCTTAATGAGGGTAAAGCGTTTTCATACGTGTACCACTCGTCAGGAATGGCCCAGGTCAGGTGATCTGGGTGGTAGTTTTCAATCAAATCCCCAGTCCGGTAACCTTGACATCCCCCCCACCCCGTCCCCTGGCAAATGGAAAGGGAACCTCCTGGTTAGTGCTCATCCAAGGGAAAACCTCCAAACGCGCCGGCCTGGACCCTCCTAGTCTGAGCTGTAGTCCTGTGAAATGATCGCGTGGGTTCCTAGCCAAGGCAGGGCTGGCCCAAAGTTCCTTCCCTCTCTTGGCCACTTCACCTCGGGATGCTTCCGCAGAATTTACGCGCCGAAGCAGACAAGGTCAAATTCAACGGCTTCACGGCTGCTCATGGTTCAGCGGCCCGACCGGGCGTCCAGCCCTCCGGCACAGACCTGCAGCAGGAGAGGGCTCAGGGCCCCGCTCTGTAGATGAGCCAGACGCACCCGGTCCTCCCCGATTTACACCAGATGCGCCTCTCCTCCCCCACTCCTGGCATCCCCTTATCGCTAGCTCCATCTCCCTGTGGCATATTTTGGGCTAGGAGAATGCTGAGGTCATGGGGACAGGCTCTTTTTCCTGACGACGGAGATGCCGGCCGGGAACCCTGAGCATGAACCAGCAAGACGCAGACTCTCGCTCTTGACTTTGGGCTCCAGGCGCTGCCCGGCCCCGGGCCGGCCCGCGGGCTCCCTCCTCCCTCCTGCCCTGGTTCGCCAGCAAGCCTGCTTAGCCCGGTCTGCAGCCTTGGTTGGTTTCCCACGCCTGTCCCGGTCTGACTCGGGATGCCGAGCCCCCGGAAGGCCCGCGGGCGCCGACCCCGGCCCGCAGCCCCGGGAAGGTGCCAACCCGAGCGAGCCCTGGCGCCACGGGAGGAGACGGGCATTTCACGTGGGCAGCTGCCTTCGCTCTGCCCACGCCTCTCCATCGCGGCCGGCGCCAGGGCCCCTCCACTCGGACTTTTGCCCCCGAAGTTAATAAGTCGTACTTGCCAGTTCGCTTTAGTTTGGAAAAGACTTAAAAACCTCGAAATCTGCCGGGGCCACGGCCGCCCCCTGATCCCCCCAGTTCTGCCTGGCTCGGGCTGTCGGGCGCTCATGAGGCTGTGGCGTTTGTCTAGAACGGACATCGCAGACACGCAGCCCCGCTCCTCCCCGGCCGTCGCCAAAGTTGCCTGACGCCCCTCGGCGACCCGGCCATGACAGATGCAGTTGCGTAACCTCCCGCCCCCGCCCGCAGCCCGCCGCCCGCCGCCCGCCGCCCGCCGCCCGCCGCCCGCCGCGGGGTTCGCTCCCGGCTGCACCGGCGCGTCCCGGCCCCGGGAGCCGCCGAGTCCCCGGCGAAGCCCGTTCGGGGGCGAGTGCGAGCTCCCGAGCCGGAGTCGGCGCCCGTCCCGGCGGTGCTCTGCCCGCGGCCAAGTGCAGCGGGCGCCGGGGCGCGGGAAGAGGGCGCGCGGGGAGAGGGCGCGCGGGGCTCCGCTTACCTTCGGCTGCTTACAGATAAGTCGAGGTCGGTGCAGCGCTGGGCTCGGGCATGTCTCACCGCGGACCCGGGCAAGCCTGGCGCGGCACGCAGCACTCCGGGCAGGGCATCCGCGGCGAGGCTCGCCGGGCTCGCGCGGAGGAAGGCTCGGCTCCGGAGACTTGGCCGGCTGCGCGCCCGCCGCCCGCCCCCTCCACGGCCGCCGGCCCGGCCCGCCCGGCCCGGCCGGCCCCCGCGCCGCAGCTCGCGTCCCTCCGGCCCGGCTCAGCGACGCGCGCGGGGAGGCAGCGGCTTGGCCGGCTCCGGGGATGCCCGCGCGCTCGCTGGCTCGCGGCGCGGCGGAGGCAGCCACAGCCACCAGGCTCCGTGCTCCTCCGATGTCCTCATTTACTGCGATTGTCTCCGGCGAGATCTCGGAGCAGAGGCCGGGAGGCGGGGGCGGAGACGGGGAGGCAGCGGGAGGGAAGTCCTTGCCGCCGCCCCCGGGTCCCAGCTACTCCGCCGAGCCGGGCGGCCGGAGGACAGGGCGCCGGAGCCGCGCGCCCGCCGCCTGTGCGCCCGGCTGGCACTGAGGCGGGCGGAGCCCGGGGCCCCGCGGGGCGGGAGCCGGGGCGGCGCGGGGCCGGACCGGGCCGCGTGCGTGGGGTGGGGGGACCCGAGGGAGCGGAGCGGGCGGGAGTGCAGGAGCCCCCGCCCGCCGACGCCCGAGCCCGGGGAGGAGGTGGAAGGAGCCGCCGGCGGCTGCCGCCTGCGCGCCGGGCTCTACCGCGGCGCGTCCTCGGGGTTTCTGGGCTGCAGGCGGCGCTGCGCGGCCCGGGAACTTGTTGAGCCTACCCTGGAGCTGGAGCCGCCTCCGGAGCAGCTGGAGGGCGGGGCCCCCTAGGTTTTTACCGGGAGCGGTCGGTGGGGACCCCGCGCGATGGCCGCCTGCTGTGCCGGCCGACCCAGCCCAGCGGGGCTTTGAAATCCAGGAGCGCGTGGGGTAGGCGCCTGCCCCCTCACCTGCGGATTGCTGCCCGGTGAAGGCCAGGGTCAGGGGCGCGTTGCCTTGGGCCCAACCCGGGGTCAAACCCCCTTAAGTGGAGACTGACCGGCAGGGTCGTTGCGACTGGCCTGGGGACCCAAGTGGGGCTGCCTGCGGCGTCCGTTGCCCGCTGACCTTCAGGAACACTCCAGAGCCGGCGCCACCGCTGCTCCTAACCGAGACCCTCCCCCTCCACTGACGCTCACCACCCACCTGCCAGGCCAGAGCGCTTGCTGCGTTAGTTTCAGGCCAGAGTGGAGCTCGCTTGGGGAGGCACAAGGAGCTACACCCGCTGCCCCCCAAATCCACCTATGAGTAGGTCCTCTGAGCTCAAAGCACCTGGCCCCAGGGGCTTTGCTAATTCCTGGCAGAACCTGGTGCCGTGCCTGCGATGAGACAGCCAGCGAGCTGCGGGTCAACTGGCTCCCTAAATTGTCTCAGGCTTGGGGCTTGAAGTTCATTCTCTTTGAACATGCCTGAAAGTAGCCACGTTCATTAGACTTAATATTTCCCAAGAAAAGTCAGAGAAATGGTAGACCGGAGGGCAGTGCCAGGCTCTGGGGAATGAATTGGGAGGACAGTTGGTGACGTCCTTTCACTCAAGCACCTCTTCAGACACAGTTGCTGGTGCGCACACCCCGCCTGCTCATCCCTGACGCACCAGCCCTGTGCCTGGGACTCAGCCATTGCTGGGTCCTTGTTCACTGAGTTGAATTGAGCCTAGCTCCATGCTTTATATAGTGTCAGTTCTTTATAACTCACTTTATACGAAATTCTTTATTTGTCTGTACATGGATGCTTGGGGTGATGTTTCCAGACATTACACAAGAAAAGCATCCTGAAATCTCCTTTCCTCTCATCCTTTGGGATACAACTCTACAATCCTCGGCATCCAGATATGCCCAGGAAGGGATTCCAGAACCTGTGGATCCAAACTCTGTCATCGTGCTCTTTATTATCCTTTCTTAACCTAGATTCTTCAAGGCTCATTTTCAGCCTGTTTACTTCTCTGGCTGGTAGTGGCGCTTGGGAGGCTGGCTGGAGAGATTTGCCAGGTGATGCGTGAGCAGCCGGGAAACCTGTAACCCCTGTTCTGCCTGGAAGGGAACTGATATTGGGGATGTGTAGGACTTGGGGACATTCAATGCCAGGTGAGAGGGATCGTTGCCATGGATGCCTGCAACGTAATCCTCCGGGGATGGGCTGTTGCCACTGTGGGCTCAATATCTCTCCCAGTGGTCTGGGCAACTTTCTGTAAATCTTGCTTTACTGCTAAGGCATAACACCGAAATCTGTCTTCCATCTCTTAAACATGTCACTGTAAATGAAGCTGCCAGGGCATCCTGAAATTGTGCTGGTGGTAATGGAAAACTAAATTTTTAGGGACCATGAGTGAAAACAGATAAACATAAATGCATAAATGCATGCCGAGAACAGAGCTGAGCCACAGGTGGCAGCGTGAAGCTGGCAAGCTCCAGGGACAGTGGGGTTTGTGATCCACGTGGTGTATAATTCTGGGAAGAAAATGGAAAGCTGTAATTGGCAGGTTAGAAAACCCACTTAATATGAAGAGGAGGATTTAATTGTCCTTTTTCATATCATCAAGACTACTTTTAGTTGTTCATGGATCTAGTAGACACGAGTCTATTAAAATTATTGGTATCCCCCCTCTTTTTTTTTTTTTTTTGCGGTACGCGGGCCTCTCACCGTTGTGGCCTCTCCCGTTGCGGAGCACAGGCTCCGGACGCGCAGGCTCAGCGGCCATGGCTCACGGGCTTAGCCGCTCCGCGGCATGTGGGATCTTCCCGGACCGGGGCACGAACCCGCGTCCCCTGCATCGGCAGGAGGACTCTCAACCACTGCGCCACCAGGGAAGCCCCTCCCTCCTCTTGTTTGAAGTAAAAAACTATTTGTCGTATTACTTAATGGCAAGTCTTCAACTTCACGAAGGTAAATAATGGTGAGACATTGTCGCACCTTACCTTAGGCTGTGGAGAGGTATTCCACATGGGTGAAGTTGATGCGACATCATGCTCTAACCTTTAAAGCAAACGCTGTGCTGGGGGCTGGCCGGGGACACAGGAAATTCAGCCATCTTCCTGCTCCCAGATCCCCATGGCATTATTTTTTATGGATGGAAGTGTGCGTATTTTTAAGGTGTAGAATAGATCATGTTTAGTTCTTT
Organism: Phocoena sinus; assembly: GCF_008692025.1. NCBI lineage: Eukaryota > Metazoa > Chordata > Mammalia > Artiodactyla > Phocoenidae > Phocoena > Phocoena sinus. The sequence goes on from NC_045778.1 coordinate 80,118,329, forward strand.
CGGAAGGGGAGTTAAAAGTTGGTATAGAAAGTAGACTCATTTTAGGAATCAATTTGGTAAAAATTGGGTGCTTACCTTTTGCTTCAGATTTTCGCTGGAAAAGATGGACTGGCAAAGGCAAAAAAAAAAAAAAAAGCTACTTTTAAAGTGGAATTTCCCGAAAGCAGAAGCGCCTAAGAATAAAAATACAAGAAAGTACAAGAGAGATGATTAAGAAAATATCCGAGTGTCTTTGTTTGCCTCCTTCTTGGATGTGGGAAGGTGTTGTGCAGAGAATTGCTGGCTTTGCAGTCCTACAGCTTAGTAAATTTTGAGGTCTCAATTTCCACGTTAAAGAAGACAAGAATATAGTCAAAGATGTACAGCAACGTTCATTAGTTTTGTACATCTGACTTCCGAACTGGAAATAATGCAAATTTCTGTCAACAGTGGAGTGGATAAAAATTGGGGGGTTCATTCATACAGTGGAATACTACACAGCAAGGAAGTTATTACTGATGCGTAGGATAACATGAGTGACCTTCACAAACCTTGGACGGCAGAAGCCAGACACAACTGTCAATGTCATTATGATTCCATTTAAATAAAGTCCAGGAGGGTAAAAAATGTACCGATGGTGGTAAATGTCAGAAGGATGGTTATCTTTGAGCACACTCGTCATACAGGGTCACACTGCCTTCTGTGTATCTTGAACCAGGTGGTTGCACAGCTGTGTACTTATGGAAAAGTTCATCGAGACGTTCTCTTTTTTCAGGATGCCTCCATTCTGTCTGGGCATTATTCCTGCGTCTTGGCAATGTCTGCACACAAGTTCCCCCAATAATCTATCCCTTTAAATGAACCAGCTTATCTATCCATCAGTGAAATTAGCTTGTATATTCCGAAGTGTCTTTCTCTCCAAAACCCAAGCCCAGAGAAAGAGAGGTGTCGACAGACTCACTGGTGCTGTGGGTGAGGCTCTGATTACCTGCATGTTGGAGCATCCTTCCTTGGGAGGCTGCTCCTAGACATCTGCTCGACTCTCAGGATACACAACCACAGTAGAGTTCATGTTGGAGATGATTTTCCTACCGTCCTTTCATGTTCTGCAGCGAGTGAGGTGAGCCTGTGTCTGTGATGGCAGGTTTCACCCTTCAGTTCAGAAGCTGTGGGTACAGATCAGCCATGCTCAGCCCCTACGGAGGGGAGGGAACTCGGGTTGACCTAAGCCTGTAGGGGCGAGATCAGATACATCAGGGCATTTTTCTTTTCTCTTTCAAGAACAAGATATAGCACTCAAAGGGGCTCCAGCCAGACCTCATCTTTTGCCTCAGAGACTAGTGAGAAGCCTTCTGAATCACCCCTTTTGTCGTATTCTGCTCAAGCCTTCACTGCCCGCTTTCAGGGCTGACTTTCTGCGCATAAGAGTCTCCTTCTGTGTAAAGTCCCTTGCCCGTGGCTCTTCCATTGTCCTGGCAACAAAGCCATGTTTCCTTCTGGTGGGAATCAGAGCTGTGTTTCTCAAGTACTCGGGATTCTCCCCATCCCTAGTTTCTTTCCCTTCCACGGTGAGCAACCAGGGATGATGTTATTGCCTTGGAACACAATTTGGTTCCGAAAAACTGAACATCACGCAGATGAGTTGAAATTCCTGGTTTTCTGTAACGCATCATCTTGAATCTCATTTATCTGTAGGAAATGGAATGGTTTTATTTGCAAAGAGAGCAAAAGTGGTGGTAGGTTTTCTTAAACACACCACGCAGCCGAGGCGATGGTATGTGAGAAACGGTGAAGAGTGGGCATTTGCTTTTGACTCTCCCCTCCCCACTCAGGACCCCTCGTGCGCAGGGCTCTGCAAACCCAGAGGCTTTCCCCTCCCCCCAAGCCCGTTACTGCCCCCTTTCCTTTAGGTGGGTGTGCTGAGAAATAAACACCTGCACCTTATTTACCTGGCCTTCATTTTGTGAGTCTGGGTGAGGGGCCCCATGGGGGATTTCTCATCATCCAAGTCTCATCTGCTGCAGAGCAGATCTCTTCCGGGTGAGGTCGAAGGTGAGGGGCTTCGCTTAACCCCTGCTGGTGATGCTGGCTGCCTCTCTGACGTGGCGAAGTCAACCCCTCGTCAAGCAGGCAGTTGACACCGGCTGAAGAACGATACCTTTGACCAGAATTAGGTCAAGAAGGGATAAAAATTGCTTTCAAATTTCAGTGTCTGCTCTGCTAACCCACTTTGCTGGTGTCCAGACTATTGGTGACCCTTCCTTGAGCCGTCTGCCCTGGGGTACACAAAGCCTGTGGTCAGTGTGGGTGGGGCCTCAGGGAGGCCTGCGGTCTCCCCGCAGCACTTGCTGTGGGGTATCCGACAGAGGTATTAATTGGTTTGCCTTCTGTTCCCACCTGGGGATTCACCAGACATGGAGGAGGGATGGGGACATAGGGCAAAAGGAGAAAAACAAAGAGCCCTCGTTCGTCCACTCTCTTCCTTCCACAAACCCCATTTGACGATAATGACGGTCCTCCTTGGTCCTGTTTCTGCAGAATGCCACGTACCTGGTGAACTGTGCAACATCTCCTGTTGTCCTCACAAGGCAACCATGAAATAGATGCTCCTATATACTCTTTTCATGGGCTTCCCTGGTAGCACAGTGGTTGGGAGTCCGCCTCCCGATGCAGGGGACACGGGTTCGTGCCCCGGTCCGGGAAGATCCCACATGCTGTGGAGCGGCTAGACCCGTGAGCCATGGCCGCTGAGCCTGCGTGTCCGGAGCCTGTGCTCCGCAACGGGAGAGGCCACAACAGTGAGAGGCCCGCGTACCGCAAAAAACAAAAACAAAAACTATATACTCTTTGCACAGAGGAAGAACAAAAAAGTTAAGTAACTTCTCCAAGGTCACACAGCTAGGAAGTGATGGTGCCTAGATTCAAATCCAATACTGCCAGCTGCCACGATGCTACACTGCCCCAGTCAGGTTTATGCTTTTTGTATCAATCTGAGCTTCGCTCAGGGACAGATTGAGTGTTGTCCTGTTCGTCCCATGCACTGGTCAGACATCACGGTCCTACTTGAGGAGTGGCCTTAACCAGCGAGGTCCATTCCTGGCCACACCAGCTACCCGTGTCCAGAGTGCACTTCACCCCTCCAGGCTCTCGTGGTGCCATCTTGGCTCCGTCATGGAACAGATTCTGACTAGTGATGTTAACTGCTAATGCCAAGCCCTCATAAAGCAGGTCACATGTCTAGGCTGACTGAGGCGTGGTTTTGGCCAGGCGTTTCTCCTTTATTCCCTAAACGTCATCTGATCACTGTATCGATTATACTTTTAAACAGCAATATGCCATCATCGTCTCGAACTTGGATAGCACCTTTTGCTTCTCCAGTGTAATTTCAACGATCTTAGCATACCTGCTAAGCTGAATACCTGCTATTAAAAGGATCCATCATAATATACATGTTCCGTATATACCACAGAAGACCATCTCAGTTTCTTCCGGGACCAGGTGTCATGACGCTGTGTTACCATGGTCTTCTAGATGTATTTGCTTAGTAAGATGGACCCTGGATGATGAGGTAGCCAGCTGCCATCCATCGGAAAGCAAGCATCTTGTTCTTAAACGCCAAGTTCCAAGTGGGAAGAGTACAGAATTTTAAAAAGTCTCTAGTTCTGTTTGGTGATCTCTAAGGTTACACACAGATTTTCAGTTCTGTGTTTTTCATAAATATTTCTTTTTTTTCCTCGTATTACCGAATCCTTGGAGAAGTAAACAGGCCATTACTTTAATTCCACTGCTCTGTCACGTTGCAGAGCTCCCTGTTTCCGATTTGCCTAATTTGTGTTTGGGCACATTCTGGAGCAGTGTTACACTCTAGACGTGCACCTGGCCTTAGAGGCTCACTTCTGGGTTCCCATGTGTTAATACGAGTGCACCTTTAACTAAAGTTAAAGCAATAAACGGAAACATATTTTAACACATTTCTTATACAAATTTAACTTCTTATAGGATTCAAAGAAAAGCAAGACATTTTGTTTTTAAATGTTGCTTAGTGTTCTTTTTCCTTTTTTTTAAAATACAAAGCCCAGTGTGGTAGGTTAAAATGCGTATGGTTAGAATGTGGTGCAGATGGCCAAGGTTGACCACAGTCCCTGTACAGTTGATCACGGTTCCCTGGTGGGTTCTCTCCCTGCTCCCAGGCCTCTGAGCTCAGAAGGGAGGGGTCTTTATATCCCAGAACATGCATTTCATTCCAGGGACAGAGGCAAATCATACAAAGCTTTTTCTCATTGGTGTTCATTGGTTGGCTATTTCAGGAGGTTAAAGGAAGCAACTTGAAAATCAATTTGTTTTTAAAAAAAAATAAAATTGAGGTGTGAATTTGGAAATTGAGTCACCAAAACGATGAAATAGCATTAGTAGAGAAATCTGTTACTCAGTGTCAGGTTTCAAGGAAGTCTTAATTCATTTTTTTTTTTTTTTTTTTTTTTTGCGGTACGCGGGCCTCTCACCGTTGTGGCCTCTCCCGTTGCGGAGCGCAGGCTCAGCGGCCATGGCTCACGGGCCCAGCCGCTCCGCGGCATGTGGGACCTTCCCGGACTGGGGCACGAAACCACGTCCCCTGCATCGGCAGGCGGACTCTCAACCACTGCGCCACCAGGGAAGCCCCTTAATTCATTTTTATTCTGTCCTCACTCTGGACCCCCAACACGTAATGTTTCAGAATTTGTTAAATATTGAAAATGTGCACCGAGGCTTGGCATTTCAGCAATCAGTAAGGGTTCTTGAGACTGACAGCCGAGTCCCTCAATGCCCTCTCTCGGCCTCAGTTCGACGTGTCCTCGTTAATCGTGGTTTGTCCCCTCCTGGCCCATCTCATGCTTCAAATCTCTTTACCCGTTTGAATGTGGATCACCTTGCTACATTTGACAAGCATGAGCACATGTAAAATTATCCTTTTATGAGGATGTCTTGGGCTATGAGCATTGTGCCCTAAAGTTCTAGTAGAAGATGAAACTTATTGATGATTTATTTATTTCACTGAATCCGAATATGAACATGAAGACATTTATTTGAATGGTACTTTCTTCCCCCTCTCTCCAGCAGAGTAAATACTGTCACATGAAATTGCTGACGATACTTCCGAGTCCCTTAAAATAAGAGTTGGGATCCATTCACACCATGAAAATAGTGAAGAACCGGCCTCTTCACCTGCGGGTTCATCAGCTCTTGGCTCTTTCCTTTTTGGTCCCTGGGTGTTAATGAACATTTTCACTCTGGAGCTTTCTCTGCTCCCTCCTCCATCCGGAATCAGGAATGAGGGTTCTGAACGTCAAGCTCTGGGTCTCAGCCCCGGGAATTCCATGTTCGGGCTCTGTGGTTGTGGGTGAATTGCATGAATTCCATCTGATGTTTTAGACAACCTCTCATAAGCAAATGAGCAGATTAAAGCCACGTCGTAGTTTGGTAACCACTCCCCTCCTGGTCGCATAAGTGAACCGAGACAGATGCCCGCAGCACGGAGCGTGTAGCTTTCCAGAGAACTGTGTTCCTGTTGTACATTGGGCATATGTAGAGTTCTTTGTTGAATTCTTGCTTTTCCTATGGACAAGCGTGCTTTGTTGGTCCTTAAAGGGCATTTTTAAAACATCGCTGTAGTGAAATCAGCTTCAGGTGTGATGCATGCACGTGGCGAGTGTTGAGACGTGGCTGAGTTCACCTTGAAATTTAAATAAGCTCCAGTAAAGCAGAAATAATGTCTGTATACCATGTAAAATGCAGAGATCTCCCACAGACTTCTTTCTTCTTTATTTCTTGACAAGCATGCATAATCTCTTCATTTGAATACAGAACAGAATCAATACTTTAAGTTATTCATCCGTGGGTGCAGCCCACTTTAAGCAAACTCCTTATGTGAAAGGGTGGCCTGGCAACAGGCAAACTGATAACTTTACCAAATGCTCATTTCGACGAAGGCTACCTTCAAATAACCACTGTCTCTCATGCACTTAGAGGGATTCAGGTTGTCAAAAGTTACTTAATACGTGACTTTGCAGGACTACATCTTTTGCATCAAGTATCGTCTACTGTACAATGTTGTTTACACACACACGTATGAATACACGTATACACTGGAAACTCCTGAAATTGCCTGTGGTGGGTTTCTGTACACATTCCCCGAGTAAGATAGTCTAGGCATGGTTTGGGTCGTCAGAGCGGACTATCAGGGTTCTCGGTTTGCTAAAGTTCCCCTCTACCCTCTCTATGACATTTACCGAGTACAAACCAGAGCTAAAAAAGTAAAGAGGTAGACTTACCTCCCAAAGGATCAGGCACTGTGCTAGATGCTTTACATGTTTTCTCTTACTTCATCGCCTCCACAACGTTATGAAGTAGTAACGTGTGAAATGCAAATCGAAGGGCTGGTTGTGTAGCATCTTGGAAGATTTTTTTTTTTTGCCTACACCACTTTTCAGAGTTATAGTAAATTGGAATTTACCAAGGTGTTCTTCTAAGTACTTCACAGGCCTTGTCTAGTTGAGTTTATTCCTGTTTTTACGGTAGCCAACACTTCTCGCTAATATAAATAGATGTATTGGCTTATTAAATATTTCATTTAAACATATGCTAATTTCTTCTGGGTAAATGACAAGCCTTGGCATCCCAGGTTCTGTTCTCCACAAAGTGCAGTCAGTTTCAGGTACCATCTTTCCTCCATCAACTGTTATTACATTCTTGACCTTCATGGGGAAATAGAAAACACCACCCCCCTCATTCTCTAGTCTTCATTGAACTGACTCACTTTACGCCCATTGGTTCTTCTGTGCTGGTCATGGTTCTAGACTTTTCATGAATTAGGACCTTAACCTCCCTAAAAGCTCCATGAACCGAGGTCATGGTTATCAGCACCATGTCAGGTGAAGAAAAGAAGCACAGAGAGGTCTACACGTGTGACTTGAGTAGGTCTGGAATCTTACATAAAAACCACTACCAAGAAGTTGTGGGTGATTAGGAATCTTCTCCAGAAATATCGGAGAACAATTCACCTTTCAGTGAGGCAAAATATAGATGTTAGTATTAATTTTCAGCTTGTTCATGAATGATCCAGTAAACTTCTGGGAGACCTGGAAGTGCTGTCCCTTTTTTCCCCAGGAAAACAGAACGTCATTCGTTCTTGTACGTGTTGAGAACATGGGTGATTATCATAAGGCAATTTGGGGATTTTTGCCTTAATAGGCAACTGGCTTTATTACCTAATTGTTAATGGAAAGAAGAATTTATAGCAGTGGGAGGCAGACTTTTTCTTAGAGTTACATAATAAATATATTTTCGACTTTGGGGGTCATACAGATCTGTGTTGTAAAAACTCATCTGTGCTGGCGAAGCAGGAAAGCAGCCACAGACAATAGGTAAACAAATAAGCATGGCTGAGTTCCAGTAAAACTTTATTTATAAAACCAGGAAGTGGGCCAGATTTGCTGACCCCTGATATGTAGCATAAGTTGTTCTGAAGAATTTTGGTGCCATATATAAGCCCACATTTTAAGGATGAATTAATAAAGCATTTGACTCATCACAAGAAACAGTGTTTTTTCCTTTTGCTTCTCACGTACACTGGATTCTGGGTAATACTTCTTCATCTGAGGTCTGTGCAGAATTAGATCAGTGTATCCTATCAAGGATTACTTCTGGTGAGGGATATGGTGATGGAGCGGTTCATCTGTTAGTATTTGAGTAACAGATAATAATTCCATGCATCAAGGTTCACATTCTTGGAAAAAACAAAACCCAAAAAGACAAAACTGGGAATGGCAACATCTTTGTCATTGTGTACCAGAGGATTTTGCTTTGCTGGTTATGGGAATACTCTAGTTATTGGAACTAAAAGGCAGTAAAAGGGAAAGTGAGTGTATTTGGGGCCTTTGAACTTCCACACCCTTGGAGAGAACACTACATAAGTCAAGACGAGACAATGCTAGACAGCTGTTATTGGATTTTCATCTATGCCCGATTTATTTAGGTGCTTCAAGAAACCAAATGGATTATCTTTGCTGTAGGCTTCTAATACTGGAGCTATTATGGTGACTGATATGAAATATATTTTGTTTTGGTGGTTTCCAAACAGTTGAGATAAATAGTTAAGTTTCTATAACTGGTCTTTGTAACCATATGGAAAATGATTAAGTATTAGCTTCATATGAATTTCTCACTAAAATAAGAATAAACACTCAAATATCCTTACTAATGTTATACTTAATCCTTCAGGTTTGAATATTATCAGGGAGCAGAGATTTCATGTCCCTGTATCATTTTTTTAAACATGCCAAAGATGTGACCTAGTGATCATTGAATTCAGTAAACTTCATCGTGTATTGTCATCCAGCTTTAAGATTTGACGGAACACACCATCGTAAAGCAATTATACTCCAATAAAGATGGTAAGAAAAAATCTGTCAGTATCGTATCATCTGTTAGTACTTTGTGATAATCTCTAAAGACATTAGATAAACTTGTTTTCTTTTTGCATTTTACCATGGTTTTATTTATGTATTTTTAACATCTTTATTGGAGGATTGTTGTTTTACAATGGTATGTTAGTTTTGCTGTATAACAAAGTAAATCGGCTATACGTATACATATATCCCCATGTTTCCTCTCTCTTGCATCTTAATTTAATTTTATATAACAACATTTTTTCTGTAGCCTGTCATTAGGACTATGGTGCACCTTCATTAACTAAAATTAGTTCGTTGTGCGTTGTGCTGTAATTCAGCAAGTTGCAGTTAAACGTAGTGTCTCTTTAGCGATGGCCGTGTGTTTACCTAGCAGTGAGGATCTTAACCTACATACATTGCATTTCTCTCAAGTGTGTTTAACTGAAGGAAGTGTCTTTGAATTTATCTTCTCACTGTATAACTCTTGGAAGTACTGAGATTCCTTGGAAAACCCAGAGGCAGTTCTTCGGTTTTATGCTCTGCTTCAGCTGACAACGAGTGGCAGTTCTGAGAACGAGTTTTCATTTTTTTTTTTTTTTTTTTTTTTGTGGTACGCGGGCCTCTCACTGCTGTGGCCTCTCCCGTTGCGGAGCACAGGCTCAGCGGCCATGGCTCACGGGCCCAGCCGCTCCGCGGCATGTGGGATCCTCCCGGACCGGGGCACGAACCCGCGTACCCTGCATCGGCAGGCGGACTCTCAACCACTGCGCCACAGGGAAGCCCTCCAGTTTTCATTCTTATACTAAGGTTCACTTGATGAATCAGAGTGTTTAACACATAGAAGTTAAGAGAAGGTTGTCCCTGCCTTTGGAGTTGAAGAAGAAAAGCATAAGCAAGTGTGTGTTGCGTGTGTTCTAGGGCTTGATTCGGGTTTTTGTCAAAGAAAGCAAAATCTGAGGTCAACCTGTGTGGGGAAATCGCATTCAAGATTTTCTGAAGGTTGGAGAAAGGAGCAAGGGCAAGTTGGAACTGTAGGGAGAGCAGGGGCTCGGGATAGGGTCAAGCCCGTGGAGTCTTTGGTGACCTGGTGTTTTTCATGACTTGCCTGGGCTTGAGGGGAGGGTAGTTCTCATCCTTTTTGTCAGAACCGAGAATCTGATACCTCATGTCATGCTGGAGGGGGGAGGCTTACAGGGAGTCCTCCGAGCCATTCTTCTTTCTTCCCTTGGTTGGAGCTGCCTTTCATTTTAAAATGGTGGATTTGGAAAAGAGAAGAGTAGTAAAAGTGCAGGAAGATGATTCACACCAGTAAGTGCTCCGTCCAATAAGTTGTAAAAAGAAATACATCCCACAACCGGGGCAAGTAAGTGTTACACGTAGAATTTATTGAAGGAACTCTGTTCAGAGAGACCTAGGGATCGCAACTCCAATTATACGAGGATGTGCCCCCGTCCTGTTAGCAGTGCACCTAAATATGCAGGACCCTGGAGCACATGAATTCAGCTGGGGCCCATTTCCTAAGACTTCTAATGTGCGTTCACCCTAGCAGGGCCGCACGGGTTTCCATGTCCTCTATGCTGTTTTCCAAGGACGTGGAGACTTGGCTTAAGGAAATCCTAGGCTTGGCTTCTGCGCAGCTGGTATAAGTCATCATTCCCGCTCTATTAGTCACTTCGACACATTATGATGCTCTGCCAGGATTTTTTTTTTTTTTCAAATCAGGAAAAGAAAGAGAAGATTTATATCTCAGTTCCTTGGTTCCCTCACAGTGAGAATGAAAGATTTTTATGGAATCTTAAATTTGGTGGTTATCATCCCATTACCTATAGAAACTACCGTAAAGACTCCATTCCGCTCCCTTCGACACGTGCTCTGGGCACCATCAGTGCTCGTAACGTGGCCCCCGTGCTCATCCCGGGAAGAAGGGCCCCTCCTTGTCTCTGCAGAGGACTCCCACAGAAGCCTTGGAGGGCCAAGGAGGTGGTGTGAGGCATTAGAGCTGCCAGAAAGGAGCCCATGCTGGAAAATTTATTCTGAGGGATGTGGGACCCAGTACCGTTGGACGCTCATGCAGTCAGAAGGGGACTTTCTGGGATTCCCGGGAAGGAGCTCTCTCAAGTTGAGCCCAGGAATCCAGAAATGCAAGTAGAGCGGGAGCTACGTCAGGCTGTTTCTTTGTCCCTCTTCCTCTGCTTTCTTGGCCTTTAATTCTCCTGTCCATCCGGCATTGCACCTCTAGATGCGATTGGCATAGGCCATGAATATGTGGGTGCCAGGCCTAGCTCTCCACTCTGCCCCTCCCTGCAGGAGCTGGGCTGCTGGTCGACGTTGGGAGCAGGACGACCTCTACTGGTCTCTCTCTTTTTGTTTTCCTTCCCCAAAGATTCCTCAGCACATGCGATTGAAGGCATAATGCAAATTCTCTCCCTCTGCTGCATTGTCTTAGGCATGACTACATTTCTTTAGAAGAGTGAAATAAAAGCTCAGAATATTCTTGGGGCTGGTTTCTAAATGTGACAAAGGCTTAATGACTTAAGGCATTACAACCAGCGGCTCTTGGCATCCTTTTTAGAGCTCCAGCTGGGCTGCCCAGCTCTGCACACCCATCGCAGGAAGGGCCGCTGGGGAAGGCCAAGTGCAGGTAGCTGGACAGATGGGGTCTGCCTGTCTCCTTTTTGGGAAGGGCATTTCTCTTAATTTACTCAGTGGGTTAAGCTATCAGACACCTTAAGGGGAGAAAGGCTCCTCCTCAGTTTACCCCCAAAACTCACGTATTGACCTTTGCCAAGCCAGCCTCTGTGTTTCCAGTTTTCTGCCTTTATAGGGGAGTGTGGATTGACCCCATTTGTGAATTTGGGGTCTTGAGATACGATCTGACCAACATCAGGTGCCCCTTAGAAGCATAGCTGTCTGTGTGCTTTTCATTATTGGCATGTTTGCCTCTGACGTGTAACAGCTTTCAGTACTGATTTTTTTTTTTTTCTTTCCAGATTTTTTTTTTTAGAGCAGTTTTAGGTTCACATTAAAATCGAGGGGCAGAGACAGAGGTTTCTCCCTCGCCCTCTGCCCTCCCACACGCACAGCCCCCCTCCGCCGCCCACTATCAACATCTCCCACTGGAGGGGACCATTTGTTACACTCAGTGAACCTACACTGACACATCACGATCACCCAGAGTCCAGGCTTGGCGTTGTATGTTCTGTGGGTTTGGACACAGGTGGAATGACACGTATCCATCATGATAGGGTCATGCAGAATAATTTTACTGCCCTAAAAATCCTCTGTGCTTTTTATGATTGTGATATTTACCTCTAACTTTTAACAGCTTTTCTTATTGAGTTTTTATACACTGATTTTTTGGTTTTTTCCCTAGTCGAAATGATAGGTTAGATGACTGGTCAAATAAGAAAGATTCAGGCACCATCATTTTTATAAAAGCATATTCGGAAGTAATACACGCAGTTGGTGAAGAAGGAAGATGGCATCGCAGGTGGTCCACCTGTGCTCTGCAGCCACCCCTGGGTGGGGCTGAGTCTTCCCAGGGACGTGCCCCCAGGTGCAGGCTGTTCCTGTGAACACTCCCCCTTCCCTGACTCCGGCCCTTCGCCTAGTCCACACGGAGGTGAATTTTGCAAATCATTTCCTGTCCTTGTCAGCAAGTCTGCCGCATGTTCCAAACCACTGCCGAGCGTGCCGTGATTCCAAAGTTTGAAAACAGCACCGTTTACAAAGACTTAAATCTGCAAACCAAATTCAGTTTACTTTTGAGAATACAATGTCTTCCTCCTTGAAGGAGTCATCCATTTGGAGAATAAGCATGTATTGCAAAATTATTCAAAACTGGTTTTATCGTGACGCTTTGTAAAAATCAATTTTATTTCTTTGGTATTAAAAAAAATACCCATCACCAGTGAGTGTATCATTTTGGTTATGTGCGTTTTTTATTTTCTTTTTCAAGGACTCAGAGGATAATATCCTGAAAGGAAGGGTTATTTAACCCCGGCTCACCGATTTCTGAGTTGTCTACCTGCTGGCCTCCTATTATGTGTCTGCTTTAGATAGACTATGAGATTATTTCAAGAATCCTTTTGGTCTTTGCACTCGTAAGAAATGTTTTTTGAAGCAGATGTACACGTGGCCGCTATGTGACAACACTGGCTGCATTTCAAGAAAAGGGAGACTTCATTTTATAAGTTATTTTGTACATAGGTGTGCTTGAAGGGAATATGTAAGCGTGTGATATCATCCATACAGAATTGGAAAATGGGTTTCCAGGAAAAGCTAAAAAGGCTTTAATATTATAAGCCAGGTACTTGCTGGCTTTTGAGGACTGGGCTTCATGCTTCTAGAGTCTTTACTTCATTTTCTTTTTGTGCTTTCAGATCCCCCCACGTGCGTTAAGCCTTTCCCCGTGGGCTTTCCTGGATGCCCAGTCATTCAGAAGCTCTCGTTCCATTTATGAGTATTTGGAGTATTTGTGTGGACTTTTTTCTCAGGATGGCTTTACCAAATCTGTTATGTGCCCTTCTGTGAAGGATGCTCTCTCTGAAGGACCTTGAGAGTCCTTGTTAGTTAGGTGACTTGTTTTGTGAGCCCTTTTTTTGTTTGACCTTTCATACTTCTAATTTTTAAAATTTTTACTTTTTTAAAAATTAGTTACCTATTTTATACATAGTAGTGTATATATGTCAGTGCAATCTCCCAATTCCTTCCACCCTCCCCCTTCCCCCCTTAGTATCCACACGTTTGTTCTCTACATCCGTGTCTCTATTTCTGCTTTGCAAATAAGTTCATCTCTACCATCTTTCTAGATTCCACACATAAGCGATATTATACGACTTTGTCTTTCTCTGTCTGACTTAATATAATAGTCTCTAGGTCCATCCACATCTCTGCAGATGGCACAGTTCCGTTCCTTTTTATGCTGAGTAATATTCCATCGTATATATGTACCACATCTTCTTTATCCATTCTTCTGTCGACGGGCATTTAGGTTGCTTCCATGTCCTGGCTACTGTAAATAGTGCTGCAGTGAACATTGGGATGCATGTATCTTTTTGAATTATGTTTTTTTCCGGGTATCTGCCCAGGAGTGGGACTGCTGGGTCGTATGGTTGTCAGCACTTGTTAATTCCCCACTCCCCACCCTGTCCCCTTAAAAGGATGGAGAATGTGTATCACACTTACTTTGAGGTTGATTGGCTGCATCCCACTTCCATGACGATTTCCTGCTTCTTAAGTTTAAATTTGGAGAAGTGTTTTCACGTGGGAAAAATAAAACCCCAAATTCCTTATTTTTTCATTTTTAGCAGTCATATAGTAATGAGCAAAAATACAATGAAGGATGTACAAAGTCAAATCTAATCTCATCTCTCCCCAGTCCCCCTTCCCACCCTCTCCTGTCACTCACAATGTTGACATCTTGGCTTGTTTCTTTACACAGCTTTCCTCTTGTTTATACGTACTTATGCAATTTAAAAATATATGTACATATTTTATTTATACATATAAGCTCAGATTATTATTGGGAGGGGGAGGGGGGTTTGTGTTTTTACAGAGTAGAATTAATATGTTCCTATTACCCTTCATTGCTTTTTAAAAAAAAATTTTAATTGAGACTTTTTAAAAATTATTTATTTATTTATTTATTTATGGTTGTGTTGGGTCTTCATTTCTGTGCGAGGGCTTTCTCTAGTTGCGGCAAGTGGGGGCCACTCTTCATCGCGATGTGCGGGCCTCTCAGTATCGCGGTCTCTCTTGTTGCAGAGCACAGGCTCCAGACGCGCAGGCTCAGTAATTGTGGCTCACGGGCCCAGTTGCTCCGTGGCATGTGGGATCTTCCCAGACCAGGACTCGAACCCGTGTCCCCTGCATTGGCAGGCAGATTCTCAACCACTGCACCACCAGGGAAGCCCTGAGACTGTTTTTTAAGAGTAGTTTTAGGTTCACATTAACACTGAGGGGGAGGCGCAGAGATTTCCAATATACCCCCTGGTCCCACACATGCACAGCACCTCCACTATCAACACCCCCACAGGAATGGTACCTTTGTTACATTTAATGAACCCATATGGCTCTTCATACTCATCCAGTGTACCTCATTCACCTTAGGGTTTACCTTTGGTATTTTCCATTCCATGGGTTTGGACAAATGTATAATGACCCATATCCACCATTATAGCATCGTACAGAATCCTTTCACTGCCCTGAAAATCCTGTGGGTCCTTGGGTATTCATCCCTCCCTGAGATTCCGACCCCTGACAACCACTAATCTTTCTGCTGGCCCCATACCATTCCCAGAAGGTTGGAATTATACATTATGTGGCTTCTTTCACTTAGTGATATGCATTCAAGATTCCTCAATGTCTTTTCGTGGTGTGATAGCTCTTTTTTTTTTTTTAAACTGCTGAATTACATTCCATTGCCGGAATGTTCCACAGTTTTTTGGCCATTCACCTACTGAAGGGTACCTTGGTTGCTTCAAAATTTTGGCAATTGTGAGTAAAGCTCCTATTAACATCTGTGCACAGGTTTTCATGTGGACATCTGTTTTCAACTCCTTTGGTAAATACCAAGGAGCAAAATTGCCCCAAGGATCTTAAGGTAAGAGTATGTTGTTTTGTCAGATTGCTTTTTTTTCATTTGACAGTATAACATGGGCATTCCTGCAGTCCATAGATAGAGATCTTAAGTGTTTGGCTTTATTTTTACCAGAATATTCTTCAAGCATTCCTCGTCTGCTATAAACTGAAGGCTATAATGTCTTCCCTAATTTTTCAGAACAAATTTATTGGTAGTAACTATCTTTGCTGCAAATACATTTGTGTTCTTCTTCACGGTGGAAGAGTTATTGTAAGACACGACTTGGAAGTTAGGTTTTAGGTTAGTATTGTAGGCAACTAGTCGTATTCTAGATAGAGAAAGAACACGGGAGATAATTTTTCTTTTTAATTAGAGCAATCAGTACTATTTTCTAGTGCTTTGGAAAGATCGTATATTTAGAAAGTTCCTATGAAAAATCTGATTTATTCTTCATCGCGTACTCTTGTCTACTTTGGGGCTAGGTTAGAGGTTATTTGATTTAGCGTCGTACTTTGGGGTGTTGTCAAACGTTTCCTTTTGGCATAGTGATGAGTTCTACGTAATGGATTGGTCATATAAGGTTGGATAACACGGAGTTGAACCAAATGAAAACGTTGCCTTATAGAAATTGTCTCAGAAACCTTAATATGTGAATGTATCCTATGAATTTGTTGAAGACGAGATAGGGCTTAGCATTGCAATGTTTTCCTAGCTTTCCTTTCTAGGGAGCTCTCTATTTTTGTGAAGCATGCCACGGCCAGTATTCCAGGGAACACACCTTGGGAAATGATGCTGCAGTGGCTGTTACGTGTACGGTCGTGAGCTTTCGCACCGTGGAGCTTTCTGTCTTATTCCAGCCAACAGGTAGTGCTCATCGGCGTCAGTTTTTTCTTTTTTCTTTTGAATCAAAATATATCATGCATACAAGCGAGTAAATACAATAAGTATGTACAGCTTAAAATAATAATAAAATGGGCTGCTGTGCCGTTTCCAGCTCAGGATCCTTAGATGCTGCCTTGGCCCTCAAGTGTATCCCTCTACCGTTTTCTGGTATAATCTTTAGTTAGGTTTTTCGGTTATCCCCTTGCTCTTCTGAATAGTTTCATCACATATTTATGTATCCCTTAAAAGTATTTTCTTATGTTTTGCTTGCTTTAGTCCTTGAATCATCCAATACATATTTTTCTGGGACATGCTTTTTACTTTCAGCATTATGGTTTGGTAATCTGTCCATGTCAGTGGTTGCAGCTGTGGTTCGTTCATTTTCTTGACTGTGTACTGTTCTAGTGGTAGGACTAGTTCACGACTGAGTTATCGCTTCTTCGTGCTTGGATACGTGGGTGGTGTCAGGGTTTGTGCTGAGAACGGTGCCGTTAAGATTGTTCATCTCACTGTCTCCAGGCACACCTGTGTGAAAGCTTCTCTAGGTTATGTACCGGGGGTAGAGCATCTCTTTTAGGCAAATACACCCTTAGGCAAAGAGAATCCCCCATCCTTCTTAAGCTCTACAAGTCTGTGCAGTAATCGTGAAACATAGACATAGACACTGTGATTCCTTCTCAGGTTAATCTTTATTCTCTTTTCCAAATCCAGACTAATATTTATGGGGTCGTAGTTTTAAATGTACACGTACCCCTTCTATGTGGTGGGAACATATTGGTGGCCTGAAGCTGGGTATCCTCCCCTTCATCTCTCTTGAGCTTCCAGCTCCCCTGGGAGCCCAGGGCATTGAACCAAGACAATTTAGAACAGAAGCCTCAGCTCAATTCTCTACCCTGTTTATCTTGAGTTCCTGCTAGCAGGTACGGATAATGATGGATTGTGAACAAATAGCTCTGCCTTGTGTTTTTAGACCCTGAAATAGACAAGATGGCTTTGATAATCCTCTGACTGATAGGCACTTTTTGTCTCCAGATCTCATTCAGAAGCTTAAAATATGCTTCCACAAGGTTGATTTTAAGATAAATTATACAGAGCTAAAGGAAATAAAGGCAGAAAAGCCCTACCTACACGTGGGATGATTTACGGACATTTTCAAAATAGTCAAAATCCGGGGTTTTTTTTGTGTTTTTTTTTTTTTTTTTTTGGTAGCAAACACAAACAAAGAAACAAAAAAACCCAGAAGACAATAGCAAAGACATCTAAATAACATGAGCGTAGAGCAAGATTTCCCTTTTATTACCCTGTACCTTCAGCCTACAGGAACTGCACCTCTTCTATTCAAATGTGGCTCTGAATATTCATTTGTGTTTCTGCTGCTGAGTTATCTGACTGCACCTTTGCCTCTGAAATGTAAACTCATGGAGATATAGCTCCCCAGTAGTTGTATCTGAGCTGTGACAGGAGGATTGATTCACAGTGTTGGGCATAATAGAATCCCTGATACCTGGGGGTCAGTTGCGGAATTCGTGAATGAAATTGTTCTCTAGAAGGCGTGTAGTCTACCAGATCCTTGGGCTGCATTGGGGAAAACAAAGCACAAGAACCCCCCTTTGGAGTCACTTGTGGGCTATTGGAACCTGTTGGTCAAGATATTGTTTGTTGTATTGACTCTTTAAGCACCAAGTTTGGAAGTAGCTTCTGTGAGCTTTTCTACCAAATTCCACACAGAAGTAAATATTTGGTCAAAAAATTTAAAAAGTCCTTGGAACCAGTCTGAAAGTGAATGATACAGACACAATGGCAAGGACAAGCAGAAGAGAGATTGGTGCCTGTCTTTAGAAGCATTGCCAGCTTTTAAGGGAAGACCTCTTGCTACTTAGTGGAAACATGTCACAGCGGTGGTGTTCTTTCAGAGAGAGCGCGGTAGCCAGGAGGTGCCACCTGGGAGTATTTTTTTTTTTAAATATGTATTAATTGTTGAAAGTATGGAGGACAAGACAGTGGAAATCCAAACCAAAGCTTAAATTGGCTAGATTCTTAAAATGTATATTTTGATTCCTGGAGTGTTTATTACGAAGTCAAAAGGTTGCCATTCATTTGGATTACATTTTCCTTTAAACAAAACTTTTTGTTTTTTAGGTTCTTTGACCTAAAATATGATACATTGTACTGATGTATTTAGGTGGTACTGGTAATTAGCTAGAGGCTATCCCCAGACGTGTCTATTTTCAAAGTATTTCAGTGCATAATGTTGGCATTTCTTCTTTAACCATTTCTTCTTTAAAGAAGAGTACCCGCCTGGGACAAATGACTATTTCCATGGGGATTAAAGTTAATATTTAATAAGAGAAATCATTTTACTTTTATGCTTTCTTAAATTTCAACAAGTGTATGATTTTGAAAAGTATCAAATGCCTTCATATATTTGTGACCAAGAAAGTTATTTCCTTCTATATTCACTAAAATATCCCCATTATTTGGAAGTTGGCAGATTGCCTTCAAATAGTTTTTCGTTTTTCTTGTAATCGGAGTATAGTTGATTTACAATGTTGTGTTAATTTCTGCTGTACAGCACAGTGATTCAGTTATACATATATATGTTCTTGATGACCGTGCGTTACAGCCTCTGGGCCAGACAACCTCGCTGTTCCATTTGCTGGAAAAAGGAAGAGGCTCAAGCTGACTCTCATACTTGGGCAAAAGGCTGCTGTTGATAAGTTCATAATTTCTCCAATGCAATAATAATAATGTGACTCACCTTCAAATGCTCGAGGGTTTTGCTGTCCAGGAAACATATGCACGTCCCCATCCTACGTTTCAGAAGTGATGCCTTTTCTCCTTACTTTTCAGCGTGGATGAAGTTTGCCAATTTGCTAATTTAACAAAAGATTCAGACCTGAGTAAGAAGTAGTTGCACCACACCTGTTACCCCCTGCTCTCCCTTCCAAGTGGATACGTGTCCTCTGCAGTGCAGATGTCCTGCAGGGACGGGCACCGTTTCCATCTGGTTGAGATCCTGCCTTGAGAGCAGGCCAGGACCCTTGCCTTTTAGAAGTTTGCGTGTCTGTTAATCGGTTAGCTCTGCTTTGCTAGGTGGCCCTGCAGGATATGCATGTTTGCAGGATAGCACTTTTTTTTTCCTATTACTGTTCTTAGCATCCGCCCGTGTCCCCTACTGCTGCCTTGCAGGTGACATGACCATCCAATGTGAGCTCCTTGCACGGAGCTCATGCTTGGTAAATACGTTTAATCTGAGCCATCAGATGTGAGTGGTCTCGGTTTCCTTTTCCTTCACTCATTTCAAAATGCCTGTTTTTGTATGTCCCGCCTATAGTTCTCTCCTGGATTGGAGGCAAATGTGCCGTCTCCTTTTCAGAGCCCGTTCTGCGTGTGCCCGGTTTCTTTCCCTCAGCTTTTTAGCACTTGCTGCATACACTCTTCCATGTCCTCTTGTATCTCCCATCTCTGCATCTCCTCTCTCTTCTTGTTCTGTGCGTAGAACTCTCCTATCCCCAGAAATGCTACCGACCATCCCAACTTCATGCCAGGTCGTTAGAGTCTGTTCTGTCTTGTTCTTTTCACCACTTGGCAACTCCTAGAGAATATCTAGCTGTTGCCACCACCACTTCTAACTACCCATGCCCCCGCCTTCTCTCCCCTCCCTTCTGGAACTGTTCTGTCCTGGAGTCCCTGACATCCTCTGATAACCACATCCCGTGCCGATCAGACAGCCCTCATCCTCCTGAGTCTTTCCTGGGCATTTGAGTACCTCTTTCTTCCTGCTGATGGATAGACCAAAAGGACACATTGCCTAACCGTTATTAGTTTCAGAACAACACTTGAGGGTAGAATTAAACACCCTAAATTTATACATGAATAAATTGATACTCAGATTAAGTACTCTCCCTGGTTTACATTATTTATGAAAAAATTGGAATTCTTTCACAACGTGGTTGTTGTTTTTTTAATTTAAATACACTGTAGTCCCTCATTTATGACCCTAATTTTAATCTATTTTACCTCCTTCAGCACTTTTAATCATTGTTTTTTTCCTAAATAAATTTATTTAGTTATATTTGGCTGCGTTGGGTCTTCATTGTGGTGCGTGGGCTTCTCATTGTGGTAGCTTTTCTTGTTGCAGAGCACAGGCTCAGTAGTTGTGGCACACGGGCTCAGTAGTTGTGGCTCATGGGCTCTAGATTGCAGGCTCAGTAATTGTGGCACACGGGCTTAGTTGCTGTGCGGCATGTGGCATCTTCCTGGACCAGGGCTCGAACCCTCGTCTCCTGCATGGGCATGCGGATTCTTAACCACTGCGTCACCAGGGAAGTCCTAACCATTGTTTTTTTATGACATCTTTTAGCGCAGCTGTCCTCATACTGTTGTTACCCTAATATTTTTCTTTCAACTTTTTTTGTTTCTTCTTATTATCTCCCTGCACAAACCTTGTTTTCTTTTTCTTTCTTTCTTTCTTTTTGCTTTCTTTCTTTTTTATTGAGGTATAGTTGATTTACAATGTTGTGTTAATTTCTTCTGTACAGCAAAGTGATTCAGTTATATGTATACATACATTCTTTTTTTTTTTTTTTTTTTTTTTTTTTTTTTAATTTATTTATTCATTTATTTATTTTTGGCTGTGTTGGGTCTTCGTTTCTGTGCGAGGGCTTTCTCTAGTTGTGGCAAGCGGGGGCCACTCTTCATCACGGTGCGCGGGCCTCTCACTGTCGTGGCCTCTCTTGCTGCGGAGCACAGGCTCCAGACGCGCAGAGCTCAGTATTTGTGGCTCACGGGCCCAGCTGCTCCGTGACACGTGGGATCTTCCCAGACCAGGGCTTGAACCCGTGTCCCTTGCATTGGCAGGCAGACTCTCAACCACTGCGCCACCAGGGAAGCCCCATACATTCTTTTTTTAAATATTCTTTTCCATATGGTTTATCATAGGATACTGAATGTAGTTCTCTGTGCTATACAGTAGGACCTTGTTGTTTATCCACTCCATATAATAATAGCTTACATCTGCTAACTCCAACATCCCACTCCATCCCTACACCAACCCCCTCCCCCTTGGCAACCACAAGTCTGTTCTCTATGTCCACAAGTCTGTTTCTGTTTTGTAGATAGGTTCATTTGCATCATATTTTAGTTGCCACATATAAGTGATATCATACGGTATTTGTCTTTCTCTTTCTGACTTACTTCACTAAGTATGATAACCTCTAGTTGTATCCATGTTGCTGTAAGTAGCATAATTTCATTTTTTTTAATGGCTGAGTAGTATTACATATATATATATATGTACACACCACATCTTCTTTATCGGTTCATCTGTTGATGGACAGTTAGATAGTTTCCATGTTTTGGCTATTGTGAATAGTCCCTGCACAAATCTTGACCTCTCTGCAAACTTCTGTGTTCTGCGTCTGCATGTCCCATCATTTGCTAGAGTTTGTTAATCTCCTACAACAGGCACTTCTCCCATGTCATTGCTTTGTCTTCCTAACATCCATTTTTAGGTATAAATTTTATCAACCAAATGAGTGTTCTTTATTTTTCTTTACTATTTTATAACTATGAAATATTTAAGTTATTTTTAGGGATAAGTAATGCTTCATGGACCATCTTTCTGCCAAAACATCTCTCTATTTAGGTTTATTTCCTTGGGATCAACTCCCACAAGCAATGTTGCTGAGTCAAAAGTATTTTAAAGGAGGACTTAAACGTGTCAGTTTGGGAGATTGGATGAACAAAACAGAAAATCAAATTTAAAGCGCAAGCTTAAAAGCTAAAAATGAAATGCTATCTACTAATCAGAAAAAATTGAAGTGCCTATTTACGTATTACTGTTCATTATGTTTGTAAGCAACATGTTGTCTTGATTCTCAGCCAATCACGGATCTCAGTAAATGGTCAGGAGCTTACATTTCTACGAGTATGTTTGAATTGCATCACTTTTCCTCTTGGCAATATTCCATATTCCATTTTGCCAACTATTGAGATACCCAGTCCCACAGTGAGCACCCAGACTGGTCCTCATACTAAAGCAAGATTTTACTGGTAATAGAATTCTGGTTCATTAATTTTCTAAATGCTCTTGCCTGCTGCTGGAAAATTTTTGGCCTTCAGAACAACGTGTTCACAACTGTAGCCAGACAGAGGAATTTATAGAAGCCTTCGGTTGTCAGATGGGCAGGCTCTGCTAGGAATAATGGCTGGAGTCAGGCGAAGGTTTGAGCAGAATTTTAAGGGGAGGAATCATTGGTCGGGGAAGTGGCCTCCAAGTTGCTGGTTGCAGCCATCACCTTTCCATCGTTGAGTCTGTATCAGGGGCAGGGGTTGGTGTTCTTGCACAGCTCATCCTATAGCTCTGATCCAGTCAAGGCCAAAGAGCAGTGATCACTGACCATCATTTCTCCTCTTCCCTCCAGCTGTTGTCTGGCCAGAGGGTAGTAACGGGGACAGTTGGAGGAGGTACTCACTCACTTGTCGCCATATTTATTAGGTGATTACCACATTCCCATGTTCTAAGTGCTAGGCATTCAGTGCTGCACCCATCAGCCTTGTTCCCTGGCCTCAGAGGAGCTTTATTATAACACACAGGGAGGGGGGAGGAGGAGAGAAAAGGTGAGGGTGGGGGAAAAGTAAGACACATTCCAAAGTCAGGCATCTCATTGTACCAAGAACCCGCTCATAGGACACCTGCTGAGACCCTCTCCTTTCAATGTAACTTGCCTTTGTCCCTGATTTCCAGCTTTAAGGAGATGAGAGCTGGTTTTTTAATTGGATTCTGCACATTACTTCCTTGGAACTGGATAGTGTACACGGTTTCAGCAGTTTCACGCTGGGCGTTATTTCATTAGTGACACTGTGTTTGGATGATAATTCTCATAAACTGATAGTATGCTAATTTTCCAGAAGCCAAAAGGCTGAGAATCCTACCGTGTGTGTGCTGAGCACACTGTGCTTTGCAGGGGGTTCTGAGCTCCTAGGCATTTCTCATTCTATATAAAAAAAAAGCAAAGATATATCTTGGAAAGGTTTCCAGTTAATAAATATTAAGTTCACTTACCAATTTCTTACCTGTTTGGAGATCCTCATGGAAATAATGGCAAAGCCATGCTTCGGACATGTAATGCCAACATACTGGCAATGCGAGTATGCTCGTATGTGCTTTTGCATGTTGAAGAACAAAGTTTTCTTGTATGTTGGTGCCATGTATCAGTGGGAAAAATGCCACATGGAAAATATTTTTATGAGCTACTAAAAATTTTAGAATATAATTACTTTCATTCATCTAAAAGAACATCAAAATATTTGAATAGGGATTTCCTTTATAGAAATAGGAGCATAATTTGACTTAATGTGAGACGCACAATTGAAGATATTGTTGTGTCAAAGTAGAATCTTTTTTTTTTTTTTTTTGGATCACTAATAGTAGAGCCAGATAAATAACTTTAGTTCAAAATGGAATCATCAAGTCATAACATTTTGAACTGGAGGAACCTTTTTATTTTTTACTTTTTGGCTGGGGGTGGGGGAGGAATCTTCTTTAAATGAGAAAAACTGGTAACTTACTTAGCTTGCTGCCAATGACTAGGACAGGTAGCTTCTGACCTCTATCCCGTCTAATCTCCACTCACACCTGTGCTTATTAAACTTTTCTCACTCCACCAGCCAAAGATGCTCTTGGCAATGATCCCCTACCGTTTGCACGGAGACAAAGCAGGGCTTTTGCAAAGTTCACATGTCTCTATACTCTCTGCACCGTTGATGCCCGTTGTCTCTGTCACGTTGAAATTCACGGTGCTTTCCTTATTTTTTCCTCCTATTTTGTGCTTTTATTTCCCAATCAAAGGATAATCAGTTATTAAGCTCAAACTTCTAGATATTGTTTATTTAATTCTCCAGATCCAGAGTTGGGTCTGTGGATTTGCCTTAAGGCTTTTCTTTTAGGTTCAAGAAGATTGGGGGTAAAGAAGAAACTGTCAGTGCGCTGTGGTTGGACTGGACTTGCTGAAATATACTCTACAAGTCCTAACAAGTGTGAACATGTGGATTCATGATCTGTTCGAAGCAGCCCTAAAGAAGTAAAGGTTTTGGTTAAGCTTACTGCTGTTTGGGGGTTATGTACTTAGCTTTTGGCTAACTTCCTTATCTCCCATCATTCTACTCACTCACATCTTGGCCATTTTGTCTATAAAGGGGAGGGAGTACTAGGTCTTGTTGGAGCTAATTAATTTTTTTAAATTTAATTGTGATGAAATATACATAACTCAAAAGGTACCACCTAACCTTTTTAGAAAGGTGCAGTTCAGTGGCATTAAGTACATTGACACTGTTATGCAACCATCATCACCATGCATCTGAAGAACTCTTCATCCTTGCAAACTGAAACTCTTATACCCATTGATCACTAACTCTCCCTTCTCCCCATCTCCAGCCCCTGGTACCCTAGCACCCTTCTACTTTCTGTCTCTGTGGATTTTACTACTCTAGACAATCACGGCTGGCTTTGAAAGCATTCCTTGGTGTGGAATCCCCTGGTCATCTTCTCAGCCCACGTGATTCCAGTGCTGAGTGAGACCCTGTCTTCCTTACCTTCTGTCCCATCTCTGTCCCAGCCCAACCTGCTCTGTGATACTGACCATGTCCCCAGCCTACACCAGTGGCAGGTGTAGACCAACTCTTACCATTTTGACTGTCACTGATGCAGCCCTGTTCATTGTTCACACTGTCCCCTCCTTTACTGTTGGAGCTTCTCAAGCCTTGAGACTGTGTCTTCATATTTCTGTATCCTCAGCCTCTCCCACAGTCTCTGGCCCAGGGTATGGGTTTCAGAATGAATGCTAGGAGCATTAGGGATAAGTTACAGAACCAAAAATGTTCAAAGATGTCATCCGGTTAAAGTTCCTTCCACTCCTGTGTCCTGGATTGTTCTTCATTGTATCTTCCTGGGTGAACGAGCAGCTGCCTTTCTCAGTTGATTTAAAGGTACAGTAGTTTAAGGTTCGTCCAGAGGGAGTGACGAGAAGCTATACCCAGCAAGTGGCTTAATGTGCAGCTCTTGGAGTCACAATGTCTTAAAAAGATGATCTCTTCTGTGGAACTTGCACCTCATGGCTTATCTTCACTGAGTTTCCTTCAGTTATTTCCTTAATTTGATGTAGAGCTCAGTGCTTTTTCAATTAAAGACTCTTGAACTAAACCTTTGGGAGGACGGTCTACATCTTGTGAAGCTCAGCTTTTCTGCTTTGACACCTCATTCAGAGGAGAGTGGAAAGCTGAACCATGTGTAGCCTGGCCTGCTGGACAACAAAGTACTGTTATGCTGAGAGTGTTTGACAGACACTCTTTAATTCAATGACATTGGATCAGGGAGATGCTGTTCTAATAGCATCAGTCAGTATTTTTGTGTTTGTCGTCTTTAGCCACGGGTGTAGGGAGGGAAGTCGCTGTATCTGAGCTTCCAGGAGCAGCACAGAGGGGTACAGATGTCGAATTTTATACACACTGATGTTTCCAGCATTTATTTTTTATCAAGATTTGTGCTTACAAATGGCCTGTTGAAAGCAATTGTGTAATTAGCTTAATAAATCACCTTTCTGTCATTGGTCTCTCCATATCTCCATACACACACTCCCGGATCAGCAGTTTGCCTTTTTTCACCATAAGCTTTTATCAGTAGGGACTACAGACCAGCTGAGGTTTGCTTTCTGCTTCTTAGCTTATCAAAATGACTTGGAGACTCGCAAGAAAAATAAGATACTTATGTTTTCTTGGTATATGTTTATAGCTATGCTTTGAGCTCACATGCGCCTTCTTAAAAATTTATGTGTTTACTTTCTGTCCCTAGAAAATCAGGTTTTCTTGATAACCCATTAACTATTTTTTTTTTTTTTTTTTTTTTAAACATCTTTATTGGGGTATAATTGCTTTACAATGGTGTGTTAGTTTCTGCTTTATAACAAAGTGAATCAGCTATACATATACATATGTTCCCATATGTCTTCCCTCTTGCGTCTCCCTCCCTCCCACTCTCCCCATCCCACCCTTCCAGGCTGTCACAAAGCACCGAGCTAATATCCCTGTGCCTTGCGGCTGCTTCCCCCCAGCTATCTACCTTACTACGTTTGTTAGTGTGTATATGTCCATGACTCTCTCTCGCCCTATCAAAACTCACCCCTCCCCCTCCCCATACCCTCAAGTCCGTTCTCCAGTAGGTCTGCGTCTTTATTCCTATCTTACCCCTAGGTTCTTCATGACATTTTTTTCCCCTTAAATTCCATATATATGTGTTAGCATACGGTATTTGTCTTTTTCTTTCTGACTTACTTCACTCTGTATGACAGACTCTAGGTCTATCCATCTCATTACAAATAGCTCAATTTCATTTCTTTTTAAGGCTGAGTAATATTCCATTGTGTATATGTGCCACATCTTCTTTATCCATTCATCCGATGATGGGCGCTTAGGTTGTTTCCATGTCCTGGCTATTGTAAATAGAGCTGCAATGAACATTTTGGTACATGACTCTTTTTGAATTTTGGTTTTCTCAGGGTATATGCCAAGTAGTGGGATTGCTGGGTCATATGGTAATTCTATCTGTAGTTTTTTAAGGAACCTCCATACTGTTCTCCACAGTGGCTGAACCAATTCACATTCCCACCAGCAGTGCAAGAGTGTCCCCTTTTCTCCACACCCTCTCCAGCATTTATTGTTTCTAGATTTTTTGATGATGGCCATTCTGACTGGTGTGAGATGATATCTCATTGTAGTTTTGATTTGCATTTCTCTAATGATTAATGATGTTGAGCATTCTTTCATGAGTTTGTTGGCATTCTGTATATCTTCTTTGGAGAAATGTCTATTTAGGTCTTCTGCCCATTTTTGGATGGGGTTGTTTGTTTTTTTGTTATTGAGCTGCATGAGCTGCTTGTAAATTTTGGAGATTAATCCTTTGTCAGTTGCTTCATTTGCAAATGTTTTCTCCCATTCTGAGGGTTGTCTTTTGGTCTTGGTTATGGTTTCCTTTGCTGTGCAAAAGCTTTGAAGTTTCATTAGGTCCCATTTGTTTATTTTTGTTTTTATTTCCATTACTCTAGGAGGTGGGTCAGAAAGGATCTTGCTGTGATTTATGTCATAGAGTGTTCTTCCTATGTTTTCTTCTAAGAGTTTGATAGTTTCTGGCCTTACATTTAGGTCTTTAATCCATTTTGAGCTTATTTTTGTGTATGGTGTTAGGGAGTGATCTAATCTCATACTTTTACATGTACCTGTCCAGTTTTCCCAGCACCATTTATTGAAGAGGCTGTCCTTTCTCCACTGTACATTCCTGCCTCCTTTATCAAAGATAAGGTGTCCATATGTGCGTGGGTTTATCTCTGGGCTTTCTATCCTGTTCCACTGATCTATCTTTCTGTTTTTGTGCCAGTACCATACTGTCTTGATTACTGTTGCTTTGTAATATAGTCTGAAGTCAGGGAGCCTTATTCCTCCAGCTCCTTTTTTCGTTCTCAAGATTGCTTTGGCTATTCGGGGTCTTTTGTGTTTCCATACAAATTGCGAAATTTTTTGTTCTAGTTCTGTGAAAAATGCCAGTGGTAGTTTGATAGGGATTGCATTGAATCTGTAGATTGCTTTGGGTAGTAGAGTCATTTTCACAATGTTGATTCTTCCCATCCAAGAACATGGTATATCTCTCCATCTATTTGTATCATCTTTAATTTCTTTCATCAGTGTCTTATAATTTTCTGCATACAGGTCTTTCGTATCCTTAGGTAGGTTTATTCCTAGATATTTTATTCTTTTTGTTGCAATGGTAAATGGGAGTGTTTTCTTGATTTCACTTTCAGATTTTTCATCATTAGTATATAGGAATGCCAGAGATTTCTGTGCATTAATTTTGTATCCTGCTACTTTACCAAATTCATTGATTAGCTCTAGTAGTTTTCTGGTAGCATCTTTAGGATTCTCTATGTATAGTATCATGTCATCTGCAAACAGTGACAGCTTTACTTCTTCTTTTCCGATTTGGATTCCTTTTATTTCCTTTTCTTCTCTGATTGCTGTGGCTAAAACTTCCAAAACTATGTTGAATAAGAGTGGTGAGAGTGGGCAACCTTGTCTTGTTCCTGATCTTAGTGGAAATGCTTTCAGTTTTTCACCATTGAGGATGATGTTTGCTGTGGGCTTGTCATATATGGCTTTTATTATGTTTAGGAAAGTTCCCTCTATGCCTACTTTCTGGAGGGTTTTTATCATAAATGGGTGTTGAATTTTGTCGAAAGCTTTCTCTGCATCTATTGAGATGATCATATGGTTTTTCTCCTTCAATTTGTTAATATGGTTTATCACATTGATAGATTTGCGTATATTGAAGAATCCTTGCATTCCTGGAATAAACCCCACTTGATCATGGTGTATGATCCTTTTAATGTGCTGTTGGATTCTGTTTGCTAGTATTTTGTTGAGGATTTTTGCATCTATGTTCATCAGTGATATTGGCCTGTAGTTTTCTTTCTTTGTGACATCCTTGTCTGGTTTTGGTATCAAGGTGATGGTGGCTTCGTAGAAGGAATTTGGGAGTGTTCCTCCCTCTGCTATATTTTGGAAGAGTTTGAGAAGGATAGGTGTTAGCTCTTCTCTAAACGTTTGATAGAATTCACCTGTGAAGCCATCTGGTCCTGGGCTTTTGTTTGTTGGAAGGTTTTTAATCACAGTTTCAATTTCAGTGCTTGTGATTGGTCTGTTCATATTTTCTATTTCTTCCTGATTCAGTCTTGGCAGGTTGTGCATTTCTAAGAATTTGTCCATTTCTTCCAGATTGTCCATTTTATTGGCATAGAGTTGCTTGTAGTAATCTCTCATGATTTTTTTTATTTCTGCAGTGTCAGTTGTTACTTCTCCTTTTTCATTTCTAATTCTATTGATTTGAGTCTTCTCCCTTTTTTTCTTGATGAGTCTGGCTAGTGGTTTATCTATTTTGTTTATCTTCTCAAAGAACCAGCTTTTAGTTTTATTGATCTTTGCTATCGTTTCCTTCATTTCTTTTTCATTTATTTCTGATCTGATTTTTATGTTTTCTTTCCTTCTGCTAGCTTTGGGGTTTTTTTGTTCTTCTTTCTCTAATTGCTTGAGGTGCAAGGTTAGGTTGTTTATTCGAGATGTTTCCTGCTTCTTAAGGTGGGCTTGTATTGCTATAAACTTCCCCCTTAGAACTGCTTTTGCTGCATCCCATAGGTTTTGGGTCGTTGTGTCTCCATTGTCATTTGTTTCTAGGTATTTTTTTATTTCCTCTTTGATTTCTTCAGTGATCACTTCATTATTAAGTAGTGTATTGTTTAGCCTCCATGTGTTTGTATGTTTTAAAGATCTTTTCCTGTAATTGATATCTAGTCTCATGGCGTTGTGGTCGGAAAAGATACTTGATACAATTTCAGTTTTCTTAAATTTACCAAGGCTTGATTTGTGACCCAAGATATGATCTATCCTGGAGAATGTTCCATGAGCACTTGAGAAAAATGTGTATTCTGTTGTTTTTGGATGGAGTGTCCTATAAATATCAATTAAGTCCATCTTGTTTAATGTATCATTTAAAGCTTGTGTTTCCTTATTTATTTTCATTTTGGATGATCTGTCCATGGGTGAAAGTGGGGTGTTAAAGTCCCCTACTATGAATGTGTTACTGTTGATCTCCCCTTTTATGGTTGTTAGTATTTGCCTTATGTATTGAGGTGCTCCTATGTTGGGTGCATAAATATTTACAATTGTTATATCTTCTTCTTGGATCGATCCCTTGATCATTATGTAGTGTCCTTCTTTGTCCCTTTTAATAGTCCTTATTTTAAAGTCTATTTTGTCTGATATGAGAATTGCTACTCCAGCTTTCTTTTGGTTTCCATTTGCATGGAATATCTTTTTCCATCCCCTTACTTTCAGTCTGTATGTGTCTCTAGTTCTGAAGTGGGTCTCTTGTAGACAGCATATATAAGGGTCTTGTTTTTGTATCCATTCAGCCAATCTGTGTCTTTTGGTGGGAGCATTTAGTCCATTTACATTTAAGGTAATTATCGATATGTATGTTCCTATTTCCATTTTATATATTGTTTTGGGTTCGCTACTATAGGTCATTTCCTTCTCTTGTGTTTCGTGTCTAGAGAAGTTCCTTTAGCATTTGTTGTAAAGCTGGTTTGGTGGTGCTGAACTCTCTCAGCTTTTGCTTGTCTGTAAAGGTTTTAATTTCTCCATCAAATGTGAATGAGATCCTTGCTGGGTAGAGTAGTCTTGGTTGCAGGCTATTCTCCTTCAGCACTTTCAGTATGTCCTGCCACTCCCTTCTGGCTTGTAGGGTTTCTGCTGAGAGATCAGCTGTTAACCTTATGGGGATTCCCTTGTGTGTTATTTGTTGTTTTTCCCTTGCTGCTTTTAATATGCTTTCTTTGTATTTAATTTTTGACAGTTTGATTAATATGTGTCTTGGCGTGTTTCTCCTTGTATTTATCCTGTATGGGACCCTCTGTGCTTCCTGGACTTGATTAACTATCTCCTTTCCCATATTAGGGAAGTTTTCAACTATAATCTCTTCAAATATTTTCTCAGTCCCTTTCTTTCTTTCTTCTTCTTCTGGAACCCCTATAATTCGAATGTTGGTGCGTTTCATGTTGTCCCAGAGGTCTCTGAGACTGTCCTCAGTTCTTTTCATTCTTTTTTCTTTATTCTGCTCTGCAGTAGTTATTTCCACTACTTTATCTTCCAGGTCACTTATCCGTTCTTCTGCCTCAGTTATTCTGCTATTGATCCTATCTAGAGTGATTTTAATTTCATTTATTGCATTGTTCATCGTTGCTTGTTTCATCTTTAGTTCTTGTAGGTCCTTGTTAACTGTTTCTTGCATTTTGTCCATTCTACTTCCAAGATTTCGGATCATCCTTACTATCATTATTCTGAATTCTTTTTCAGGTAGATTGCCTATTTCCTCTTCATTTGTTAGGTCTGGTGGGTTTTTATCTTGCTCCTTCATCTGCTGTGTGTTTTTCTGTCTTCTCATTTTGCTTATCTTACTGTGTTTGGGGTCTCCTTTTTGCAGGCTGCACTTTCGTAGTTCCCGTTGTTTTTGATGTCTGTCTCCAGTGGCTAAGGTTGTTTCAGTGGGTTGTGTAGGCTTCCTGGTGGAGGGGACTAGTGCCTGTGTTGTGCTGGATGAGGCTGGATCTTGTCTCTCTAGTGGGCAGGTTCATGTCTGGTGGTGTGTTTTGGGGTGTCTGTGGCCTTATTATGATTTTAGGCAGCCTCTCTGCTAATGGGTGGGGTTGTGTTCCTGTTTTGCTAGTTGTTTGGCATAGGTTGTCCAGCACTGTGGCTTGCTGGTCATTGAGTGAAGCTGGGTGCTGGTGTTAAGATGGAGGTCTCTGGGATATTTCCACCGTTTAATATTATGTGGAGCTGGGAGGTCTCTTGTTGACCAGTGTCCTGAAGTTGGCTCTCCTACCTCAGAGGCAGAGCCCTGACTCCTGGCTGGAGCACCAAGAGCCTTTCATCCACACAGCTCAGAATAAAAGGGAGAAAAAGTAGGGAGAATTAGTAGAAGTATGAGTAAAGAAAGAAGGAAAGGAGGAAAGGAAGGAAGGAAGAAAGAAGCAAAGAAGGAAAGAAAGGAGGGAGGGAGGGAGGGAGGGAGGAAGGAAGGAGGGAAAGAAGGAAAAAAGACAGAAAGAAAGATGATACAGTAAAAATAAAATAAAGTATAATATAGTTATTGAATTAAAAAATATTTAGAAAAAAAAAAAAAAAAAGGGACGGATAGAACCTTAGGACAAATGTTGGAAGCAAAGCTATACAGAGAAAATCTTACACAGAAGCATACACATACACCTTCACAAAAAGAGGTAAAGGGGGATAAATCATAAATCCTGCTCCCTGAGACCACCTCCTCAATTTGGGGTGATTCGTTGTCTAAAGGAGGGAAGGAAGGAAGGAAAGAAAGAAAGAACGAAGGTAAAGTATAATAAAGTTATTACAATTAAACTTAATTATTAAGAAAAAGAATTTTTAAAAAAAAGTCATGGACGGATAGAGCCCTAGGACAGATGGTGGAAGCAAGAGTATACAGACAGGATCTCACACAGAAGCATACACGTACACATTCACAAAAAGAGGAAAAGGGAAAAAAATCATAGATCTCGCTCCTAAATTCCACCTCTTCAATTTGGGATCATTCCTTGTCTATTCAGGTATTCCACAGATGCAGGGTATATCAAGTTGATTGTGGAGCTTTAATCCACTGCTTCTGTGGCTGCTGGGAGAGATTTCCCTTTCTCTTCTTTGTTCTCACAGCTCACAGGAGCTCAGCTTTGGATTTGGCCCTGCCTCTGCGTGTAGGTCGCTGGAGGGCGTCTGTTTTTTCGCTCAGACAGGACGGGGTTAAAGGAGCCGCTGATTCGGGGCCTCCGGCTCACTCAGGCCGGGGGTTGGGGGATGGGGGTAGGAGGGGCACTACGTGCGGGGCGGGCCTGCGGCTGCAGAGGCAGCGTGACGTTGCGGCAGAGGCCGGCGTGATGTTGCACCAGCCTGAGACCCGCCGTGCGTACTCCCGGGGAAGTTGTCCCTGGATCCCGGGAACCTGGCAGTGGTGGGCTGCACAGGCTCCGCGGAAGAGGGGTGTGGAGAGTGACCTGTGCTCGCACACAGGCCCCTTGGTGGCGGCAGCAGCAGCCTTAGCGTCTCCCGCCCGTCTCTGGGGTCCGCGGTTTTAGCTGCGGCTCGTGCCCGTCTCTGGGGTTTGCGCTTTCAGCCGCGGCTCGCGCCCGTCTCGGGGGCTCGCGCCTTCAGCCGCGGCTCGCGCCCGTTTCTGGGGTTCGCGCTTTTAGCCGCGGCTCGCGCCCGTCTCTGGAGTTCCTTTAAGCAGCGCTCTTAAACCCCTCTCCTCGCGCACCAGGAAACAAAGAGGGAAGAAAAAGTCTCTTGCCTCTTCGGCCGGTGCAGGCTTTTCCCCGAACTCCCTCCCGGCTAGTCGTGGTGCACTAACCCCTTCAGGCTATGTTCAAGCCGCCAACCCCAGTCCTCTCCCTGAGCTCCGTCCAAAACCAAAACCCGAGCCTCAGCTCGCAGCTCCGCCCGCCCCGGCGGGTGAGCAGACAAGCCACTCGGGCTGGTGAGTGCCGGTCAGCACCGATCGTCTGTGCAGGAATCTCCCCGCTTTGCCCTCCGCACCCGTCGCTGTGCACTACTCCGCGGTCCCGAAACTCCCCCCTCTGCCTCCCGCAGTCTCTGCCCGCGGAGGGGCTTCCTAGTGTGTGGAAACTTTTCCTCCTTCACAGCTCCCTCCCACTGGTGCAGGTGCCGTCCTTATTCTTTTGTCTCTGTTTTTTCTTTTGCCCTACCCAGTTACGTGGGGAGTTTCTTGCCTTTTGGGAGGTCTGAGGTCTTCTGCCAGCCTTCAGTAGGAGTTCTGTAGGAGTTGTTCCACGTGTGGATGTATTTCTGGTGTATCCGTGGGGAGGAAGGCGATCTCCGCGTCTTACTCTTCCGCCATCTTCAAGGTCCCCTCAGGAGCTCAGCTTTGTACCCGGCCCTGCCCCTGCGCGCAGATCGCTGGAGGGCGTCTGTTTTTTTGCTCAGACAGGACGGGGTTCCCATTAACTATTTTTTCAAAGCAATCTTTTTTAAAAAAATTATTTCCAATTTATTTATTTATTTTTGGCTGTGTTGGGTCTTTGTTGCTGTGCACGGGCTTTCTCTAGTTGCAGTGAAAGGGGGCTACTCTTTGTTGTGGTGTGCGGGCTTCCCATTGCGGTGGCTTCTTTTGTTGCGGAGCACGGGCTCTAGGCACGTGGGCTTCAGTAGTTGTGGTGCGCGGGCTTCAGTAGTTGTGGCTCTGAGGCTGTACAGCGCAGGCTCAGTAGTTGTGGCGCACGGGCTTGGTTGCTCTGCGGCATGTGGGATCTTACCGGACCAGGGCTGAAACCCGTGTCCCCTGCATTGGCAGGTGGATTCTTAACCACTGTGCCATCAGGGAAGTCCCATTAACTATTTAATAAGAAAAAATCTCCTGTTTTAATTATATCCAAAGATAACTTTGGGCTATTTTTTTTTAGAATGGAGAAAGACTATTAAGAAACACTGTTTTAGGGGCTTCCCTTGTGGCGCAGTAGTTGAGAGTCCGCCTGCCGATGCAGGGGACGCGGGTTCGTGCCCCGGTCCGGGAGGATCCCACATGCCGCGGAGTGGCTGGGCCCGTGAGCCATGGCCGCTGAGCCTGCGCGTCCGGAGCCTGTGCTCCGCAACGGGAGAGGCCACAGCGGTGAGAGGCCCGCGTACCGCAAAAAAAAACCAAAAAACAAAAAACACTGTTTTAAAATGTGTATACGTTTTTCTTTTACCATGGCTTAAGTTATTTGTAATAAAGAATTTCAAATAAAAATAAGCGAGAATTTAAAGAAGGAGTTTTGTGGAAGGGCAAAAAGGGGAGTGTATATATAAAAAAATTTGCTTAAACTCAAACTAGTAGAAAGTTAAAATACGTTTTAATGAACTTGAATATGTTAACTGTGCTGTTAGAATAAGAAAAAGTTATATGTAACCATTAAATTAGAAGTATCAGAAAAATTACTATATATACTTTTGTAATCTGTTTTTGAGTAAGTTCCTTTATGTACATAAAATCAGTGTTTACAAAATGTATCCTGAAATTCACATTTTCCACCGGTTAACTCTGTTCTCTCTCTGCCAGTAAATCTGAATTAGAGAGGTTTGGAATTCATATGTTGTTATGTGTCAGAAGTACACCAAGTAATAGATGGGAACAAGAATTGTAATTTGTTTGCAGGCCCCTCGTAACTGAATTTTCTAAGTACTGAACTGACTTTAAAAAATTTTTATAATTGAGTGTTTTATTGGTAATGACAGGAACAGAACAAGTTTTAGTCAGTCAAGCAAAGCAGTTGCCCCACTTGCTACATCAATGCTACAGGCAAGAGAGGGGTGTGTCAGAGACTTCCCTGAAGAGGACAGGTGAGCCCGTGGTGTGCCCTCTGCTATGTGAACCTTGACATTTTCTCCGATCACCATTCTTTCCTTTTAGATCCCAGAGAAAGGGCACAACATAGGATGCAGCCAAACCCGTCCTTTTCTTTGTTTATTCTGTTCACCATCTCATGTTGATCCAGACTGCCAGCAACCAAATGCAGGGCTTAATCAGTTTTGTCTAATTAACTACAATTAGGTTGAAGGATTTCTCTCCAAGGAGTGAGGGTTGCTTTGGAAGAATGCAGAGAAGTTAGCCTTCTGAGTTCTAGCTGTTGGATACATAGCTTAGAAAATTACAAGTTGTTGCAAAAGTATCTTTTCCACTATTTCACTCTGTAATTGCCAGGGAAGAATTTGCATTTCTGTACAAGAGTATGCAAAGAGAAAGCCAGATAAAAGCTGTCAAACGTAAGAAGTAGTTAATACAATATGCTCCTTTCTAAGTGAGCACCAAAGTTGTTGATGTTTTGAAATTTTCCTAATAGGCAACTTTCTATCCCCATTGTATTGATCGTACTTGTGGACTGGAGTAGGATCTAATTGGCAACGAGAATAACTATGTATAAGACACAGGAAACTTGCAGGCAAATAAAGTTGGGCATTGAGGTCCCTGCCCTGTCTTTGCTTCTATCTTACTTTCTGCCTCTCTGACCAGTTCCCATAAAGGGGCCTGTTGGGCTCCCAGCTCCCAGGCTCCTGGGACCTTCACCATTGTGATTAGGGAGCATCTCTGCCTGGACTGAATTTCTCCCACTTCTCTCCCCAGTTCCACCGGGCTGGGTACCCCTGTTCCATTCCCCCCCAGCACCCGTGTCACCCCATCTTGATCCTGCCACGCTAATACAACTGCTCTTTAATGGGTCTTTTCTCACCAGACGCTGGGGCAGGCACCTGTGGCTTATCTCCATTCATATTCCAAGCCCCAGCACAGGACCTGGCCTGTAGCAAGTAGTGATGCATGTGTGTGTTGACGAGTGAGTGGATGATTCCGAGGTCCTAGTGTACAGTCAGCTCCCCCGTGTGGCCATTCTTGACCCCTCCCACTCACCAGGTAGCTCTCGATTGCTCGCTGAAGAACACACCTGTAATCAGTTGCCCTGCCTGTCCTCTCCTTTATCTGCTGCAATTGGCTCGGTCTGTCCTTGTTGCTCCAGAGCTGCTGTCCTGGACACCCTCTCTTCGGGGTCAGGGCAGCACGAATATACTTGCTAGGTGAAGACACCTGGCCATCATAAGAGCTTCCCAGGGCAGGGGGAAGGTGATTGAGACTTGTGACTCTCTGCCAGTGTGGGCCTCCCTCAGCTGCAGCACGGTCGACGACCGTTTGTAACCAACGCATTTTACAAGCGGTGTTCCTAAGGCCTCCGTTCTGTATCCTCAGACATGCCCTGAGCACCCACCTGATGGGCAGAAAGCAGACAAGAAATGGATGTGAGGTGGGCTCTCTCGTCCTCTACCGGCTTCATTCTGAGCCGTCCGCCAGCAGCCCTTTATCTGAAATGCCTGGCTGCAGCGGATGCTCTGGACACTTTCCCCCCGATTCTGGTTCCCCCGGAAATTACCCTGCTCTTCCTGGACTGGAAATGCTACCCTCTGGTTGGAAAAGGCTTACTTCATGGCCAGTTATAAAGGGCAGGTAGTGTGTAGAAAGGGGCGGGGCTGTAGTGATGCCCAAGCCTTCCTCCTGTTCTCAGGGTCCCAGGCAGTGAGAATCTCACACTTCCTTCCGTGCTGGCAGAGTCAGGATGAGCCTCCTTTGATTTGTGACTCTCCCGTTGGGGCGCTGACGGTGAGGTTTCACTGCGGCTCAGACACAGTCAGATCTGGAAGCCAAATCTCGGGGTGACTTTCAGGCTGGGCTGAGCATGGGTTCCTAGCAATCCCCCTCAGTTCCCTCCGAGTTACATGCGACAAGGTAGGACTTTTTGAGCCTTGCGTAAACCTGTTCTATTGGATGTTCCTGAGCTCTGACTGATCTCTTCCCCATTACCTTCATAACCCTTAGCTTAAATTTTACTGCCTACCCTATAGCTGATACTTGTTAGTAACCGAGTAGATTTTCCATCTGGTAAAATCATGAAAGTATTAGACATTTGAAGGTGATTTTATTCTTTTTATTTA
Organism: Phocoena sinus; assembly: GCF_008692025.1. Classification (NCBI taxonomy): domain Eukaryota; kingdom Metazoa; phylum Chordata; class Mammalia; order Artiodactyla; family Phocoenidae; genus Phocoena; species Phocoena sinus. Next base: position 80,155,340 of record NC_045778.1, read on the forward strand.
TTTATTTTTTTTTTTAATTTTTTTTTGCCGTACGCGGGCCTCTCACTGTTGTGGCCTCTCCCGTTGTGGAGCACAGGCTCCGGACGTGCAGGCTCAGCGGCCATGGCCCACGGGTCCAGCCGCTCCGCAGTATGTGGGATCTTCCCGGACCGGGGCACGAACCCGCGTCCCCTGCATCGGCAGGCGGACTGTCAACCACTGCGCCACCAGGGAAGCCCTCTTTTTATTTTTTTGACTTTATAGAAATTTATTTCATAGCAATTATGCCAAAGTAAGGACTTATCAAATACACAAGAAATGTGAGCCATATAAATACCTCATTATCCTAACAAAACTCTAATTATATCAAAATATTCTCAGAATTTTATTGAAGCCATTAGCATCTCAAAATAATAAATAAATATGTTCTTTTCTCTGTCAGATTATAACGATCTCCTTGATCACACATATTTCTTTGTACGTTATTGAATTTCTCTGTTCTTTCAAAGTAAACTTTTTTTAAATGGTGATATACACATGCTGGGTTAATGTCCTTTGAGCTTCAACACACTCTCCTCTGCATTCTGTGTTCTATGACGATAATTTTAATATTTCAAAACGAGCCACATTTGCCCTCACCTATTTTTCGTACGAATGGATTTTGCTCACAGGTTGTAGAGGGAAGGGGAGTTGAATCATCTGGCTGCAGGGCTTCTCTCCTTCCTGATGGAGTGTAGATGAGGAGACCCTCCAGAAAGGGGTGCCTGAGTCTCAGGAATGTGCCCGGGTCCCCAGGTGGTTGGAAGACTCTTTCTCTCTCATCTGTGGGGCGGGGAGCAGCACGGTGCGCTTGGTGGAATGTTCTCTCAAACGCTACACAAAGCCTGTAAGCAAAATGAGGTTTTCTGCTTCCTCATTTTTGCTGGATTACGTGGCTGCATTGTGATCGCTTGGTGGCTACCATCGCACTCTTGTTTGGTTTTTGTCTTTGCCCTGTGTTTTGATGGAGGCTTACAATGACGTGATGTGACTCAGGTGAAGCTTTGCGTGGGATGGAAGCCACGGGCTGCACCTGTACACACCTATTACTGCCCAGTAAATAGACTCCCAGACCATGTCTTACAACAGGGCCCTGGGCTTTTACTCCGTGTACCAAAGTGCACAGATTTTCTAGCATATCAGGTTGTCGTTATCAATGCAACGCCCGTTAAATGACCAGGCAGGTTTGCTTTAAGACTCACCTGGCAATTCTTTTTTTCCAGGACACAGTATTTAAATTCGCTTTGAATATGATAACCCAGAGAGAGAGCTCTCTTTAGAGAAAAGGTAGATGGCGAATCCCCAAGGTAGTTTCTTACATTCAGATGCGCTCACAGCAAACCCCACCACAGAGACATTTTGCTAACTAACGTGAATTCAGTACTATTAGATACCAAAAGAATTCTGGTAGTATTGTCAGCGTCTCAGAACATACATTTCAAGTTGATTGTAAAAAATACTTTGGTACATGAATTTCTTTAGAAAAGTGTTACTTAGCAGTAGGTTTAGGGATCTTTAAAAAGACTAGAAAGAAATTGATCACTTCATTAGAGGTACATTGTTTTTAATTGATATTATCAATCGGTCCTTATTTCCAATTATGGCCTTTGCTGGACTGAATAATTTCCCTTTTATTTGTTTATATTAGGCCTTTTTTCACTTTAATTTTTTTTTTTTAATGACAACGTCATGGGCATTCAGTCTGCTTCGTCAAAGGATTTATTGCTCTTTTCTTGGCATTAGAGCTTGGTTGGCGAGTGAAACAGTGATCCCTGCCCTCTTGGAGTCTATATTCCAGTGGGGAGAGTTGATCAACAGCAATTCTAATAAGTAGGTAGATTACGTGAATGTGTGTGAAGGTAACTCCTGCAGGAGAAGGTGGTGGGAGAGGATGGGGTGTGCTGGGACCTGAGCGGGGGTCCCACTTTAAATGGGATACAGCAGCAGCAGCGCTGGGGAAGCAGGCCTTGGAGCCTGGAAGAAGGGGCTGGGAGTAAGGTGGTCTTCTTGGGGAGGAGCCTTCATCAGAGGACACAGGCAGGGCAGCCTCTTAAGGGGAGAAGCTGGGCAAGTTCTGAGACCCCATGGAGACTGTGACTGAAGCCATGAGGTTACATTAGGTTCTAGGGCTGCCATAACAAAAGCCACAGAGTGGGTGGCTTAAACAACCAAAATTCATTCCTTATCGTTCCAGAGGCCAGAAGTCCACTATCAAGGTGTCCTGCTGAGTTGGTTTCTTCTGAAGTCTCTCTCCTTGGCTAGTAGATGGCCGTCTTCTTACTGCATCTTCACATGGCCCTTCTTCTGTGTGTGTGTGTGTGTCCTAATCTCCTCTTCGTTAAGGAATACCAGTAATATTGAATGAGGGCCACCTTAATGACCTTATTTTACCTTAATTGTCTCTTTAAAGACCCCATCTTCAAATACATTTACATTCTGAGGCTCTGGGGGGTTAGGACTTCAACATATGAATTTGCAGGGGAGGGGGGACAAAGTTCAGCTCATATCAGAGATGGAGTCAGGGGTATTTTGTGGAGAGGGGGGCAGTTCATGGATGGCCTTGTAGGCCCATTCATTGGTCGACATTAGAAATTATTATTTGTGGTAATGGTTTTATCCCCAATAATGGTGCTTTCCTTTCCAGAATTCCCATGTAGTTGTGTGAAGTTTCCAGTTCTTTCAAACAAATACCTCCTGTTGACCGTGCTTCTCTTTAACTGATCAGTCTAGAATTCTGCTTTTTGCCCCTTCATGACACCAAAACAGCTGATTTAAATTCAAAACTAGTGGGCTTCATTATCCCGTGCACTTCTTGTTGAGACAGGAGCTATAGGATCACTACATTTTGCACTTTTAACTGTGTAGCCAGATAATTAGCTTGTGACAAACATACTCTATTTTGCAAACAAGGAGTGATTCTGGAAAGTAATTAAGATTAGTCATTATAGTACGACTTTGTGGATTTACCTTCCACTACATGCTGTTAAGATCTTGTCTGATCAAGATTAATAATAAAAAAAAAAATCTTGGCTGAACATCTGTTGAAGAGTGGCTCCCAATTTAGATCGTCTCAGTGTGACTTGTGATTAGAGTTTTGGGTTCAGGTGAAGGGAAACCAATGTGATTTGTGATGCTTCCTTTCTCTCTTTCTTTTAAATGTTCAGATTTTATTTACAAAGCTTCTTTGTTGTACAGAACGTAAAAATGCTGTTACAATCTCAGTGTAACTGGCAGCCACGGACGGTTGACTCACAAATGACAGCTATCCACGCTACAGCAAGTCTTACACAAAAACCTAACAACGCTTATAATTTTGTTGAGGTGAAGTCCCCAAGCTTGGTGGTGGATTTCTAAGAGGGACTAAATGGAGGAAGGTGGAATGTCACAGAAACTGTTCTTTGGCTCTTCAGGTGGGTTGGTGTCCTGGGGTTTGTAATCACAGTGACCTTTTTTTTTTTTCTTAAACAGCTACCAAATCCATGTGAGCAGCATTGAGCAGGGGTCTCAATCATCTTTGCCTTCATCGTGTTTCTCTCTTCCTCTTTTCACCTTTCCCGATTTCTTCCTCCTCATCTTCATCTTCATCTTTTTAAAATAAATTTATTTATTTATTTTTGGCTGTGTTGGGTCTTTGTTTCTGTGCAAGGACTTTCTCTAGTTGTGGCGAGCGGGGGCCACTCTTCATCGCGGTGCGCGGGACTCTCGCTGTTGCGGCCTCTCTTGTTGTGGAGCACAGGCTCTGGACGCGCAGGCTCAGCGGCCATGGCTCACGGGCCCAGCCGCTCCGCGGCATGTGGGATCCTCCCGGACCGGACGGAGCACGAACCCGTGTACCCTGCATCGGCAGGCGGACTCCCAACCACTGCGCCACCAGGGAAGCCCCCGTCTTCATCTTTATCAGCTCCTCCATCATATCCGAATTCTTCCTCCCCACTGACTTCGTCTTCATCCTCCCATTCTACGTCTTCGTCTTCGTCTTCATCCTCTTCTTCATCCACACCATCCACCTCGGCATCTGAGTCAGGGGCTTCACTGTGCTCTCGGTCATAGTCAACCAGGTAGGTGAGCTGGGGCGGGAACTTGAAGACACTCTCTCCGAAGTCAGTCAGGTTAGTAACCTCACGGTTAAACAGATCCAGGCTCTTCAGACATTGCAACTTTTTCAAAGGTTCCAGGGTGCTGATATCTTTCAGTTTATTTCCACTTAAGTTTAGATGTGTAAGATTTGGAAGTCTTTCTGCTAACATATCCAGATCTCCCAAGATTCAATTGTCACTGAGCTCAAGCTTTTTCAATTTAGGTAGTTGGGGAGATTTGAAACTGAAATCAAGCCTACATTAATTAAACTGAGGAACTCTAAGTTCACACATTCAGCCGTTAAGCCCTCAATTTTCCCATCATTTGATGTGCAATTGTCCAGGACAAGTTCTTGAACAGCTGCTGGGGTGCAGTTCCTCAGCTCCAGGTGGATCGTCCTCTTCTTGTCCATGTTTCTCTCCCCGCCCCCCCCACCCCGGGTCTTCAAACTTAACTTTCCGCGGCGGGGTGGAGGGACGGGGGAGAGGCGTCTTAGCCTGCGCAGAGAGGGCTGTCGGAAGGGGTCTGAGCGGTCCCGGGCGGTGGGTGGTGTGCGGCATGCTGGCAGGCGAGCGGAGCCCCTGGAGCTGGAGCCGGTGCATCCTTTTTATTTTTATGCGTGGGTCAGGTACCTGAAATGTCTGTGATTGTCATGTTAAAACATTAATCTTCAAAATACGTGAATTTGGTTTAAAGAGATTAATCTTAAGAAAACAGTGTTTTATATTCCCTAATTAAAACTGTGGTGGTCACCATTATGATTAGTAATTACAAGACACAGCTCTAAATTTTGAGAAGAGTAGGGGAATGGCTTCTTCTAGTATTTTCATTAAGTCTGTGTAGGAATAGATAGATGTGAATAATGTGTACATAACTCCGGGTACTTGCTGTATATTTTGATTGATATCCCGTTGAATATTTTTCTCAACATCTTGGAAGGGGTTTTGGTTTTGTCTTGTTTTTGCAAAATGTGATGTGACAGTATCTACAGTGTATACTTGCCAGGTGCATGCTGATACCTCAGAGCAAGTACCAGAGCGTCTCCTTAAGATACTAAGGAGCTTTAAACAAGAGCTTCACTTGTTAGGGTTGAGTGAAGCTCTTGTTTAAATTTAGCTGACAGTAAGCTCCCTGTCAACACACTCTGGCCAATAGAATGTGAGTTTCATGAGGGCTTCTGCAATAGTGCCTAACACAGTGTGCCTCTGTAAATGTTTGTTAGACGATGCCCTTCCTAGGAAATGGGATTTATTAAGAAATGTCCCTCTTCTAAGTTTTGTTTTATTATAGCTTGGCCTTACATATTTATTTTGGGGGGTGGTACCTTTCTTGCCCCCTTAGTAAAATTTAACAGCATCCCTATGTGCTCTCTCTTTTTTTTTTTTTTTTTCTTTTCTTTTTGCAGTATGCAGGCCTCTCACTGTTGTGGCCTCTCCCATTGCGGAGCACAGGCTCCGGATGAGCAGGCTCAACGGCCATGGCTCACGGGCCCAGCCGCTCTGCGGCATGTGGGATCTTCCCGGACCGGGGCATGAACCCGTGTCCCCTGCATCAGCAGACGGACTCTCAACCACTGCGCCACCAGGGAAGCCCCCTGTGTGCTCTTTTGATGCGTAATTCTATTGCTGGATCTTTTTGCCCTTCAATATAAAGCTCTTATATTTTAGTAATATCCATAATCCTTTTTGTTTAGCTTCACATATTTTGGCAGAGATGATCTCTAAGTTAGGAATTTTCCTTAACATCTTAAGGTCTATCTTAAGCCAATATCCAGGAGACTAGATATTAAATATTCTCACCACCCATAAAAATGGCAGTTATGGGACATGATAGATGTGTTAGCTAACCATAAGTTGTGATTGTATTGCAATATATAAATGTATGAAATCAACACATTGTATGCCTTAAACTATGTCAGTTAAATCTCAATTAAAAAAATAAAAATAACACATTAGACCCTAAAGGCATGCATGCCCATTAAAATCTCTAAAAAAAACCCCAAAGATGCTGGCCCTTATTACAACTTGCCATTGTCTTGGTGGTGAGGACCTGTGTGGTAGGTCCAGAAACAGAAATACAGCTTATAGCGATTGGAAAGGACAACATAAAATCGTTGACAGATGTTGGCTTGGTCTGTTTCAACATCTCTTCCCAGGCCCCCCTCCACACGCCCCCCATAACAAAGACTACAGGGAGTGATGACAGATTTCTGCAAGTTCACAGTCACTGGTTTTCCCAAGTATACAAATAAAAATATAGAGAAAAATTTAAAGCTTTTTGGAGAAAAAGCTCTCCTCCCACTAGGAACCATAATACAAGAGCCGTTTAAGATCCGTATGATGAAAATCACAAAATATTCCTGAATGGCATCAAAAGAGACTTGAACAAATGGAGAGACACTGGGTGCGTGTAATTGAGAAGGCTGCTATCATAAGCCTTCTCAATGAATTTAAAAATTCAGTGCCACCTCAATTTCAATTCCAGTGGGACTTGTTTCACGCTCAGTAATGTGGTTCTAAAGTTCATGTGAAAGAATAGATTGGCATGGACACTCAGGGAAATGTGAAAACCAAGGGTAGTGATGTAGGACTTGTACTACAGATAACAAACCATTTGAAAGCTAAAGCTACAGTAACTGAGGTATGATCCAACGTTCATTAAAAGTAGTCTCTTTCTATATATGTGAGAGCAAGAATGAATCCACCAAAATATCAGTATTAGTTGCATATCATCTTATGGGGATTTTATGATTTTCAAATTTTCTTCTTTATATATATATCTTCTTCTTTTTACTGTGTGATCATATATATATATATGATCATACAGTAAAATTCACCCTTTTTAGTTCTGAATTTTGATGGATATATACAGTTGTGTAATCACCACCAAATACAAATTTAGAGGATTGTGATATGCCTAAAAAAGTCCCCATTATTCCCCTCTGGAGTCAACCGTCTCCCCTGTGTCACTGTAGTTTTAGTTTTGGGTTTCTAGAATGTCACATACATGAATTGATACACTGTGTCGTCTTTTGTGTTGGCGTCTTTCAGTTAGCACAGTTTTGTTTTTTTCTTTGAAACAGAGAACGATGCACATTTATTTATTCAGTGGTAGGTCCATTGTATTGTGCAGTACCATTCCGTCATATGGATTTACCACGGTCTGTTGATCCACTTACTAGGTAATAGACATGTAAGGTGTCTCCATGTTTGGCAATTAAGGCTAAGACTGTCTATAAATATTTGTATAGAGGTCTTTGTGTGGATATATGTTTTCATTTCTCTTGGGTAAATACCTAGAAGCAGGAAGGTTGGGTCCTGCCAAACCTTTTCCAAAATGTCTGTATCCTTTTGCCTTCAGACCAGCAACATAGGAGAGTGTCTGTTCTGCAACTTCCTGCTTTTCTTTTTTTTTTTTAAACGTTAGCCATTCTAATAGGTGTGTAGTGGTATCTCATTGTGGTTTTAATTTGCATTTTCCTAATTGTTAGTGACACTGAACATGGTTTCATGTCTGTCTCGGCCATTTTTATCTCCTTTTAAGTGAAATGTCTCTTTAAATTTTTTTGCCAATTTTTCGATTTGGTTGGTTGTTAATTGAGTTTTCAGAATTCTTTATATATTCTGGATACAAGCCCTTTGTCTAAGGTGTGTTTTGCAAATATTTTCTCCAGTTCTGCAGTCTGCCTTTTCACCTTCTTTTCAATGTCTTTCAAAGAGGAAATGTTTTTGATTTTGAAGAAGTTCTTTTGGTCATTTTTTTCTTTTATGTTTCATGCTTTTTGTATCCCAAGAAATATATGCCAAATCCAAGGTCAGAAAGGTTTTCCTTCTAGAAGTTTTGCTGTTTTGGGGGTTTTGCATTTATGTCTATGTTACATTTTGTGTTGATTTTTGTATATGATGCAGGGTGAGGATCAATTCTATCTCCTCACCCCCTGCCTTTTTGTTTGAGACTTTTCATATGTGTCTAATTGTACCATTTGAAAATACCACTTGTTGGAAAGATTATACTTTTTCATTGAATTTTCTTGACACCTTTTTTGAAAATCTGTTGACCATATGTGTGCGGTCAGGTTTTTTCATCTATAGGCCTTTTTCACCAGTACCGCACAGTCTTAATATCTGTAGTTTTATAGTAAATCGTAAAAGCAGGTAGTGTGTGTCCTTTTACATTATTCAAGATTCCTTTGGCTGTTTCACATTATTTGCTTTTCCACTTAAAATTTAGAATCAGAGTGTTAATTTCTACAATAACCTCCTGCTGACTGTAGATCACTTGGCATGCTAACTATACTGATTCTTCCAAAGCATGAACATAATATGTATCTCCAGTTTTTTTAGGTATTCTTTGACTCTGTTTTGAATGTTTCGTGACTTTAGCGTACAAATTTCGTGGCTTTAAAGTATTCTTGTGTGTTTTTTGTGTGTTTTATCTGTCATCATCACCACCACCACCATTATAGCCATCATTTGCGTATGTACCCAGACACCGGGCCCAGGCCAGTGGTCTTGTCCAGTGTCCCGTGATCTGGAGCTGTCTGCTGCTCCCTCTCCCGTCCCCTCCCCCTTCTTCCCTTTCTTCTCCCTCCTCCTCCGTCTTCCTTTTTTTTTTTTAAACTTTGGTCCGAGGGCTGTTTCTTGCTCTTCTCATCTTCTAATTGTGTATTGGCCAGGTGGCTTAAACTCTCTCTATACTCTTATCTGTAAAAAGGAGTTAATATCCTCTATACACCCCCTGAAAAAAGCTAGGGTAAGGATGTTTTCCTCAAAAAGTTATTCCTCATGATTTAACATTTTTGGCATAAAATACTACCTCAGCGATAATGTGTCCTTCACATTCCATCGAACCGGGGGGCACAGCTGTAATGAGGAAGAATGTGGGGGGGTGAGTTTCAGATTGAGTGTCTTCATCCCCAAGGACCTTTGACCTAATAGTTTCAACCCCCATTGAGGATCCTTGCTGGAATCAACCATTGCTTTAGGAGCTGAAACTGGCGATTTCCTAATTTTTTGGTCCCATCTACATTGTTTGGTCTGTAAGAAAAGAGCCTTACCTTTGCCTCTCTGGCCACCCGCCTCACCAATCCCCTTGCTCATGTATCAACATAGACTCAAGGACTTTCCATGTGTTGTAATCCATTGCTCTCCTTGTTCATTGTGACACTCGGGTGTCGCAGGTGTCCCACTGTGGCCAGGATAGCCTCTTCCAATATCCTCCTCACCCTGCCTTGGTCCCAGGCCCCCTGTGTGTGCTCCTTCTGGGCGGTGCTGTGTCTACTCACCTGACCAAGCCCCGGAACCCCCTGCTTTCAACACAGCACCCACTCTTTGTGAGTGGAGTGTTGCACTTGTTAATACTCTGCAACGTTTTGAATCTTTCCGTCATTTTGGCCTTATCCCCACACTTTCTTATGTATATTCCAAGTGGCTCCATCTCCTCCGAATCTTGGGGACCTTCGATTTCCTCAGGACCGTGGTGAAGGGACATGAGATGGGCGTGAAGCCCCAGTGGGGTGTGCTTCATACTTGCAGTGTTTTCTTACACACCTGCTCGACAGGTACATTGCTCTGCAAAATTTCTCTTGGGTACCCCCCAGATTGAGTCCTACTTCCCCATAGTAGGAAATTTTGAAGATAAACCTCAAGGCACTTAGGGCCTAAATCACTTTGGGTGCTTACGCAGTCGTAAGCAGACGAGCTATGGGTGATGTATCGTGATGTGTAGCGTTTGAACCTGTATCTGCGCACAATAGATGTATTTATTTATGTATAAGTCACTATTTCCTAAGAAGTAATATCTTATAAATGAGATCATCCCTGTTTCTTTTATATAATTATCTCATATTCCCAAATATATTTTATTCTCCTTGAAGATTCATTAATTTTTTTAACCCTTGGTATGTGACATAGTTTTCTCCTCACTGACTCATGTAACCAATATAAATAATATTGAGGGACAGCATCCATTTATGATTCACGTAGAGGAATTTCATTTCATCCAGTAAAGAGTTTCAACTTTAGTCTATAACTGTGATGGTAAGAGTGTCCTTTATGGACAGAAGTCAATTAAAAAAATACGGAGAGCATTGATCCTCCTTCAGAGGCAAAATTTTATTAAGACTCAGTTACTCTTGTTTCTATTACAGTGTATTTACGGTTACTATATATCATGGGAGAACATTTGAAAAATCTGATTACTTTGAATTATCTGATTTTTCTGAGTTTATGAAAATAAATATAAAATTTTCTGCTGTACTCTGACTTATGTTAGCAACAAATGAATTCTATCAAGAAGTTGTATACAAAGTATATATTCCTCATTATTACATAAAATATAATTGTATACATAAAATTTGATTGTGATTTATTTTCATCCCTTATAACAAATGTGAATATGTGTTTAATTTATTATATTGAATAAGCAGTAAATAGTTGTTATGATGAATGCAAGATCCAGATAGTCCCTTTTGGTATATTCATCCTATAAACATCTTCTTACAATTACTGCCACTGTAAAATGGAGAATGATTTTTGTTTTTAAAATTAGATTTCTTTACTTATAGTGTCTGCAATGATATGAAATACTAGCACTCAATTTAAATTTAAGATTCAGGTTTAATTTTGTTGCTAGTAGTTGTAAAAGAGCTAATAGATGACATTAGTTTCTCAACTATACTATTTTTAATTTTGTACAGCTTCTTTTTACAGACGTCCCTCACTCTGTGGTCCTTTATATTGATAAAATAAGGGATCGCAATATTTTGGAAACTTAATAAGTGAAAATTAACCGTACTTTGGATAAAGGATTCATGGGACTGAATTTATCTTTAAATGAGAAAGGGAACAAAAGACAGCCCTCAATTTTGCCATGGATTTTATTTCTGGGAAAGATGTACCAAGTTCCAATTATGTGAGTGAATATTTATTTTTCCAAGAACCTCAGTGTTAACAATAGCGCCCGATTCAGCCGTTTTGTTGTATCTTTTGCTTAAGCACATATTTAATTAACAAGACGTGAAATACTCTGCAAAGTACAGCAGTGACTCTTGCCTTCTGATGTTTTTCACGTGGGGCACTGTCTTCTTACCTTCATTTTACACCGTTGTTCTATCTGCATTATCATTTCTTCCTCGTAACCCCCATCCTAGAAGGGTTAAGTAATTTCCTATGATGGGAAAACACATAAGTGAAGAAATCAAAGCAAAGGTGAAAAAAACTGTCTTGTATCTATTTCACAAATCTAAAGAGAAAGAACAGTTTCACAAGGATCATAGAATTTGGAAGGAGTTTTCCAAGTAGGTTATTATTGTTTTAAATCAGAATAGTATATTACTTGGTTTACAAGGACAGATCGTTTGACTTGCCCTGAGAATTAGCTGCCCCTTCACCAGCCCCTCCATGATCAATTCCCGATCCACACCTGCAACTCTTTTTGCTTTTCATTTGTTCTTGAATGTTTGAGATTCATTGTTCTATCCGTAGTGTTCCTAAATCTCACAAGTATGAGTCTGGGTCGTGCTTGACACACAGTGGGCCCTTTCATTTTGTGTATGCATGACACTTTAGAAAAATTATCTTACATCTCTTAATTAATTTAAGTTTTATTTAAAATTTTGACAGCTTCATTGAGATCTAATTTATATGCCATAAAATTCATCTATTTAATGTGAACGATTTAAGGGTTTTAACTATACGCACAGAGTTGTTTAACCATTACCGTGATCAATTTTAGAATACTGTCATCATCCTCAAAGGAAACCTGTACGCAATAGCAGTCACTCCCCATTTCCGCCCAAACCTCCAGCCCTTGGCAGTCACAAGTCTGACTTTCTGCTTTTGTAGGTTTGCCTATCCTGGACATTTTCTAGAAATAGAATTATGCCAAATATGATCATCTGTGACTGGCTTGTCAATTTCTGCAAAGCAGCCAGCTGGAATTTTGATAGGGCTTGGTTTGAATCTGTACCTCAATTTAGAGAGTATAGCCATGTTAACAATATTAAGTCTTCTAATCCATGAACATGGGATATCTTTCTATTAATTTAGGTCCTCTTTTATTCCTTTAACACTACCTTCTAGTTTTCGGGGACCAAGTTAAATCTATTCTTAAGTATTTTTTCGATACTTTTGTCAGTGGAATTTTTTCTCTCTCTCTCTGTGTCTGCTTGTTCTACTTTTGGAGGATTTCATTAGTTTTTTTATCCCAACGCTTCTATTAAAATGTTTATTTTTGCTAATACAGCTGAAATATTCCAGAATCATTTCTTTGTCTTTGTTCCTTTTTTTCTTTTTATAACATTATGTTCTTGTTTTATGGATATAATCTCTTATCTACCTAAGGAAAATAATGATCGTTCTTTGAATTTTCTTATATTTTCTAAATTTTCTTTCATTCCTCTGGCTTCTGGTTTTGTTTGTTCAGGTCTCCTTTATTAACGCTTGGTTGACTTTCCTCACAGAGCTTGGAGGCTGCTGGGTTTCACTGCATGGCAAACCACTGTGGGCTGGGCTCTCACGCTGTCAGAATCTCCATGGGAAGTTAGTGGGCACGCTCTTGTGCTGGTCAGTTTCTCCAAAGAGGATTCTTCCAGTCTCCTGTTCCAGTTTGCTGTGGGGCTGAGCCTGGTGGAGGGGCTGAGCCTTGCTGCTTTGCTGGGAGCTGAGCCGAGCAGAGTGGGGAGTTTACAGTGATTGGCTTCTTTTTTCTTTTATTTAATTTATTTATTTTTGGCTGTGTTGGGTCTTTGTTGCTGCGCACGGACCTTCTCTAGTTGTGGCGAGCAGGGGCTCCTCTTCGTTGCGGTGCACGGGCTTCTCATTGCGGTGGTTTCGCTTGTTGTGGAGCATGGGCTCTAGGCACGTGGGCTCACTAGTTGTGGTTCACAGGCTCTAGAGCACAGTGTCAATAGTTGTGGCGCACGGGCTTAGTTGCTCCGCAGCATGTGGGATCCTCCCAGATGAGGGCTCAAACCCATGTCCCCTTCATTGGCCGGCGGATTTCCAACCACTGCGCCACCAGGGAAGCCCCCAGTGATTGGCTTCTTATCATTGGATAGTCTCAGCCAGGTGGCTGCTGCCACGCTGTCTCTTTTGCTTTGTCCAGAGGATAAACACGTGGTTCTCTGCCAGGAGTGAGCAGGGTTCCCTTGGTGGATGTGCTGGGGTGGGCATATTGGCCACGTTTTAAAGACATCAGTGCTTTTGGTTTCCACCTGACATGCAGCCTCACTTTCTGAGTACCTGGCGCCTCCAGTTTCCGAGCCTTCCTAGGGTTCTCTGCCCAGAATCAACAGGGTTCCTGATAGATATTCACTCCCTTCCTGCCTCCAGGGCAGCCGGTAACCATTCCTGCATCGACTTGTCAGCTTCCAGAATTCTCTTGTCTGTAGTTGTGTCTCTTCTTATTCTCTTGGTCTTTGTGGGTTTGTGAGGTTTTTTTTTTTTTAAACATCTTTATTGGAGTATAATTGCTTTACAATGGTGTGTTAGTTTCTGCTGTATAACAAAGTAAATCAGCTATACATATACATATATCCCCATATCCCCTCCCGCTTTCATCTCCCTCCCACCCTCCCTATCCCACCCCTCTAGGTGGTCACAAAGCACCAAGCTGATCTCCCTGTGCTATGCAGCCGCTTCCCACTAGCTATCTGGTTTGTGAGTTGTAAAAACTTTTTTTATTGTCAGTTTAATGTGAAGAGACAGATGAGTTTGTGTTTTCAGTGTTTTAAATTTGTTATGTGGAAGCCCCCTACGTATATTTTCACAAACATCATCTCTACAGAGACTTTGGAGGACGCTTTGGGGCAGTTAATGACATTTTGGGATATTCTTTGTGTTATCTTTTTGGACTCCCTATTTTTCTCTCTTAAATTTCCTTGTAACAAATAGAACCTGTAAATGTTTCACCATTGGCCTTCCCTCTTGAAAACAGGAAGCCTTTGCGTTCTCGAGAGCTTTCTCCTCATCTGTCCAAGAACTTATCCATACGGGGATTTATTTCACGTCACCCCTGCCTCTGAAACAGAGCACTCAGCTCTCAATTACATTCCCTTTTCCAAGTCCTCGTCCTCATAATGTTGCTTTACAGTATTGATTCTTTGGCTGGAATGCTCCCCAATATGAAAGTCATCCAGAATCCATCAAGTCATCCGTCTTCCTGTCTTTACTACAATTCTTGCCCAGTGTCATTTAGCAGTATCATTGGAGGATTACTTTTTCTTTAATTTTTAATGGTGATGAAGTAGGTTTGTTTTCATTGATATATTTGAAATGAAACATATAAATGAGAATTTCTCTTCAAAGCACTTGCCTTCGTGAAACACGTTTAAAATTTTTTTTTTTTTTTTTGCGGTACGCGGGCCTCTCACTGCTGTGGCCTCTCCCATTGCGGAGCACAGGCTCCGGACGTGCAGGCTCAGCAGCCATGGCTCACGGGCCCAGCCACTCCGCGGCATGTGGGATCTTCCCGGACCGGGGCACGAACCCGTGTACCCTGCATCGGCAGGCGGACTCTCAACCACTGCGCCACCAGGGAAGCCCACGTTTAAAATTTTTAACATCTCATCACTGGCCACCAAGAAGTGTAATCCCCAATTCAAATAATAGGTTCTCCTCTGATTCAAGACTGGTGCCCGTCCTCCAGACTCCATGCTCCTGGGGCTCTCTCCGCATCTGCAGTAGCTTCTGTGGTTTGGAGCTGCCCCCAAATCCCTTGGCGTTCAGAACACTTGGACGAGAGTTAACTTTTCTGCCTGTGCCGAGTGCCCCACGCACAATGTGAGCCCCGCGGTCATATGAAACATTCTGGACTGGCGGATGGAATTACCAAGAGCAATTTCATACGTTATTGTTCAAGCCACATAACTCAGTCCTGATGTTAGTACATAAAGGAAGCACCCCTTCACAGCTCAGGCCTGTGAGTTCAGATCCTTGGGATGTTTCCTTCTAGTTCATGTACTCAGTCTTGGACCTTAGACTAGCCAAAGATGACAAAGATACCATTGAAAAGAACTCATCCTAAGTTCCCATTCTCCAAAATCTGTTCTTTCTTAAAAACCTTCTGTCTCTATATCCTGTAGGGACTTTGTGCATTCACTAGCCTGCCACTCAGTGTCCCCTGCTCCACCAGCAGTGCTCCATTCTACCTGTCCTCCTACCTGTCCTCTGTCTTACCTGTCCTTCCTACCTGTCCTCCATCCAATCTGTCCTTCATTCTACCTGTCCACCTGCCTAGAGCACTGGGGTGCCAGACAGATTTAAAACTGGGGCATTGAGGGTAGTTCTAGGAGGGAGGGCTCAGAGGCAAGTTCAGTCCAGGGCTTGAGCAGCAGTGACCTAGTCCTTGTGGACGGGGGAGCCCCATGAAAGAGATTTTTGAGGATAAGGGAGTAGGAAATGGGGACTCACGGGCAGAGGGAGAAAGAGGAGATCTCATCTGTTTCTCTCAGGACTACCTTTTAAAATACTAATATAGGGACTTCCCTGGTGGCACAGTGGTTAAGAATCCACCTGCGAATGCAGGGGACACAGGTTTGAACCCTGGTCCGGGAAGATCCCACATGCTGTGGAGCAAATAAGCCCGTGCGCCACAACTACTGAGCCTGCGCTCTAGAGCCCATGAGCCACAACTACTGAGCCTGCATGCCACAACTACTGAGCCCACATGTCACAACTACTGAAGTGTGCGCCTAGAGCCCATTCGCTGCAACAAGAGAAGCTCCCCACTCACCACAACGAGAGGAAGCCCACATGCAGCAACAAAGACCCTACGCAGCCAAAAATCAATCAATCAATAAAAATTTATATAAAAAATAAAATACTAATATATTTTCCATTATAAAAGTAATCTGGGGGCTGCCCTGGTGGTGCAGTGGTTGAGCGTCCACCTGCCGATGCAGGGGACATGAGTTCGTGCCCCGGTCCGGGAAGATCCTACATGCCACGGAGCGGCTGGGCCCATGAGCCATGGCCGCTGAGCCTGCGCATCCAGAGCCTGTGCTCCACAACAGGAGAGGCCACAACAGTGAGAGGCCCGCTTACCGCAAAAAAAAAAGTAATCTGGGCTCCTCCTCCCATCCCACAACTGTCTGGTGTCTTTTCTTCTAATCGTTCCTTCTTTTCTATTTTTTTCCTATGCTATATTTATATTCTTTGTTTTGCTGAAAAGTATATGTACCATAATTATGTCTGATTTTCATCGTTGAGCATTTTCTTATGTTATTAAAATAGTTCATATTTTCATGATTAGTATTTGATGGTTGCATGATATTTCATCATAAAACTATGGTGTGGTTATGTGATTTAGCAAATAAAAATCTACTTCAGGTAAACAACAGATCATTTTCTTAGTATATGAATGTCTGATGTGAAATTTCCAATACAAAATTTGGGACATACTTATTTATCTGAGATTCAAATTGAGCTGGGCATCTGTATTTTATCTTGCAACCTTACAAAATCTCATATTACTTACACAGTTCCTAGCTGTTGAACATTGAGATGTTTTCAGTGATGCAATGGACATCTTTGGACATAAAATTTCTAATTCTGAATTACTTCCCTAGGTGGCTTGTTAGAAGTAGAATTACTCTGAGGAGATGAGTATCGTTTTTCCCAAGACTTTTCAAACCTATTGCCAAATCACTTTTTAAAAAGGTTGCAGCAATTTATGCCCCTGCCAGTGCCGTCTAAGAGTGCTCATCCCCTGCGCCCGTGCTAACATTATCATCACTTAAATACTCCTCTGCTACTTTGGCAGGCAAATGATGACATACCGTTTTCATCTTTGATTGCTAATGAAGTTCACATTTTTTGTTTATGAGGCTTTCTTTCCATGACCTGATTTTTAAGTTTTCTTCCACTGCCTCCTGATTTCTCTGTCCCTATTTTGCATTGCTTTGAAGTCACAAGGAATATGTCTTATTTTTATTTATTTTCTCATTTTTACTCAGCCACTGGGGCTGGAACCCCGTCCCAGGCTCAGGTTCCAGGAGGAATTCACCACCAGCCTACCTGCCAGCGCACCCACTGTCTGACATGAAAGCTTCCTAGGACTTCTAAATGCATTTCCAATAAATCAATGACAAAGCATAGAATAGTAATTTTATTCTGAGCCTGCAGAATAAGTTTCTTTTGACAGCTCTCCCCCATTTCTGTTTCTGGTGTACGATTGGTTTCAAATACAGCTTCCATAAATACCTGCTTTTAATCTACCCGTAAAAACCCACCACTCTGCTGTAGAGGGTTCCACGGGGTTCACGTGGGCATTCATGCTCCATAGCGTCCGCTATGCTTCTTCTCTAAAGATACTGGCCCCCGTGGATGGGACTCCATTCCAAAGGAAAGGGGGAGCCTTTCTGTGAAATTTGACAGGAATATTACCTCTTTCCTAGTGGGGTCTAAAGCTTCAGCTTAGAAAAGGGCTGAAATAGCAAGATTTGCTTCCTCTCAGAAAGACTGAACAGTACACATTGCTTCTGGAACATTTCCTTAAGTTAAGTAAAGAGCACATTTGCACCTGCTGGCCTTTTTTTTTTTTGCAGTGCGCGGGCCTCTCACTGTTGTGGCCTCTCCCGTTGCAGAGCACAGGCTCCAGACGCGCAGGCACAGCGGCCATGGCTCACGGGCCCAGCCACTCCGCGGCATGTGGGATCCTCCCGGACCGGGGCACAAACCCCTGTCCCCTGCATCGGCAGGCGGACTCCCAACCACTGCGCCACCAGGGAAGCCCCCTTGGCCTTTTGACCTCTAACTCATGGCGCTGACCTGCCTCTGTCCCTTTCTCTGGGCTACTCCACTTAGTCCCCATTGCAGTTAAATAGGAGGCCATTTGGTTGCCCTCTCTGTGACGTTCTCATCCAGAGAGAAGGCTTCCCGAGCGGCCATTTAAGTATTCCCAGGACTTGCTGTATGGAAATTGCTACGTTCTCTTCAGTTTCTCATGTCATATGCATCGTGTCAGTTCCCCTAGCCTTTGCCTTGCATGAATTTTCGGCATTACATGGCACTCTGCTCCCTAAATTATGTCCACGTCACCTGTTCGAGTATCTGGCCAGACTCCTGATGCTCTAGTTTTTTTCCATTAATGTTACTCAGTGTGCATGTCCTTTGCATTTTCAAGACTGCTCTGGGGCTGTGGTCTTCTTTTCTTTCCACTTTCAACTTGGTATCTTAAGTACAGTACATGTCTATTGCTCTGAATTATACATAGCTACCTTTGTGATTTCAATGATTCTAATTTGTAAGTCCCTATTCTTTAACTCTTTTGACCTGCAGAGAATTAATCTGAGCCCCTGTTAGGCCTATATCTTGACTGATATAGGCCTTTTCTTGCTCTAGAAAAGCTCCCTGTCTAGTAGGGTGGAGTCCAGGTCACAGCCACCTCGGTCAGGGTAGAAATTGGGACACTGTCTATGGCCGCCTTTCCATTTCCTCATCCTCTTCCCAACTTTCTCTGATGACCACAGAAGTGCATGAAGTCTCTACTTCATGTTGGCCATTGTCAGTGACCTCAGATTTCTCAGAAAAATAATTAAAGTGCCTATCTGGATAAGAGGAAAATTAGCTCAGCTACTAAGCACCTACCTTGTAGCTGGTGTGCTGGGTTCACAGCCGGTTTTCCATATTCTCATTACGAGGGGAGCACCACTCAGCCTCAGTTTTACTGCCTATAAAATGGGACGAGATGAGAATCTGTGGTGTGATGGAATGAGGCCATGGTTCTGATGGCCTCAGCACAGCGCCTGACATATTGCAATTGGTCAACGTGTAAAATTATGAAGACTGATATCCCAAAGGTGGCATCTCATCAGGAGTAAAGAAGATACAAAGGCGGCTTCTCTTGAGCTCAACGGAATGCCAAATATTTACATATTTCAAAAGTGTATACTCACATGGGCTTCCCTGGTGGCGCAGTGGTTGAGAGTCCGCCTGCTGATATGGGGGACGCGGGTTCGTGCCCCGATCCGGGAGGATCCCACATGCTGTGGAGTGGCTGGGCCCGTGAGCCGTGGCCGCTGAGCCTGCGCGTCCGGAGCCTGTGCTCCGCAATGGGAGAGGCCGCAACAGTGAGAGGCCCACGTACCGCAAAAAACAAACAAACAAACAAAAAAAGTGTATACTCATAAATAGACATTTTACCATTTTACCATTTTACGAATCATTCCTCCAAAGGAAAACAAGCATTATTTAGCTCTTTCCCTGAACACCAACTTGAAATCTAAATTTCAGCAATTATCATCATTAATAAATAGTTTACATTTCTGGGCAAATGGAAGATACCTTATTATCATTATTTTACTTGTTCAACTTACGTAATGCATCCTCTGAGGACCCGTTTGGAAGCATATATGTTTATTATAGATATAAAATGGATCCGAAAAAATTTTGGACTTTAACATTTCACTGTAGAGCATGCATTTGAAATGAATACGAGAGATATTTAGGCATTCAAATACATTGCTTGTAAAACAGTTAGTAAAAGAATGCAATTTGTGAACTCATTTAATAAGGCAAAATTAAGAACATGTCTCAAAGTATATCTCATCCTATAATTTTACCAGGCTTGTGCTAGTTTAATGGGAGAAAATATATGTCCTCTGTTTCTTGAAATATCGTTACTTTAGGGGAAGATATTTAAAAGCAAAGAAGTCTTTTAGGAAATTGTTAGCCATGAACCCCAGAAGTGATACATTGCAGTTAATGGCAATGGGACTGCTTAACCCCCTGCTCCCCCGCTAGACCAAATCCCCCTTAGTGTGTCTGCACACACACACACACACACACACACACACACACACACGTGCACAGACATGCACACGCAAACACGTCCACATGCACAGCCACTTGCATGCTGGTCGCTTCTGTTGCTAAGTGCTCTGGCCCCTCAGTTTCTCCATGTCTTGATTTTGTTTGGTGGTTTCTTTGTTCCCCTTCTTTTCCTTTCCTGCCAGCTCTGTCTGGTATGAGAAATTCCCCATCTCTCCCACTTTACATTCTGATGAGGCTGCATTCCTCCTCACATGCTTCTGGTGGAGCAGAAGTGAGCCATAACTCATTGTGGAGTCGGTGGTTGTTGCCTCCAAATGGGCCAGGGGGATAGAGGCATATTTTGAGAAATAAAAGTCCTCTCTTTGCCACAGCCCGGGAGCAGGGGCTGCACACACACTTTGCCTGATAACAGGGGCAGCAACTTTCCAGGGAACACAACGCACAGTGGTGGCGGTTTCGAGCCTGTCTTTCATTGCACATATTTAATGCGAGAATATTTCAAGCTTGTTTTTTCCAGACTGGACAGTCATGTATCAGGAAACATTTAATGTAGTTAGAAGGAAATGTAGCAAAAGGAGAGATGGTGAGGCTGGAGTGACCGCTCTCTTAGCTGGCCAGCCTGGCACATGGCTTCTCCCTGGTGGGCTTTGATCCCAGATGCTTAGTTTACATCAGTTTCTCCCATGAGTGTTGTGGGTCTCCTCATCTCATTGTATCTTTTGATTTGTTTACAGGGAAACTTCGTGGCCTGTATGACAGCTATTTTACGACAAATGGAAGATTATCATTATGCCCATTTGATCAAGACTTTTGGGAAAATGAGGACCGATGTGGTGGTGAGTGTAACTTTGACTTTCTATAACTGTGTTTTGAGGCCAGCATTTTAGGCAAAACGCTGATGTAAGTATTTCCATTTTCAGTATGATTTTGGACTTGCCTCCACTTGATTTCCGAAGCCACCAGGGATGGTCTGACTACAGGCGTGTTTGTAAGAAGATAAGGGTCAAGATGCAGACTCTCTCCTTATACTGACCTGGGGAGTGATTCAGGGTGTCAGCCGAGAAAAGTCCCTTTTCTTTTCTCTCCCATGCTTTGTGGTCACGGAAAATTTGGAGATGTTACCCATGGAGAGTCTGTCATTAACTGCTGTTCATTTATTGATTGGCTTTCAATAGCAGAAGCCAGGGAGCATTGTCAGCCTTAATTGTGCTCCCTTATTAATTAGCTTTAGTCACGGAGGCTCATTAGCATTTCTCGAAATAATTCTCTAGTCATCCTCAGTGAGAGTATGATACAACTTAATTAGGAGACGTACAGAGGGGAACTTAGGAGCTCTGTCCGTAACAAGCTGACATCGCAGGGCCATACAGCAGATGTCCTCTGCGAAGCCGCAGCCAATGTGTCTGCAGAGTTTCTGAGTATATGTCCACCTCAGCTCTCCTGTCTGGGAACACAGACTCCATTTCTGAGGCCCCTAGATTCCTGGAGACTGCAGCAAGTTCTACTAGCGTTTCCAGAACAAGGTTGGTTGCACTTTACATCAGTCTTATTAAGGGATAGAGACAATGCATTTAAGGCTTTTTTCCAAAGGATTAATTCTAATTAAGAAAACTACCTTATTAACTGTTGCTGCTATATGTGTGTGTGTACATATGTATATTTAAATTATATATATATATAATATTTAATATTATAATAATAATAAAAATATGCATTTAAATTTCTAAAAAATGGATTTATACCTTAAAATCATAACAATTTTCCTTAAATAAAAGTCAAGGAGCAGGAATGTGTATGTGTTTGTGTGTCTCTGTGTTTAGTCTCCCTTAAGAATATTAACGAGGAGTTTAATGTAGGACTGTACTCAGGCATGTAACATGTAGCACATGTGATTATATCCTGTGACTCTTCAGCAGTCATGGCATAGTGAAATCAGATTTGCCATGTGAAACACTTCATGCCTCATGTTTGATCAGGGGAAGGATAGTTGTAGCTGAACCTTTATGAACAATTTCCTAGACAACACTTCAGGCTGAATAATAAACTTTTCAGAATGAGAAGCATTACCTGTGCTGAAAATTTAGGACTCCATTTAATTATTTGCCCCTTATCAGAATAGTCACATGATCAAAATCATACTATTCACGCAAACTGTTAAAAATATTTAATGTGGGGCTTCCCTGGTGGCGCAGTGGTTGGGAGTCCGCCTGCTGATGCAGAGGACGCGGGTTCGTGCCCCGGTCCGGGAGGATCCCACATGCCGCGGAGCGGCTGGGCCCGTGAGCCACGGCCGCTGAGCCTGCGCGTCCGTAGCTTGTGCTCCGCAACGGGAGAGGCCACAGCGGTGAGAGGCCCGCGTACCGCAAAAAAAAAAAAAAAAAAAAAAAAAATATATATATATATATATATATATATATTAATCTGAATTATTCAGTGTTGCAGTGGATAGGGAAGCTTCAATGTATTGTGAAAAGCGATTATACAAAATAGTGTTTAAAAATGACTGTAATTTGCTGAATTCCAAGTGTGTACTCTCTCTCCTTGCACAGAGTAGATCATCAGATACTTGTTGCATGTTGTGGTCCTGATATCCCAAGGGATTTTGGTTCCTTAGACAAAGTAGTTCAGAACAGCAATTATTTGCAGACAATTGGATTTCCATTATAAAATGGCATTTGTGGTTTGGATATCATAAATTCATACTGCAAGGATTGTAAACCTTTTTTATTGTTGTTAATCGGTCAGAACTTTGTAAAATGTGTTCCTATCTATTAACTATACATAGGGGGTATTTGACTATTTTTCTACTTGGACAAATGCTCACAAAAATGAAAGGTCGTTGTGTGTTAAATAATTGGAAGTTAATTAGTAATGTAGTGTACGAAGAGCCTAGACCATTTTCTCAAGACTACTTCCTTGTAAGAAGTGCTTCTTCAGGTTTTCAAATTCAGCTCTGGTTTGGTTGGATGAGTCATTCCCATACAAA
The DNA here is from genome assembly GCF_008692025.1 of Phocoena sinus. Lineage (NCBI taxonomy): Eukaryota > Metazoa > Chordata > Mammalia > Artiodactyla > Phocoenidae > Phocoena > Phocoena sinus. The sequence continues at coordinate 80,178,194 of NC_045778.1, forward strand.
ATCTCAGTTATTATCAACACCAAAGTCACAGGCCTCAGAACTGGTACTTTTACAGTCTCTCAAGTGACCCTTTGGACCCCAAGACAGTGAAAGGATGGAGCACAGCATGGAACTGAAAGGCTAATCCAAGAAAGGAAAAGGGTGGATGCGTTTGGCTCAAAACTCTCTCATAACAGAGACAGTCCCTTTAGGATGGTGAGCCAGGTGGGGTCTTTAAGTTCTTCTGCAGTGGAGATGCTGGCCTGAAGAAGGGGCTGCTAGCTGTCTTGTGTCCCAGTTACTGAAGCAGGACCACAGGTGGAGAACTTAGTGTCCATAGTAAGATCAGAGGTGAAGAGGAGTACTCTGGGCCTTCCAGTGGAGCCTGTTCTCTTGACACTTGTCCCAGATTCCCACTAAGTGGCCATAAAGGAATGTTTGTGGAGTGACTGAGTGAATAATGACGTATCCAAGAACAGTGCAGGTGGAAGTAACGCTTATTGGTTACAGGTTGAGTGAATGCAGGATACAGGACGGCGAAGGTTGAAAGAACCAGGCTGTGGGGTCCCTCTCATCTCCAAGGAGGACCCAGGGGCAGCCACAGGCTACCGTGCATCCCCGCCTCTTTCTGTGGCCTCTCCCAGTCCTGTGCAATTGTAGGTTATATAGAGAAGCCCGGTCAGGCAGAGCTCTGAGCTCTTAGCGTCCTCCTCCTGGATTACCCTCCTGCCTCCATTCAGCTTCCATCCCAACACCTTCTGGGAACCCCTGCCTGACACCTGCCTTGACCTCACCTGGTGGCTATCGCCCACTGCCCCTTCCCTTGTGCCTTGTCCATCCCAGTCAACCAGCAGCCTGTGCTGGGGTGGTCCAGCGTGACTTCTCACAAATGGCAAGTGGTGAGGATGCTCACAGGGATTATGAAAGCAAGAATATTTGCCAGGTGACTGTCCTTGCCTGGGAAACATTCTGCTGTTGGGCAGGCCTGGTCTTAAAGAGCCTCGATTTCCGTGTGAAATGGCCACCGAAGGGTGATTCGCAAGCTTGTGTGGGGAATGTCACGAGTAGCAGGAGGAGCCTTGCTCTGAGCATCCATTTCTTTATTTCGTGTGACCATTCCTCGTAGATGAAGCTTTACCGAAGACGGTCTCCACTGGATGATGAGTTTGGGGGTGCAGAATCCTTTTATAGTGAATTCACTCAATAGCTGTTTATTGGAGACTGACTCTGTGTTAACAGGCGGAGGAGGTGACAGCAGGCAATGCAGACGGGTCTTGCTCTCGTGGCCCCCAGTCTAGTGGAGAATATCACAGGTGATCAGGGAGTCCTTCAGATAACCCAGGCTATCCATGCTCCAAAAGAATGACGCCTGTAAAGCAGCCAGACTGGACTGAGTCGGGTGGTCAGGAAGCCTTCTTTGCAAAGGAGAGGATTGTGGAATATCGAGGAATAGAAGAGAGGACATTCACTGTAGGTGGTAGAGCAGCAAGAGTCCCGGGGGTGAGGTGCAGCCGGACAGGTGCTGGGGCATCAAACCGCACAGGACCCCATTGGTCATGCTAAGAGGCTTTGTGTTTTTCTGCTTGTTTGGTTTCCGTTTCTGTATCATTTATTTACTGTTTTTCCCTTAATTATTTTAAAATTATTTTTAAAGCATCTATTTTTTGAGTAAACTTTTTATTTTGAGAAAATTGTAGAGTCACATGCAGCTGGAAAAAATGATGCAGAGCACCCCTGTATTCTTGACCCAGTTTCTCCCAATAGTGGCATCTTGCAAAACTATAGAACAATGTCAAAATCAGAACGTTGACGGTGATACAGTTCACTGATCTCATGTTGATTCTCTCCACTTTGCTTGTGCTCTTTGCTCTATTTATCTTGAAAAATTTCAAACATACAGAAAAGCTGAAAGAGTAGTACAATGGAAACCATTATTCCTGTCATCTGAATTCATCAGTTGCAAGCATTTTGCCATACTTGCCTCCCCTGTATCTCTATGGACCTCTTTCTATGTAGCCAAATCCCATAAGTATGTGAGAAACATGTAAGTGGTTCAGCAAATATCTCTCAAGGTTAAGGACAATAGTCAACGGCCTTAATGACCTTCCAGAACATAACAATCATCTCTTCATACCGTCTGTATTCAAATTTCTCCTCAGTTCTCCCCAGTCATTGTTGTATTTCTTTATAGGCTTTCTCGAATCTGCATCTAGTCTGGATTCACACGTTGTATTTGGTTATCTCTCATTCATCTCTTCTTTTTTCTAGAATGAGTTCATCACCTTGTTTTTCCTTCCCATTCATGGCATTGCTTTTTAAAATTCGATTTCATTTTTATTTATTTTTTTGAAGGGATAAAGTCACTAGCTTTGCAGACTTTCACCCGTTCTGGAATTTTTGATTGCTGCCTTGTGTGCAGATTTGTTTCTGCAAATTCCCGTGTCCTGCAAACTGGAAGCTTGATCTAAAATTCAGGTTCACCCTTTTGGCAAGCGGAACAGAAGTTGGTGTTAAGCATTCCCTGGTGTGTCTGTTGGGAGTCTGGAAATGCCGGGCTGACCACTACTGATGATGATGGGTTTGATCACTTGGTTAAAAGGGAGTAACTACCAGACCTCTCCGTTGTGAAGATACATGCCCCTTGGAGATTATCATGTAATCTTTGGGTAATACTTTGGCATCTGCAGAAAATTGCAAAGGTCTTCCTCTAGCAATCTTTCACCTGATAAGTTTAGCATGTATTGATGGTCCTTGTCTGAAACAGTTATTTCTCTGACTTAAGAGAATGGTGACTTCCTACTTCCGAGAATCAAGTCTCTTTGGCTTTAATCTAGGAACACTGGGAAGCCCCTGAGGACGTGGGTTCAGCGGGAGATGGGGGGAAGTGTTGGTGCCCTGATCTGATTTGTAATTTGAAAAGGTCACCCTGGGTGAAGTGTGGGGACCAAGAGAGACAAGAATGACCATAGGTAGATGGGCTAGGATGCCCCGCTGGTAGTCCAGGTGAAAAAGGATGATCAGTTATCCAAGTGGGTGGGTATGGAGATGGACAGAAGCAGATGGTTTTACAAGAAGATTTTGCCTGTGGGATACACTGATGGCTCTTGTTAGAGCCGTCCGCTTATTGTATGGAGCATCTTGTGAATAATCTAAAAATGCAGCAGGGATGGATTGATTTTAAAAAGATGAAATTTTCACAAAATATCTCATGTTAATCTTCCAGCTCCCCTCTTTGACTTGGAGATAGCAGTTGTAATAGTCTGTTCAGCCTCATTGGCCGTTCTAGGCAAATGCAATGGTGGGGACCACCACCATGGCCAGTAAATTATGCAGACCGGCAGGGAAGCCTTGCAAAACCTCATCTCCGACAATCTGCAGCATTTTGTTTGGTCAGCAAAGTACCAACATTTAACAGCTGAGCCATACTAATGAAGTACGGGACTGTGTTTCCTAGAGGGAAAAAAAAAAAAAGGAATTGGGAAAATATGCTTCTCTTCTAGAATAATAAAAACCAGACCCTGTATCTAAATTATTAGGCTTTGAGGAGTGACCAGCAAGAACGCCAGCAACTTCATGCACATAGAGATGTGACTAAATTACGGCACTCAGCCGGCGAAGTAGGCAACCTGGTCATTAAAATGTGAAACTCTCGACAAAGTGGGGAAACTTAAGGATTGAAGTATGAATTTCAGTAATTAAACTAGGGAGAGAAACTGTTCCTTGTGTCAGGGGGCACCTAGAACACCCCTGCTCGCAAGCCCTGCTGGTCAGGACTCCTGTGGGCAGAGTCTGGAGGACATGGAACTGACTTTTCCCTCCTGACTCTGCCCGGGATCCTAACCTCTCCTGCACTGGAGGCCTCTGTTGCATAAAGCGTGATCACGATTGCTCCTTGAGTTTTTATTCATGGGAGGAGGCTCGACAAACCCCTCCCAAGGCAGAGATGACTCGCTGTAACCTGGCATTGCTGTTACGGTTGCAGAGGAAGCATCTCTGAACATCGGCTTATTGCTGCTGTCGATGGAACTGGTGTCTCTTTGCAAGAAGTTCTTGGGTAGAACTTTGTGCTGGGAATTGCTTTCTTGGCTGCAGAAATCCTGTTCACCACCTTGGTCTTCACAGCCATTGTACCTAATTATGAATCAGTAGATTAAATACATGAGAAACATCCACTCTATTTGGCCATCTCTGACTATGACCTCATTTTCCTCCATGAATTCTCAGTTGCCTGTCCCCCTTCCCACCCAGATCTTGAGGGAGCACGCATCCCGGGCTACCGGGATGCGTGCTTTTCAGGATAACCACTTGTTTTGTTCAGGTTAGCTCAGAATAAAGCACTAACTGTCAAATTGAAGAAATTCTCCTAATTCTGGCAGGCACAGAAGGGGAAACCCCTCCTCGATGCCAGGAGTGGTGGTGATTGGCCAGGAAGCAAGGTGGGACGCAGGGCACCACTCGTGAAATTCAGGGAACCATCTAGGAGACAACAGAGGCATAACTGAGGAGCTTATGGATTTGAGGATGCCACATAAAAGAGTCTGGAATGCGACCACATGCTTAAATGGTTTACTGGGAGCTGAATAGGTGCAGATGGTCAGGAGTTCCTGTTTGAGCCTTTCAGCTGTTAAATTACATAAGAAAAAGGAAAGGATAATAATACCGCATATTCAACCCAATGGGCCCCTGTTCGTAATGAAAAAATCTCTGTAGAGTAAATATAAGACATAGTTACGACCTGCGTGTTATGTTTGTTTTAAAAGGTTTCTTTAAGCAGAAAGAGTGTGACTATGTATTTGTAACCTTTGGGGACTGACTCTCTGTGACTCTTAGATATGCCCAAGGAGTATCTTTTAATATGCCCTTGAAAAAGTTCTCCGGGACAGGAGGTGCTCAGGCCAACAGAAAGGCAGAAGTGTAATACATACCTCCTGTGAAATACATCTTCATTACTTTTTCGTATGTTCTCATTCAGTTAAAAAGAAAAAAAAAAAAAAAGTCATTTATAATGTGAAACTATTCCAGGGGGCCTTGGTTTTCGCCTTCTTCTGGGTGGGTTGTTTCAGCGTTCTCTTCTTTGTTTCAGGATTTTCTCATGGAGACGTTCATCATGTTTAAGAACCTCATCGGGAAGAACGTCTACCCTTTCGACTGGGTGATCATGAACATGATGCAGAATAAGTGAGTACAGGGGAAGGCTCTCCTTGACGAGGCGCCTGATTTGTGTCTGCTGGGAATGGAGGTGTTGCTGGATACCACGGGGTCTCCCACAACGTTCAGGGTGCTCCCCCTTCTGGGATGCAAATGCTTCTTTGGAGAAATGGGCCTGGAGATTGGGTGCTTTGCTTATGCCAGCACGGGCTCTGGGGCTGAGAACGTGGGCCCTGCCCCCTGGAGAAAACAAATAGGAACATGACCCGCCTTTCCGTTCACCTTCGTCAAGGGCATCAGTTTGCCATCTAATCTTAACCATGTGTGTGTGTTACCCAAAGCGATCCTCAGCTCTGTGGGAGTTGTTTGAAAAGTGTTTGCATTTCACGTATTTCAGCTGGAAAGCGTCCTGAGCATTTTCATCACACGTATTAAATATTAAGCACGTGCCTTGTTCATCTTCTTGTGAGGGCTGTTGGTTAATTTTCTAGCACTTGGGTTTTATCATTTCTGTAAGCGCCAACAAAGATCATGGGGTTCTCAATCGCATGTGTAGAAGGAATTTCTGTTGACTTCTTTTTTCTGCTTCTTTCTTTTTGCAATTTTTATGGAGATAATTGTAGGTTCATAGTCAGTGCTGCGGTAAGGAGTAAGACAGGAGATCTTGTGTACCATTTACCCAGTTTTCCTTGATGATAACATTTTGTAAAACCTTAGCACCAAACTACAACCAGGGAACTGACATTGATACAATTTACCCATCTTCTTCAGATCTTCCCAGCTTGACGCGTACTCATTAGTGTTTGTGTTCAGTTTCTTGCAATTTTTTTCACATGCATGTGTTCTCAAATCCACTCTCACGGTGAAAACACTGAACATTGCCTTCACCACAAGGGTCCCTGTGGTTCCCCATTTGTGACCCTCCCCCTTCCCTAATCCCTGGCAACCACTAATTTGTTCTCCATTTCTAAAATTTTGTCATTTCAAAAATGTTATATAAATGGAATCATACAGGCTGTAACCTTTTGGGATGATTGACTTTTTTTCTTTCACTCTGCCTGATTCCCTGGAGACTCATTTAGGTTCTCGGATCAGTGGTTTGTTCCTTTTCATTGCTGAGTTAGTGTTCCCTAGTATGGATGTGCCACAGGTGGTTTAACCATTTTTACTGTTGAAGGACGTCTAGACTATTTCCAGTTTGGGGCTCTTACAGATACATCTGCTATGAACATTCCTGTACAGGTTTTTGTATGAACTTAAGTCTTCATTTCTCTGGCACAACCGACCTGGGATGCAAATGCTGGACTGCATGGTAATCATATGTTTAGTTCTGTAAGAAACTGCGAAACTCTGCCATTCTCCATTCCCGTGAGCCACGTAAGAGAAATCCAGCTTCTCTGCATCCTCGTCTGCATTTGCTATTGTCACCATTTTTCATTTTAGCCCTTCTGATACACGTGTACCATGTCTCATTGTGGTTTTCATTTACGTTTTTCCTGAGCCTCTTTTTAATGATTTGTCCACCCTATGGATAAATTCACAGCAGCAAGGGCCTTTCCCTTTGCCTTTTGTGGGTGATGCTCCTTTCCAGGACAGCAGGGATGAAATCGGCCCTGTGTACCATAAGCTGTGGGTTCTGAGCAGGCCTCCGCTAGGACTGAGCCGAAGTAAGTGTTGTCCATCTTAAGTCATACGTTGCTGTGGCTGAAGCCTCTTGCCTCACATCAGACAACATCTGAGAATTAAGTGGAGAGGCTCGGGAGGGAGCGGCCTCTCACAGCTGGAGATATAAACGTGGCCAGTGCTCACAGCAGGGGTCCTGGCCTTGGCCTCTTGCATTTCCACCTGCTCTCTCTTGGGATCTGAATCCTCACCCAGAAAGTGAGGAACTTAAAGCACGAGGAGTTTCTTCCTTCTCTCTCTGTCGGGATTACCTTTTGTGAGTGACGATTTAGAATGAGTCTAGAGAGCTGCAGTGTTCATGTTTTTCGTGGCCTATCTTCAACAAACAACAAACAAAACCCGCTGTCCTGGATCTACAGGAAGACTCGGGCTCTCCTTGCTCTGCTGGATGCTGTAGCTGAAAACGACAGACCCGTCCTTGCCGTCTAGCAATGAAATAACTTGGGGCCTCTGCATTTAACTAGACCCGGCAGATAAACTTGCCACGTCGGTAGTGAAAACACGACTCCGTTACTCGACTGAGTAGAGCTAAAGGCGGTCGCTGAGTCAGGCAGCCGGGCGGCCCCGGGTGTGGTCGGAAGGCGTGCGTGTGGACACCTGACCTCGCATGTGGACTTGACCTGTGCTGCATCTCCCCTGCAGAGTGGCCGTGTCCTAGCACCCAGGCTGTGCGTTCCATACCCTGGGGACAAGGGTGGGAGAGGGCTGCTCCTGCAACGTCAGATGCCATCTGTCCTCAGAAGTTGTGTGACTTGGTGACCCCAGTCCCAGGGGTCCCACCGAGGTCAACTGTCACCCCACTGAGGAGGACGCAGCCACACTTTACTTTGATGCTATTTTTTTTTTTTTTTTTTTTTTTTTTTTTTGCGGTACGCGGGCCTCTCACCGCTGTGGCCTCCCCCGTTGCGGAGCACAGGCTCCGGACGCGCAGGCTCAGCGGCCACGGCTCACGGGCCCAGCCGCTCCGCGGCATGTGGGATCTTCCCGGACTGGGGCACGAACCCGTGGCCCCTGCATCGGCAGGCGGACTCTCAACCACTGCGCCCCCAGGGAAGCCCCTGATGCTATTTTGCTGGTGATGGAGAGTCTGTTTTCAGTTATACCCTTACGGTTGCATCATAGCCTCTTCCTGCGACTGCATCCTCTGCCTTCTCCTGCCAGCACTGAGGTATCTGATCATCACCCCGGACCTGCACGTGGGCGAGAGCCACGTGCCCTGTGACTCAAAGCTCGGAGCGCAGCCCTCAGAGTCTCCTTCTCCGGAGACCCTGTCCAGCTTCTCCCAGGATGTTCTGTAGTTCCCGGTTGAGGATGTCGCTTGACCCGTGCTCGCTGGAATTGTGCGTTCCCTGCATTCCTCCTCACGTGCCACTCTGCAGGGTGCAGCCACGTGACGGAGATGCAGGTGTGCCGTGGCATCTCCACCAAACCAAGCCTTCGCACCTCAGCCACAGGGAGGAGAGCTCTTTGTTTGTAGGGAAAGGCAGCTCTGCAAGGCCGAAGCCCTGGTTTGTTGTGTCCTCTTAAAGGCAAATGCCGGGGACTTCTGAGGATAAAGTCTTGTGTCAGTGATGATGGAATTAGGGTCTGGAGCCGGAAGTCCATCCTATTATCTTGGGCAGTATGCTCGTAGGCTGCAGCCCTAAAAGACTCCTAAAGGAGGAAACACTCAGAATGTAAAATCCCTGTGGTTTCTTTTATGTTGTACATAAAATGTACGGAGCCATCTCATCAAGAATTCTAGTACTCTGAGGCCAAGTCTTCCAGCTGACAGCGTTTCTTCCATCAGAACGTCCCAAGGAGGAGCTGTGTCTGTGTGTGTGTGTGTGTGTGTGTGTGTGTGTGTGTGTGTGTGTGTGTGTGTGTGGTATGTGTGCATGCGCATGTATATGGACGTTTGTGGTTGTGTGTGCACACACGTGTGTATGTGTCTGTGTACGTGTGTGTGGGTTTGTTGATACCAAGTAAAGACCTTTTTTTTTTTTTTTGCCACACCGCAGCTTGTGGGATTTTAGTTCCCCAACCAGGGATTGAACCCAGGCCCTTGCAGTGAGAGCACTGAGTCCTAACCACTGGACCACCAGGGAGTTCCCTAAAGACACTTATATTTGCAGAGATTTTGACTCTGAGAAGCTGCAGCCGATCCGCCTTCCTCTCACAGCTGACACATTTTGCAGGCACAAGGTCCCCAGCCACAGGGAATAACAAAAGAGCAGGCCATGAAGGAGGCATTTTAGACTCTGATCAAAGTTGGAGCTGTGAGGACTTCCCTGGTGGTGCAGTGGTTAAGAATCCACTTGCCAATGCAGGGGGCACGGGTTCGATCCCTGGTCCGGGGAAGATCCCACATGCCACAGAGCAAGTAAGCCCGTGCGCCACAACTACTGAGCCTGCGCTCTAGAGGCCACGAGCCACAGCTACTGAGCCTGCGTTCTAGAGCCCACGTGCCACAGGTACTGAGCCCACATGCCTAGAGCCCGTGCTCTGCAACAAGAGAAGCCACCGCAATGAGAAGCCCGTGCCCTGCAACGAGCAGCCCCCGCTTGCTGCAACTAGAGAAAACCCGTGCGCAGCAGTGAAGACCCGACACAACCAAAAATAGTCAATAAATAAATAAATAAAAAGTTGGGGCTGTGATCATTGTAATTTTCTTTCTTACATCTTACTGCCTTAAAACGCTACCCCCTCTGTTTGAATAAACCATATTGAGTTTTAGAAGCTGAATTGGTTGGGTGGCTGAGGAAGATAACTGCCTCCATGCAGCCAGCTAGGTAACACTTAAAGCTATCTTAAGACATCTGGTTGGTGACCCTTTAGTTTTCTTTAACATCCTTGTTTAAATGCCAGTTTCAGAGTGCAGAGTTTATCTCCTTTTTCATTTAACACACGCATTCTTTGTGATGTGTTGTGCGTTTTCATCTTCAGGCTAAGGGTGACCTGAAACATATGCTTCCCACGTGCCAAGCACTTCTCGGGGGAGACTACAAGTCATCATGTCCTTAATACCCTCAGCAGCACTTTGAGACAGCTGTTGTTTTTATGCCCACTTTACAGATGGGAAAGTTGAGGCACAAAGGTTTCTTAAGTTGCCAAAAAACACACAGCTGGGAGGTTATAGGGCCAGTATTTAAAGAGCCCGTAGCCTAAAACCACGCTGCTACCTTGAGTGTGCCTCCTGTTTTCCGAAGAGAGTATTTTGTTTTGTTTTTAATCCTTATGTCTTTAAAACACAACTTTTCTGCAAGATTTACTACTTACCTGAGTGAATTTTAAGCACAGAAGTCAAGATGTTCCTACTTAGCTTTTTTTTTTTTTTTCCCCCCGGTACGTGGGCCTCTCACTGCTGTGGCCTCTCCCGTTGCAGAGCACAGGCTCCAGACGCGCAGGCTCAGCAGCCATGGCTCACGGGCCCAGCCGCTCCGCGGCATGTGGGATCTTCCCGGACCGGGGAGCGAACCCGTGTCCCCTGCATCGGCAGGCGGACTCTCAACCACTGCGCCACCAGGGAAGCCCCCTACTTAGCTTTTTGGAGCCATTAAAAGTATATGCTGTTACAGAGGATCACATCCCTTACTGAGCTTTATGCCTGCTGTGAACTTTTAGGACAGAATCTCACTAATATCTTAATAAAATAATTTCTCATAGAAATTACATAGATACCATATAACACTGTTTCTTTGTCGTTGTCTATTTGCCCCTTTTTATTCCTATGACTTAAGAGCTTGATGTCTTACGTGCTGCCAGATTTGTCTGTTCCTCCTCCCGGCATGCATCAGAGGATGTTTCCTTGCCTGCTTGGGATAAGCAGTAATTCCCAGAAGTTTCCCTAGTCTGTATGTACGTTTTAATGGCACAGCTGGACATGCAGTTTTACCACCTACAGCTTAGAAACTGACAACATCAGCCTCTGTGGCCCCTTAAATATTCATGTGATTCTTCAGCTTTGCCTCTGCAGATGTGGACTGTTCTTCAATTCGCGGGGCTTGGATGCTGTCTTTAACTACATTTTACATTAGTTTTGGGGCAACAACTTGTAAATCAGGAATCAGATTTATAGGATATAATGAATATCTCAAAGGACAGTAGTCACTTGGTTGCTATATTCAAGATAGTAAGTGATTGGCAATGGCCTGACGTTATAACCCTGCTCTAGGATATACTAGTGTCAGACGGCAAGGTGACATTTAAGATAAGCACGGTTCAGGTATAGTAGATGTGTGCTTGTGTGTTAGCATCCAGAAGTGCTATTTAATCTGCCCAGAGGGAAGCAAATGCTGTGTTTCCATTTAAGATCTCAGGTGGCACTGGAAGCATAGACCTTCGCTTGTTGGCAGATAAGTGCTGGTCGCCATTCTTGAACTTCTATCAGATAAAATGTTCAGGTTTACAGTTTGTGGTATGTGTAGCCTAGTCTAATGTTGAAGAATTATGCCATGGCTGTCTTAGAGTTCCGTCTGGTTGTTAACACAAACGTGACCACTAAGTTGCATTTCTGTGTCTTTCTTCCGGTCGTAGGGCTTGAATTCATCCCAGTAGAGTGTCTGTGCACCGATAATACTGACTAGAATTCTAAGGCATAGGAGTGACTTGGTAGGAAATGAGTCTGTTGGTTTGACTGAGTTCCTTTCTCACCTTGAAGGAAGCATTTGTTATTAACTACTTTTATTTACTTGCAAAAGGCATTTCTACTGTGTGCCATGGGGTGAAAACAGGGGCAGGATTGAGTATAATTTTCAGATTTTTAGAATTAGACTTTCTTATTCATGTGCACTGCAGAACATGGAATAAAACCTTTCTTACATTTGTCCACCCTTCAGACTTGCAGAAGAATTTTAAAAATTCAGTTACCCTGATTGAGCTTCTCACTAGGTCTTGTTGCTTGTGTCCTCTTCTCTTAGGATGAAAAATAAAGTAAACCATCATTTTTACTTCCTCAGAGCTCTCATTGTTTACAACTCTGATTATCAGTATTTTCCAGTGTCCTCTTTTGGTGTCGATTTTGCGTCTCATTCTCCTTGGTTTTGTCCATGTTAAGCTGGGGCCTAAAGGAGGTTATATTTATAATTTGTTTCTTAATATCCTACACACATTCATAACAGAACTTGGTATATTTTACAAGTAAGGATTCATAGGCTGTGAATATAAAATAGACCATGTAAAGCCATAGAGAAAACTGGAAAGTTTTTAGAAGCCAAAATCCTTGAAGCTGCCTGGGAGACGGAGCATGAAGGAAAATATAATGGATTGCAAAATTCTCACTGGGTGATAAAAAAGATTCTTGCAGTTTGTCAGGGGAGATTGGCAATTTATGGTAGAGATCCTTACATATGACATATTGAGCAAAAGAATATCACCTTGAAGGAGTAAGTTGAGAACTCAAAATTGTGCCCACAGAAAACGGAAGACATTATTTTTATTTCAATTTTGAGATGCTTAAGATGTTACTGGTCAGCATGTTGACCATGAGCAGTTGGTCATCATTGGACCTGTCCTAAAGACTAGCTTCTCGAATGTAGTGGATTTTGCTGAGCTGCCCAATTTAGTCTTGTCTAGTTGTTGACCGTTCAAATATTGGAGACCAACCCATCTAAACTATTATCTGGTTTGTTTACCTGAAGTCAAGGTCTCATCTTAAGTGTGTACTTTCAAACACTAACATTTCTTCCCAGCCTAGAATTGATGAGGTCATACTGCTATTGATGTCACATGTCTGGGTGTTACTCATTTTTTTGATCATGGCCGTTTGAAGGCCAAACAGTCCCAGGTGATGGGAACACAGTCTGCATTCTCGATTGTCTTTGCATGGCAGTGTGTTGGCTGATTTCTACTCCTCTTCTCTCATCTGTGATTCAGGCATTTTTGGACCAGGGAGTGTTTTCCTCAGTCCATCAACGCAGTGCATTATGTTTCCACCAACCTAATGCATACAATACATATTTACACACTTACAGCCACATATGGCTCCTTTCATTGGGTCAATTTTCCATGCATATTTTTGTAACTTAGCTATTTTTCTCCTGTAAAATATGGCATTTTCCCCACTGGTAAGTATTATTCATCAGATGTATCAGCATCCAGGAAGGCAAGCTCACGGCTGTTTCTGCCAAAATTAATTTGACATATAGTCATGATAGGAAGGGTCCTTAAGACTTAGAAAGGGATTCCATCTTTGAGATGCCAGGTTTCTTAGACGTCGTGAAGCTGCTCAGAAGGCAGATTTGCAGGGTAGGCTGTTTGCAGGTATAGCGCCATTGGGTTTCATTGCTGTGGAAGAATTTTCGTCCTTGCTAGCTTGTGCCTTGGGCTTAGATTAGAGAAAAGGTACCATTTGCTTTCGGGAGAGAGGAAGGTAGGGGTCCCCACTTTCTGGGGACCGGCCTTAAGTACTGTGGCACTAGCCACAGCCAGAACAGACACCTAATGGTCGAGTCTGGGAGGACAGCGTATTTTGTTTCCAACTCAACCTCCTTTCCAGGAAACGCTGCTCTGGTGAAAGGGCATGGAGTTGAAATCTTTGTGCAAGTTAAAAGCATGGGTGTCAAGCATTTTGGGCTCAAGAGACTCTTGGATTATTTCTTCTCAACATCTTTTCTCCTTTCTTTGAAGCATGGGGTTTTAGTTGATGTTGTTTTTAATTTATTTTTGAAAATAACTGGGTTCCTTTTGAGGTTTTGCATATCCAATAACTCGACGGTTTCAAGCACACCAAAGTATCATTTTTTCCTTTGAAACAGTATACAGTAGCTGACAAAAACACTGTCACAATCCCACTAGCTAAGGACCAAAAGGAAAAAAAAAATATATATATATATATATATATATATATATATATATATATATATATATTGGTTTTGAGTGAAGAAACAGGAATTCAAAGTCAGGATAATGAAAACATTCTGGAATGAAAATTTCCCTAGTGCTCAGCATGCCTGCACTTTCTTTGGCTCATACAGTTCATAACTTCACTCTTGGAACCTTAATCCTCTATAGGGAAATTGGGCTAAGAGGAGATGTTTTGCAGCTCAGACCCCAGTTTGCAGGCACTGAGGCCCAGGCCTGCTTCCGGATTGGGCCCACTGGGGCTGCAGCTGAGCACATTTCCGGCCAGTCTCAGGGAGAAACACGTGAGATCGTCTTCCGAGGCAGAGGTGGCCATCGTGAAGCACCGAGATTCTAAGCCAGCTCTTGATTTGCATCTAGGAATGGTGCTCTGGACCCCACGGCAGGGAGAGGAGCCCACGTGCACAGTGCTTTGCTATTAGTTGGAATTCTGTTGATCCTTTATGGCGTTTTCATAAGTTATTTTACCATTTTCCATACAGTTATTCTCTGGCATGGATACTTCTGCTCTTTGCTTAATAATTAAGCTTTTGGCCTAAAACTAACACAGATAATTCCAGATTTTACCTGGCTCTTGATAACCACTAATTCATTGCACATGGCATAGATATTTTATGCAGTTGGGTCTTATTCAAATGGCCTCTTTATTTAATTCCGAGATGAAAAATCAAAGTACTCTCCAAGGAATGGCAGTGATGAAGCACTCTCAGCCAGGACTCTTACTTAGGGAAGCTTGCTTTAGAGGAAAGTTTTGAAAGGGCAAAATCTGTAAGAATTCTCCGAGCCAGTGCACACCTTGCTGTGAGCTCCCGGCTGGTGCTGATGACGCCATCCTGCCGGCACTTAATGCTAGAGGATGTACTTCACTTTAGGAGGAAGGAAGCCAAGTGCCCTCTCTACTTGCTGCATGAGACTGCTCTCAATGCAAAACAAAATGGACGAAATATAATTTATTAAGGTCGTATTCCAGATCTTTCCATCCTAAAACTTTACCTCCAGTGCTCCTGGGGCTTAGCAGAAAGAGTGTGTAGTGTGAGACCCTCTGGTGTCATGCTCTTAAGTCTAGAATGGGTGGAGGAGGAAGCCCATGATAACTGAATGCTCGCTGTGTTGCCAGCATCGTCTTAGGTATCTGCTCTGTGGTTCTCAACCTGGGGCGCTTTTACCCCCTAGAGGCCAGTCGGCAATGTCCAGACACAATTTGGTATCACAGTGTGAACTACTGGCACCTTGTGGGGAGAATCCAGTGATGCTGGTAAACATCCTTCCATGTACACAAGAGTCCCTATTGCAAAGAATCATACCCCCCCATGTCAATTATATCCCCATTTTATGGATGAAAAAGCTGAGTCTCGGTAATGTTAAGTAATTAATAGAAATATATGTCATCCATTTCAGTGATCCCCTTTTCTTTATTTCCGCTTTTCTCAGCCACTCTTCTCTGTTGCATGACCCCAGCAAGGACAGGAGCCTTTACCATAGATAATAGCAGCCGTCCACTGACGATGCCAGGGCTGAGCTTTCCTGTAGAGGGTGAGGATTGGAGGCAGTTTTCCCCAAGATGCCCTGCCAGGTGCTACAGCTTCACAGAAGATCCCTGTGGGCGTGGCTCAGGTTCAGGTGACAATGAGAGTAAGTCACACTGATGAGAATTTAGATCCCGGGGGTGCCCTTCCAGTGCCTGGCACGTAGGACATGTGTGGAAGATATTAACAAGTGTCTCTTATGGGGGAGTTACGGTTTTGGTTTTTGTTTTGTTTTAGATTCCTCATACAAGTGAGATCATACAATGTTTGTCTTTTTCTGTCTGACTTATTTCACTTCGCATAATGCCTTCAAGGTCCATCCACGTTTTCACAAATGACAGGATTCCCTTCTTTCTCATGGCTAACATTCTATTGTATATATACACACATCTCTTTTATCCATGCATCCTTGTTTCAGGGATGTGTGTTGTTGATATCTTTTCTTACTCACCGAGTCCTTTTTTTTTTTTTACCCCCTCTTAAGAGTGGTATTTGTGGGTTGACATTAAATTTTTTTATTTGAAAAAATTTATTTAAAAAAAAATCTTTGAGGACTCTTGCAGAAAGAAACCGAGTGGACTTCCTGCTGGTCAGTTGGTCCTAACAAGCATGGTGACCATCCAAATAGCGAGGCTTAACATATTTTCTATATGGAAGCTCCGTGAAATGCACTTTTTGACACGAAATCATCTTGAAGATTGAACATGGAATTACACCATTATTTATCAAGCTCTTGTTCTTTTCTAGACACAAGATGGGAAATAAAATTGAGTAATATTTTATCTCCATCTTCAGCTTGACAGTGGAATACTTAAAAAAGAAATTCACATATGTAGTACATTTGCAGGTGTATAAAGAAATGATGATACTGTTAATATAATTTCTCCATGGACTCAGAATGTTAGGTTCGTGATGGTTTCTATACATTTTTGCTCATATAAGATGCTTTTTTTTTTATGTGTCATGTGGTACATTTTCATGAGATTCTGTACTTTTGTGCATGACCCTTGGACGCTGCATTGTGGGAAATCACTCATCACCTCAGTGATGTTCGGAGTTCGGTGTCGCTGTCCAGCGCATAGTAGGTGCTGAACGAACAGTGGCTGAGTAATTGCCTGACTGAAAAGAATGAACGTCGATAGGGAATGTTCTTATTACAAAGTCAACTGATAAAACACATGACATACTCTTGTAGTGGTTCTTTTCCAGGAATGAAACACAGTTACCCTTGTTATTTTGGGGTCCACAAAGAAATAATTCCGGATGTAGGTATGCAATAAACATGATTAGCTAGTGATTAACTATTAGCTAATGAATTTCCTTAATTGAAGGTGTTCTAAACGTACCACAGAAATGTATGAGGGAGACCCGTGTTTGTACGTACGAGCCAGCCTTTGACTGCAGGTCTGTAAGCTGCTGGCTGCGGGAGCTTGCTGTTTCTTCTTAACCTTTCCAATGAGACTTCAGAGGAGGGTTTTACTTAATACCGTACCTGTCAGATTCCCAGAGCTGCAAGTAAATTGAAAATACAAATTATATTGAAAAGTGAAATATTTTGTTATTCTACAGTTTGGTTGATTTAGGAAGAAAATGAACTCTGACAGCTTTTGCTCTTTTCATTTCATTGGCTTCTAATGGTTCCAAACAAAAGCCCCATAGCCAAAGCCTTTTCCCGCATTGCTGTGTCAGAGATGCCATGAGCCCTTCTCTCTGCTCAAGACCCAGTGTCCACTGACTCCATGTCTTGGGTGCACAGGATCTTAGGAAGGGATAGAAAGTGCTAAATGTTAATATTTGTGAATATAAATATTAATCATCCCTGGAGCACTCCAGCTGTCTGACCTGTGGGTAGCTTTTCAGCACTTACCACTTTTTTCAGCTTTCAATCCATTTTTCATATGCAGAGATATCTTTTCCCCATTTTTTTCTGAACTGCTGCCATGGCATCCCTAACGTGGGGCTGTTCGGGATGCAGAGGTTCGGGAGAGGAGGTTGGGGGAGCCCCCTCCATCTCTCCTTTCTCTTTCTTCATTCATTATGTTCAGAGGAAAACCTTAGTGAGGTTTCATGCAAGAGCCAGAAAGTCTTAAGTTATCAGGTTGAATTCCTCACCTGTGATTCGGTGGGATGGGATGTATGTGTTGAAAGGGGACGGGGGTGTTTCATAGGGCTGAGCTCCTTTGACAGAGGCTGAACCATTAATACCTCCCAGGGTGGCTTTGCTTCAGGGACCTTTCCACACCTTCATCCTTCACACCTTTGTCACGATTCCTCCTTTGTCCTAGCTGGGGAGGGCTAGGCAGCGGTGGAGGCATTGACGGGGGCAGCTTTGGCCCTTCCTTGCAAGTCCCCCTTCCCTGCCATGTGGGAGCCGTCTGCCTCTCTGCTTTCCCCAGCATCCCTGGGATTAAGGGGTCAGGAATCTGATTTGATTCTTCACGCTGAATGTTATTGCTCCACTAAAGTAAATGGCTATCTCATTCCCATCTGATCCTGGAGTGTATTGTGTCCAAGGTGTTTTTAATTAGCTATTAACCTGCAGAGGATTTGGAAATGGAATATGAAAAGAAGCTGCATATTGGATAGATTTCTTTATTTTTGGTATTAAACCTACGAATTAAGCTTGATTTAGAGGGAATGGAGTGTTTCTCTTTTATGAGATATCCTTGGAGGTAAACATGGTTTGCATGTAACTTTGGGGGACCTGGTATTTCTGAGCAGTGTTTGTCACATAGTTAGGTGTTCTCTCCTAGAACTTAGCTCCCCAATATCCAGTGCATTATGAAGCGAGTTTCTCCTACTGAGAAAAACGGCGAGAAGGCAGACATCCTGCTAATTATTGACCATCTGCCCCAAAGGTAGATTTTCGTGGTTTTTCAGTTAAAGGAAACCATATGCATAACACAACACTTGAAAGAAAACATGTATTGAGCTGGGATTGTTGGGATAAGAAGGGGCTAGAGGGAACCCTGTGGGACCCAGGCATAAATATGTCTCTCTGCCCAGACAAATGAGGGACAGTGTGAGTGCCATCATCCTTGGGGTCTGATGTGAAGGGAACTACTGCTTTCTTCAGGGGAAGCCCGTGTTTCTCTGATGTTAATTTCTATGAAGTTTCTTATCTTGGTCCTTAGAGGCGAGGATGCAATTGCTTTTGTTTTGTTTTGTATCATAGAATGTGTCCTCAGTGTCAGATTCGAAGACGTGGCACAAGCCTTCTTTCTGTGTCACTCATGATCTCCTGGGTGAAAGTCAGGACAGAAAAGTGAATCCCAATTCTGTAATGTTATTATCAAGGTTGCTAAGGTTGCATCAGGTAAGGAGCTCCCTTTGTAGATGGAGAGGCACACCTGCTTTAGAGTTTGACAGACTTTGGTTCAAACACACCCCTGCTAGTCGGACGGCCTTGGGGCAGTGGTTTGCCTTCCCCAGCCACCTGTGAATTAACAGCCATCTGGAAGGACTCACGATGGTTATGCCAGTGGCCAGCAAAGAGCCACCCTCCACCAGTGCCAGAGAGAGTGTCCTCCCCATCCTCGTGGTGGCTGTTATTGGGTGATCATTCTTGAATTAGCGAGATGCAGGGGTGGGGCTTTGGGAGCCTGGAAAGCCGGCAGCTAACACAGCTCTGGCCCCCTTTCTCTCCCTTGTCAGTTGAGCTGGCCTGGGGTGAGGCAACACGGGAGCTGTCTGCATCGAGCTCGCTGCAGTGCCCGTGATACCGCTTAGTGGATGGAGATAAATCCACAGCGGGGACCGCAGGAGGCAACGTTTTGTGATTCAGTGTGTTCCTGCCCTGAGAGAGTCCCGACCCCACCCTGCCTGTGTGGCTGGGGTGACCTTGCGTGTTAAGTGCAGTTCACGTCCACTTCCCCGACCTCAGAGGGGATCAAACTTGCCTTTGGCCTTGACTCTGGTCCGGGCTGTGAGGGCAATGGGGACAGGGTCCATCCCTGCTCTGCGGCCTCCCTTAGATTCCAGGAAGCTGTTCTCTGCATCCCTTGAGGTGTGTGGCCTTCCTGTGGGATGAAGCCCATCTCCTCTGCCACTCCAGATGATGGAAGTTGCAAAGATGCTAAACCCATGCCCCTCGGAAGAGAGTTTGGTCTCTGTGTTGCAGGCCTGGGGGCTGCCCAAGGGCAATCTGTACAGCTTTGAAAAGAAAATCGCCCTCAGGGCTGGCTTCTGTTTACACTTTAGAGATCTGTGGGGTGTTGGAGCCAAAAACCTTTCCTGGAAGAAAGTGACTGGGTCCCGTGGGGCCGCAGAAGTGCTCCTTTATCGGAGAAGCTATAATCTTCCACATCAAGGTGCTGAGGTCCACTAACTACCCACCCTTTGACCCTGTGCCCAGGGTCAAGCCCAGTGAGTCCTCCAGAGCTGGGGTGGGGAGGCTCTGGGCTTGAGGAAGAGGCAGAAGGATCTGGTAGCCTCATATCAGCCTGTGGTCAGCTACGTGCGGGACTGACCGTGAAAGACCACCTGGCCGAGACCGCAGGTGACCAAGTTAGAGGCAGATTTTGTAGTGGTTGTCTTGAGATCAGTGAAAATTCTTGAGTTTAGATTCAAGGAAAACTCTTTTTATTTGCTGGGATTTCTGATTTGTTCTCTGAGGGACAATTCAAGATCATGTACTCCTAGGGCTGGGAAATGCCTGAGGCTGGAGTGAGGTCTAGGAAGCAAGGGCAGAGTCACGAGGCATCGCTGTGATGAAGGGACCACGAGGAAGCACCGCGCTGCCGATCAATTCCTCGGTGATTCTGCTGATGACAAAAGGGAACGTTCATCAGTTTAGTTATTTACACTCTTGCTTGTGCGAAGGTGCTGTGGGGAGTGCGTGGGGGCTTGCTGCCACGCCGTGGGTAGCAGGAGACCATCTTGAGGTCCTATTATTGGGTGATATGCACATGACTGTGTCTCTTTTAGGCAAGTGGGTCCTGTTCCGCCTCCTTGCTACGTTTCACTTCATTCAGGTGTTTATTTCTTTCAAGTAATTCCCTTTGAATTTCTAAGCTCATCTTCTTGGAATACCCACCTCAGCTTCAAAGTTGAGCTATTCGAGGACGGCTCTTCTCTTGCTTCGCAGAGGGTCAGCCCAGCCTCTCACACAGAGCTGCACACAAACTTGGGATTTAAAGAATTGTTATTGGATGGACGTGGAGATGAAGGGATGGGTAGCTAAAGATGCCTCTGGTCTTCTGGAAATCCTCGACAAAGGGATGAAAATAGCACAGAGCTTTCAAGTTTGCTGTTTCCCAGACTTTATAGTTTGGCAATCTGTATTTGCAAAAAGGACACCTTCTATAAGCAACGTGGGCTGTCTTTATTTTTCATTCTATGAACAATGGGCATTCGGTCTCCCTGCCTCTTACCTATGTTGCCTTCTTTCTCGCCATTGTTTGCATGTCTTACCCGTTTCTGCCCTATTTTCCTTCACATTCCTCAAGTCCTTACACTTGCTGAGATTCCAGCTTTCATCGCCTTCATCCCTTCCCTGGCTTCCCACGTGGTGTCTTCCGTGCTCTCCTGCATCTGAGGCACTGATGGACATCCGTTCCGGTAGCTGTCGTATCTCCTTTCAGCCACACGGATGCTCCAGGAGGCAAAACCAGGAGGCAGTGGGTGGTCCACAAAGCTGTGGAGGGACCAGCCCGAGGCTCAGGCTCTCGGTTCAGACCTGAGTTCCTTCACGTAGAAGCCACACAGCCTTGGTGACTCCATTAATTCCTGGAGTTGCAGCTTCCTCATTCCTGAAGTGGAGACCACAGTGGCTTGCAGTGAGCATTCCAGAAGATATTGTAAAGCAAATAACTGGCCTGCAGCAGATGCACGGGATCTTGTAATATAAGAAAAAAACAAAAACACGACAAAGCCAGGAAATAGCGAAAGAATTTGGTGTCTCTAAGAACGAAGACTTTTCTAAAAAGTACGGTGTTCCCACTGAGATAGGGAGAGGGAAAGATGGTGCAAATAGACTTAAGATGGGGTTTCATCTTAATGACACGTGAGCATCTTTAACCCAGTGTGAAATCCTCGGACACAGATGTGCGATTTTGCATGATCCTATAAAATGTGAGAAAATTTCATGTGGCTCAGATTGTGGTGTGTATCTATATTCTTGCCCCTGTGTCAGTGCATGTGTACTGATAGTTTATTGTGGGACGGGCACTGTTCTGGCTCTGGGGACACAGAACAAGTAAAGCAGAGTCGATTCAGCCTGCAGGAGCTGCAGGCGTTTCAGTCGTCAGAGTTCAGAGGCATCTGGGGTCCAGTGCATTGGAAAGAGATGGCCAAGGAACAAACGGACCAGCACATGAATACGCCTAAGTCTCTCCATGAGGAAAGCTTCAGACAATCTCCAGTTGAGGGACATTCTACAAAATATCTGACAGGTGCTCCAGTCAAGGTCATCAAGAATCAAGAAAAGTCTGGGAAACTGTCACAGGCCAGAGGGACCCAGAGGACAGGAGGACTGTAAGTGTTGTGGTAACATGGCTGAGATCCTGGAGCAGTAAAAGGATATGGGGAGGAAACTAATGAAATCTGAATAATGTGTGGTTTAGTGAAGAGCAATGATGCAGCACTGGTAACATCATGGAGACAAAGGTACCATGGTGATGTAAGATGTTAGCATCCAGGGAAATGGAGTGACAGTCATGTACCAGAACTCTCTGTGCAACTGTTTCTGTAAATCTAAACCTATTCCCAGATTTAAATTTACTTAAATTTTTTTAAAAATGAAGGAGGCGGGCTTCCCTGGTGGCACAGTGGTTGAGAATCCACCTGCCAATGCAGGGGACACGGGTTTGATCCCTGGTCCGGGAAGATCCCACATGCCGTGGAGCAACTAAGCCCGTGCGCCACAACTACTGAGCCCGCGTGTCACAACTACTGAAGCCCGCACACCCTAGAGCCCGTGCTCCGCAACAAGAGAAGCCACCGCAGTGAGAAGCCCTCGCACCGCAACAAAGAGTAGCCCCCGCTCGCCGCAACTTGAGAAGGTCCGCGCACAGCAACGAAGACCCAACGCAGCCAAAAATAAATAAATAAGTAAATTTATTTATTTAAAAAAAAAATGAAGGAGGCATGTTGGAAAATATAGATGGTGATGAGGATCATTCAGAGAATTTGAATGGGAGGCTGTGAAAGGCAAGGCTAGGTGGCTGACTTTAGACCAAGGGTTCAGTGAAGGGCTCTGCAGGGGAGTGGCAGTGAAGTTGGGACCTAAAGCAGATGGAAGAGGGAATTCCCTAGCGGTCCAGTGGTTAGGATTCCAAGCTCTCACTGCCAGGGGCCTGGGCTCAATCCCAAATCAGGGAACTAAGATCCCGCAAGCTGCCCGAAGCAGCCAAAAAAAAAAAAAAAAAAAAAAAAAATCCTCACTAAAGTATTGGGTTGGCCGAAAAGTTTGTTTAGGATTTTCTGTAAGATGTTACGGAAAAACCCAAATGAAACACATTTTGGCCAACCCAATAGATGGAAGAGTGTCCTGTTCAGAGAGCAGGTGGACACAGGCTCTCTGGTGGGTATGTGTGCAAGATACAAGGAGCAGAAAGAAGGCTGGTCTTGCTGTTCTATCAGAGATTTATTTTGAGGTGGAAAGTTGCTGGAAGCTTTAAATCAGAGAAATGGTATCACTGACGTTTGTTTTTCTGAGACTGTTTGAGCTGCTTTGCCAAGAGTAGAGAAGAAGAGAGAACTGTGTCATTGGAGGGCCAGTGAGGAGCTGCTGGAAGAATCTAGGCGAGAGATGGCTGTGGCCTGGGCACAGATAGTCTCTGGGGAGAGAAAGAGGAATGGGGGCTTTGGGGCATGTTTTGGAGGCGGGGTCAAATGGACCTGTTGCAAACTGTGTGTAGGGAGGGAAGGAAAATGGAGAATCAAGGAGAAGCCTTAGATTTCTTAGAATAAAGATGTGGCGGATATAGATACAGTGGAATATTACTCAGCCATAAAAAAGACCACAGTCTTGCCATTTGCAACAACATGGATGGACATGGCAGAGAAAGACAAATACTGTATGTTATCACTTATAAGTGGAATCTGAAAAGTAAAACGAAACAATAGACCAAAACAGAAACAGACGCACAGGTACAGAGAACAAACTAGTAGGTACCGATGGGGCAAGGGATGGGGGGGCAAAATATTAGCCTTTACCTCTTAAATCCCTACCCCTAAGGATAAAATAAGATGCAAGGACATATTGTGCAGCACAGGGAATATAGCCAATAGTTTATAAATAACTTCAAATGGGTATGAGCCATAAAAATACTGAATCACTATGTTGTACAACTGAAACCAATATAATATTGTAAATCAACTATAATAAAAGAGGTATAACAGTAGTACCAAAAAAAAAAACACACCAAAAAACACAAAAAAGGGATGGGTGGAAATTTTAATGAGGTGGAAAATCAGGCTTTTGGGGAGCTCTGTTCCGGCCCAGTTCAGTGTTTCTCAACCTGTTTTTTTTTTCATTATCACCCTTCTAAGGAGAAGGATTAAATTAGATTTAAGTTTAATTAAGAAGAGACATTAAGTGCTAAGAAATAAAATTTTGTAGGTAGGGTAAGCTTGGAGGGCCACAGGCCAGGGTAATGTCTGAAATGTTCTACATCCTCCCCAAGAACCAATTTTCACCCCCTTAGGGGAGATGTCAACCTGTGGAGAATGAACAACCTGGTTAATAATGAGATGCCTAGGAGACAGCCAGGTAGAGAAGCTCAGCTAGCAGTGGAAATTCAGACTGGACTTCAGGCGAAAGGGGAGGTTAGGAGATACAGCTGGATGTCCCTAGCGTTTAGATGATGAAATTGAAGCCACCTGGGGAGTGAGTGTGGCTGGAAAAGTGAAGCAGAGAAGGCTGAAGCCTCAAGACACTCTTGCATGGAAGGGATTAACAGCAGAAGAGATGTCATCAAAGGAGAAAAGCCAGGAGAGGGAAGACGAGGTTGAATTCTGATGAGAGGATGTGTAAGATCACAGAGAAGTGAACAGAGGAATCGGCCACACAGGGGTCACTGCTGCTGTTGACCAGAGCGGTATCCTTGTAATTGTCAAGGAGGAAACCAGCCTGCAGGGGTCATGGAGAGAGTGGACACACTGGCCGGGCACCTCTGTCAGGATGTAGCGATGCATTGTTGTGTGGGGGAAACTGTGATGCCAGATGGGTTTGATATGTATTTGTTGTTGACATAGGAGTCATCCAGTGGAGAGAGAAACAGATGAGGGGTGGTGGTGGGCTGGGTGGAGGAGCTCAGTGTGAGCTGTGGGGTCCATAGTAGATGGGATGGAAGGGCACGGGCTGGCCTTTGATAGGAACGAACACAATGGATCCGTTGTAACAGGACAGGAGACAGAGTGGGTACAGACGTCATCACAGGTGTAGAGGTGACTGTCGTATGATGAGAAGATTTCAGCGTGTTTCTTTCTCTTTTCTCGCTAAAGTATGAAGCAAGATCATTAGCAAGAAGGGGTTCTCAGAAAAGTCAGTGATTACGATCTTGTGTCCCCCCGCCCCCCAGTCCTTAAGGCCGGAAAAGCAGGAGCCCAGGACACTCTGGCACAGTGGTCCAGAGTCCCAGCAATGGTACACTTCAGGCTGGTGGCTTGCCATCCTTTCTCTGTTTTGTTTAGAGGTACAGAATATACAGCTCTGCTCAGCGCTTCTTGATCAGTCCCAGGAAGTCTTGGGCGCAGCAAGAATTTTGTGAACCACATTCTTTTTTTTTTTTTTTTTTTTTTTTGCGGTACGCGGGCCTCTCACTGCTGTGGCCTCTCCCGTTGCGGAGCACAGGCTCCGGACACGCAGGCTCAGCGGCCATGGCTCACGGGCCCAGCCGCTCCGCGGCATGTGGGATCTTCCCGGACCGGGGCACGAGCCCGTGTCCCCTGCATCGGCAGGCGGACTCTCAACCACTGCGCCACCAGGGAAGCCCCAGAGAAGCACATTCTTCCATCATCCTAGTTGCTCTTTGGTCTCTATTGCTCTTTGAACTGCTCGGTTGCAGAATGCGTGAAGGGATTTTAGAAATCACATGCTGAGCATTATGGGCCATTTTCTGTTGCTAACTTCACTTTCCTAGTTCCTCAGTGACATAACATGCATGTCTCTGCTGCCGGCGGGCAGCAGGTCAGGGTGTATAGAGCCCTGAAAGCTAATGGCCTTCATGCATCTCACTGATCACATTCACGTAGAAGTGTCTCTCGTCTAGCTGGAAATGCGAATGCCAGTTGGGCAGCCGTGATGAAGCGATTCCCGTTTCAGCTGCCTTGATGTTGAGAGTGGAGAGCGAGCTCAATTGGAACATAATCAGTTTCCCTTTTAGAAAAGGTTAATGTGGAAATACCTTGTGAGCAGCAGAGATTCTAATGTCCTTTTGACTTTAAAAAATTTCCTGGGGAGAGGGATAAATTAGGAGTATGGGATTAACAGATAAACACTATTGTATATAAAATAAACAACAAACAAGAAACTACTGTATAGCACAGGGAACTACATTCAATATCTTGTAATAACCCATAATGGAAAAGAATACAAAAAAAGAATATATATATATATATATATATATATATATATATATATATATATATGCATGGAATCACTTTGCTGTACACCTGAAACTAACACAATACTGTAAATCAGCTGTACTTCAATAAAAATATTCTCTATTTTCATTACTGTAGAAGCATTTCATACAGTACAATCACGAACAGTATTGGTTGTTAATCAAAGCATTTGGTGTAGGGGTAGATCACTAAAAAAAAGATAGTACATATATACCTTGCACACTCTAACTTGTAAGATGTAAACGTACATTTGTTTCACAAGGTCTGTTTGTTTGCCACGTTGTTCTACCTTACTTATTTAATTTAAGTTGGGTCAACTGATTAGCACTCCACATTGTCTTTCTGGCATAAAACATCTGCAATAAGTGAGTTTTCATGCCTTTAAAACCTGGAAAATTCAATACCAGTAACATAGCGGTTTGAACTCTCCTGGATTTCTGGGATGTTCTCACGCCCATCTGATTTGACAGCAGTTTTTTTTGTTTGTTTTTGCGGTATGCGGGCCTCTCACTGCTGTGGCCTCTCCCGTTGCGGAGCACAGGCTCCGGACACGCAGGCTCAGCGGCCATGGCTCACGGGCCCAGCCGCTCCGCGGCATGTGGGATCTTCTCGGACCAAGGCACGAACCTGTGTCCCCTGCATTGGCAGGCGGACTCTCAACCACTGTGCTACCAGGGAAGCCCTGACAGCAGTTTTTATAGCAAGTCATCCGTCTAGTCTTTTCAAAGCTTTGACTTCATTTTCACATGGAAGTCAACTTTTTTTTCATAGTCGTAGTTTATCATTTCATATAATTTTTAAGTAATTTATGCAGTTATGATAACAGGTTTCCTGGATATAAACCAGGTAGGGAACACACACAACTGTATGTACAAACCATACGTGTGTATGTGCTTTGTTCTTCACTATAGAGGTTACATGATCACATCGAAGGAGAGCTATTTAACGTTACCAGTGTCACTGTTCTATAGATTAAAAAAAGAAAAATCTCTGTTAAAGTGAATATTAGGTCCTCCTCGATTGGTGTTGGGCGTAAGGGATTTTGCATATAGATATCTCTTAAATCCCTGTGCATTAGAAGAAAAAGACCTAACTAGGTAGTGTTGGACCTTCCCAAGAAAAGAGACATCAACATATTTAAATTAGCATTAAGTGCACTCCTGGCAATTATGCAACCACTGACCTTTACTGTTTCTAATTAGCTCTTTGCAGACCTCTCAAAGATGGCGGGTGGGTAAGCTCTCAGATTCTCAGAAAATGAGACCAAGTATTAAGATCTGAGAGAAAAGTAGTAAATGAAGCAGAAGTGGCATTCAACGGACCAGACGGTTTTGTTCTCACTTTTCTCCTAAATATCTCTCATCCAGTCTGGGGGTAGATTACATGAGTTTTAGGGAGTACCAGGAAAGTAAGTTAAAAAAACTATAAAAGAAGGTTGATTAAACTTAAAAGGTTTATGTTCTTTCCTAACCCTGAGTATTGAATCTGCTCATGTGGTAAAGCACCACCTGATGACCCGGTAACAGATGAGAGCAGGTGGAACCTGATCACGTGCTAACTGATCACAGGATAAAGCATCACCCAGGCTGTGAGACTGGCAGGGGAGGGGGCGAGGCAGGTGGAGGTGAAGAGAGGAGAGGAGAAAACCTTATTTTGTTTCCCTTTCAAAAGATGTGCTGCTTCTTAACAAAATGTAATCACTGATGTTAGCAAACTAATGAGGTGCTCTAGCATTGTTTACCAAATAAAAAGTTTCCTTCTGTGTGACAAACAGGAGGTCAGATCAAGTGGTTAGATCCGCTGCTTATATGATGATGGGTGCAAAAATAAGTACCTAATCGGATTCTTAAGGTCCGAACGAACAGACACCAGCGTGAGACCCACCACTTAACGTAGCTCCTGTGCCCCGAGGACATCTGCTCAGTGCCCTGAACATCTGGATTCCCAAGAAATATTAGATGAATCTGTTGATCCTGCTTTATATTTAATTAATGCTTTTCCAATGTAGTGTCTTCTACAAAGGAGTATAAATCAACACACATGGCTTTTTCACAATAAAATAGCATTTATGATGCTTTGAAACAGCTTCAAAAGCCCCAACTATATTCTTAGGCTTGTAGGTGTATTTTACAGGAATTATCATCAAGGATAATAAAGATCATAATAAAAGCATTTGATATTTATCAAGCCTTTAGTCTGGGCTGCACTTTCCTTGCATCCTTTGACACAATCCTCTCTGTAGCCACAGAAGGCTGATCATATGATCCTTATTTTGCAAGTGAGGGAGCTGAAGTTGATACTGATTTCGGCAGTTCATGCCAGGTCATGTGACTAATAAGTCAGAGAGGACCAAATTCAAACCCCGGTTTGCCTGACACCATAGTTCACTTTCTAATTTTTTAATCTCCAGTTATATTTTTCTCCTCCTTTGTACCTTCTTTACCCTTTAGAATGTGAATGGGGGAGAAGGCATGAGATTGTCCAATAATGCAATTGCTTGGATAAACATTTTTTCCCCTACTGTTTTGATATAGAACTTCCAGCCCCTTTATCAGTTAAATAAATGTTTGGGGTATTAAAAAAAAATGACTCTAGGGCTTCCCTGGTGGCGCAGTGGTTGAGAGTCCGCCTGCCGATGCAGGGGACACGCGTTCATGCCCCGGTCCGGGAAGATCCCACATGCCGCGGAGCCTGCGCGTCCGGAGCCTGTGCTCCGCTAAGGGAGAGGCCACAGCAGTGAGAGGCCCGCGTACCGCAACAAGAAAAAAAAATTACTCTTGACACTTGTGAGAGATTGGCAAGGCAGACCTCATTCAGGGCGATCCTGATGGCTGTAGGGACCACAGCAGTGGGGTTTTGCAGTGGTGGAGAGAAATGGGGCTCAACTCCCTGAGAACCTAAGAAGCAAAAGGTGGGCACTTTTAGCCGAGGAGCAGGGTGGGATCAGTGGATGTTAAATCATGAAAAGGAAGCATCAGAGGTAAGGGAAGATGCTGGCTAAACCAGCCTAACAGGTTTCTTGCTGAAGGCAGACCAGGGTGATCAGACACCACCTGGGTGGAGGTGGGGGGAGGAACCAGGCCAGATATCCGGGGTGATCAGCTACGGAGGGTGGCTGATTCTTGCTAAAACTGGTTGACGCAGAGACAACCACGGAAGCCCACAGGTCAGGGCTTAGTTGAGAAGAGAGTTCAGGGGAGCCTGAGTTTGATGAAGGAGAAGAGCTTTGTCAGGGGCAGAAATATGGCTGGAATTCAAGTAAAGAAATGTGCTAGTGTTCACTGCAGGGCCATTTTGCAATGCGCTTTGGAAGAACAGCACAGAAGGAAGATCCAGTCAGCCTGGTGCACTTTCCCCCGGCTGCAGCTGCATTAGGAGACCGCAGCTCACGTTCTAGCACTTGTGAGCACGGCCGCCCGAAAGGGACTATCACACGCAAAGAAAATACTTATTTCACTCCATCATTTCTCATTCATCCCATCAGTGGCTTTTCCATAATATCTCCATATCAGTAAAATTGTAGAAGCGTGACCTGAAAGTCGAGTCAAATGTCATACTTTGAGAGCACATTCATTTTTTTAAGAAATATGTTTGTGGTTTAAAAACTTTATATTATATGTTTTACTTTTTAAAAAGGGAGAAACCTTTGTTCTTTGAGTAAAATGCCCTGGCAGTGAACCGTTTTTGTCTTTTTCTTCTTTTTAAGATTTTTTTTTTTTCTTAGACAAAAATACCACACATTTCCCACAGCATCATCTTCACCCTTTCCCATCACCTTGCATTCAGACAGCTCTCAGGCATTTGGAAAATTGAAGGCCAAAATGCAGGGGATTCGCTCCGCCTTGACAGTTCCTGGGGACAAAGTTGGCATTTTGTTCACTGTTCTTACAGGCACTTAGCCTCTTGCCAGGCACTTCGACATGAGAGAATTCAGGGCACTGATCAGTGACTATGGGGGCAAATTGATGTAGAGGTAAGTTAGGGGCTTATAGGAGAAATGCAAAATGCCCTGGTCCTTCAGCATCTACCGAGAGGCCTTCTTGAGGCCGCTGATAATCCGTGTTGGTTTGAAACTGAAGGTGTCTGTCTGTTTTCCCTCCCTTTTACTTTTTTTCTCCCCAAGCCAGGAAGAATCAGGAATATTTTCAGCTTTTCCATTTATGAAATGTCCAAAGGAAATGAAAATCAGGTCAGCCCCATGGTCCGTATTTTATTCCCTGAGTTGGTGAATCACTGACACTGTTTAGTTTAGCAAGCTACTCCGTTGGAATTTACAGTAAAGCCTTATTTAATATATTTCCATTTAGTGAGTGTTTGTTTTAAATAACTTCCCTGGCTTCCTTGTTTGGTTTGTGCTGGAGACTTTGTCTCTGTGTTTCCAACGTGGCGGGAAACGGAGGCCCCCGGGCTTTGCCACACTGATACAGTTTTATTTTTAAATTGAAAAGTCGATTTGTTTAATGTACTTCAAGAAGCAAATTCATAAAGCTGCAGCTTTCCTGAAAGACGTTGCCAAAGTCATAATTGGTAGAAAGTTCGCAAGAAAGAGGAATTAGCTTGTTGAGCTGTGGCACAGCAAACTGTCATTGTCTCAGGTAGTTTTGTGGCTTGTTGAGAGAATGACACAGAACTTAAGAGTTCGTGAGCTCTCTGGCAGTGACATAAAGATCGCCTTTGCTGGGAGAATTTGCAATAGGACAGCTCTCAACCCTGCGGGAGCAACATGAAAGGACAGATCATTCCAGGAGGGCTTAGGCGGTAAGTCTTTCACTATATGCCAGGGATCCGTGATGCTCCTGGGAGTGGGTCGCAGGTGCTACACAGGCGTGTCACATCCCCGGCAGGTGCACAGGTAGGACTGGGTTCCTTCTGTCTCCTGACTCTGTGCTTCACTGGCATTGCTGGGGGTGGGACCCAGAGGGCCTGTGCGTGTCAAAGGTCTGCTGAAGACACCTGGGGCCGATCTCGTGCTCATGCAGCCTCATCTTGAGAGTTGGGTGCCTGTTTGAACAGGATGCTTTGAGAACCAAATGGCCCAAGTTGGTTCAGATGAGCAGATGCTGACTTGGCACCACGGGGGCCCTGACCCCACCCCTGATGCTGGGGTTGCCGGCATGTAGACGCTGGCCGCCCTACAGGTCAGAGGTGCTACGTCACTTCTAGGAAAAGACTGCAGAAAACACTGCAGCTCCCGGCTTGGTTGGTGCCCACCCTTCCTTCCTCTCATCTCCTTCTCTCTGAGAGAAGTCCTGTCTAGGGAGGATGTGCAGACCACCAAGGCTACACCGCTGGGATGAGGAGGGAGGAAACGGTCTCAGAGTGGAGGCACGCAATGTGCACCAGTGCAGGTTTCCTCTCACAGGGGTTCAGGAAAAGTGCCAAGCAGAGGGGGATCTGGGAGCTGGGCTGTAAAGGCAGAATAGAACTCAGTCAGCAGAAGCAGGGGGAGGTTCTCCTGCTATGCCCCTTCATACGAGCATAGTGTGCAAAGAGCCAGTGCTGTGCAGGGCCTGGGTTAGGGAATCTGTTGGTGACCCAGGACGGCCGAGCAGAGGGACCCACACGATTGAGCAGGATAGGGTCCTGGAGCGGTGCTCTCAGGCCAGATAGCAGGAGTCCTGAATGACAGACTCAGGCCCTGAGGTCAGCTGATGAGCAACTGAATTTCCTCTGCAACCTTTTTCCTCCCTTGCCGTGTCACCTAACACACATTCACAGTTTCTGTGGAGTAGGACCTAGACATCTTTGAAGGTAGCATGGAAAGGCTGTTATTCTGCCTACTGAAGCAGGCAAGACTTGTCTTGTTGGTCCCAGTATGTGAATGTCTAGAGTAGGGCCGGGCACTTACTAGGTGCTCACAAATTATCCTGGAACGCATAGTAGGTATACCACGAATGTTTGCTTTCCTCTTTCTTGTCTCCTTCCTGCCACTGGGAGATACATCTATGTATCTATACATCTGTTTTATTCTAGGAGGTTCTGGTACAAGGTTCATGGGGGCACTGACCAAAAATTTCCCTTTCATACAAATTACATGCCAGTTGCATCCTCTGTGGAGGTGGTCTCCCTTCCTCTGAGTCTCCTGCTCAGGGGAAGGTGAGCTGTCTCCTTCGGCTCAGCTGAGTTAGTCTCTAATCAGCTAAATTCTTAACCAACGTTAGGCTTTTCTACACGTATTAAATCTTATTTATTTATTTATGGCTGAGTTGGGTATTTGTTGCTGCACGCGGGCTTTCTCTAGTTGCAGTGAGCGGGGGCTACTCTTTGTTGCAGCGCACGGGCTTCTCACTGCGGTGGCTTCTCTTGTTGCAGAGCACGGGCTCTAGGTGCCCGGGCTTCAGGAGTTGTGGCTTGCGGACTCTTGAGCTCAGGCTCAGTAGTTGTGGCGCACACAGGCTTAGTTGCTCCGCGGCATGTGGGATCCTCCCAGACCAGGGCTCGAACCCATGTCCCCTGCATTGGCAGGCAGATTCTTAACCACTGCACCACCAGGGAAGCCCTACACCTATTAAATCTTATCAAATCATGACATTCATCGCACCCCCCAAAAATATCAGGAAAGACTCAATTGCTTTGGTTGTTACAAGTCTTTTATTCAGCAAAGACAATGTTATCTTGAGAGGTCGTTAGACAACGTGAAGTTTTATGTATATAAATAGGCATAATTCATGTTTTGATGCTGTTAAATGTTCTTTTTTAAAATTTTATTTTATTTTATTTTAGTTTAGTTTAGTTTAGGGGGGAGGAGAGGTTTACAAGTTACTTTGAGGAACCAAAAGGGAAAGCAGTTATCCTTCTTCCAAGGCAGGAAATAGTCAACTATTGCCTTACAGCAGCTTCATGTTTCAAAGGAGTTAGAGCTAGTTCCTCTTTGACTTTTTAATTTAATCAACATTATTGGGGTATAATGTCTACTCAATAAAATTCACCCATTTTAAGTGTGTAGATGGTTTTCAGAACCTACTTGATTCTGATATCATATTGGGAGAAGGAGTGGAAATGTTTGGAGTTTATAATCCTGAGAAGCATCTTTATTAACTGTGATTCTGATTCCTTTGCTTGGCAAAATCACATATGCCTGAAAAGACAGCTGTCATTTCCTCTTTAGTGATGTCCTGTCCTCTGGAAGGCTCTGAGCTTCTGGGCCTTTGAGTTGAGTACAGATGACCTCCGGGCTTTTTCCTTCTGCTGTATTTTTTCCTCTTTCTGGAAGAGAGGCCAAAGGCACAGGCGAATGTGACTTGCACGGAGCTCCGTGGTCCCTGGATGTGGCTGGTCTCCCTCAAACCTGAAACGCGTGGGCCGATTTGCCCCCACGAGGCCGGGCAGGAGAGCATGCTCAGTTGGCTTCCAGCTGACTTGCTCGGAAACCTTGTGGCTTCGGCCACCAGATGGTGGTCTGCCCGGGAATGAAGAGCATTCAGAATTCCGTTGCAAAGATTAATTTTAAAAAGCCAGTGGAAGCCTAAGGAGTCACCTGAGGGAGACGACAGCACACCTCCCCCTTTTCATTATGCTCCATGTCTCCAGCCGGCACTCCTCTCCTACCCCCTACCCACCCTCCTCTCCACACACACCCCCATTTCTTTCTTTGCTTCTTCAGCAGCAACAAGATTCTCTCGGCTACATATTCTTTTTCCCTCAGCTATTTCCGACATCACCCTGAGTCCTGAGAGCAAGCTCTGTTTTGGTGACAACCAGTTGTCATTTTTTAGTGGCAGACTGAAAAAAAAAAAAAAGACAGTATCTTTGGAGTGCGTTGGGGATCTGCCAGAGGGGACGCAGGTAACTCATGGGTTTACCAAATACTTTCTTATCCTTTCTCTTCCCACCAGGTAAGAACAGATAAATGTGGAAAGTTCTCCACCCAGGGGCCAAGTGTCCTGTGAGTTGAAAATGTGCTAGAAGTGCCGCGCTTCTGTGGGTCCTCTTTGGCTGAGACATGGAGCCTTGCTGGGGCTGTGGTGGGCTATGGTGCCCTTGGCTTAGCTCCGCGAAAAGGCCCTGAATGCCAGTTGGAAGTTCTGCTCACAGAGCATCACACTGGGGTTTTGCTCGGCTGCACTAAATAATGAATCATCGGTTTTCTTTGCCCATCTGTGCTTTCACACTCCTGCTCTTGGATGGAGCGGCTGTGTTCCTTGTCTGCCACGGGTAGTCGCTGTTGGAAGGAACAGGTCAGGGTGGGGACGGAAAGAGTGTGCTTGTAGCCAAACAGGCCAATGAGGTCAGAGCAAAGCGCAGAGCAGGGGCCGAGCCCTGTTCTGTGCTCTTGGCCTGATTTATCACCCTAGAGGTTACAGAAGCCTCCAGAAGGCATGCTGCCTGCTTCCACCCTCGCAGGGCACAGGAGAATTGCATAGTGTTTCCTTTCAATACGTTATATTCAGTAAATATAGGAGGAAGGAAACCATCCTATACCTAGTCCAAAAGGAGTAAAAAAGATACATATAACCCTTTTCTCAAATTGGCTTTAGGCAGATGTTTTTACATGTATGTTTTACTTTCTTATAATCCTGATATAAATATCATCTGTGTGCTACCGTTTTCACTTACCAGTCTATCATAGACAATTTTCCATGTTAGCACAGAATTGTCATCACCAGTGTTCTTTTTTTTTTTTTGCGGTACGCGGGCCTCTCACTGTTGTGGCCTCTCCCGTTGCGGAGCGCAGGCTCAGCGGTCATGGCTCACGGACCCAGCCGCTCCGCGGCATGTGGGACCTTCCCAGACCGGGGCACGAACCCACGTCCCCTGCATCAGCAGGTGGACTCTCAACCACTGCGCCACCAGGGAAGTCCATCACCAGTGTTCTTTTTGGCTGCATGAATCTATCCAGTAACTTGCCAGGATGTTCTCCCATTTCTTGTACTTAGATTACTATCAAGTTTTATCTGTTGTAGATAACATTGTGCTGAGTGTCTTCATGCATATGGCTTTTGTGTTTTGGATTATTTCCTAGGACACATTCCCAGAAATGGGATTACTGGAGTTTGATACATATTTTGTTGAATTTTTTTCCAGAAGGATCTTTACCAATTTTTTTTTTGTTAATTTAGCAGGCAAAAAGTGGCAGTGTTTTGTTTACATTTCCATTTTTTCAGTTATTTGCAAGAGAAAATAGTTTGCATTCATTTTCTTTCTAACTGCATTTTTTGTTTTGTAAACTGTTCAGAACCTTTGCCTATTTATCTATTGTCTTTTAATGTTTTTTTTAAGAATTTTATTAGCATTTTTATACAGTGCTCATACTAACCCATTTGATATTTCTACAACTATTTTTCCTGTGTTGTTTACTACTTCATTTGGTTATTTTTTTTAAAGAATTTGCTTTTGTTATTTTATATCCAAATTTTTAACTTACCAAATCTCTCCATCTTTTTCTTTATGGTTTCTCCATAATGGCATCTTCCATCCACAAATGTGATATTCAATTCTAGGTTTTATTTTTATTTTATTATTTTGTACTTAAGATTTTAGTTTTATCTGATTTTGATTTTTTATGCTAAGTGTTTCTGAATTGATTTTTAAATTTCAACTACTTATTACAACATCATTTATTAAATAATCCTGTATGATTTAAAAGTGATTCTTTCAATTAACTTTTTAGGTAATGTTATTGGTCATTTCTGGGCAATCTGTTGTTTCCATGATACAATCTATTCTTGGGTCACGACCACATTGTTTCAGTTACTACTGCTTTATGGTATGTTTTAATATCAAACAGCACCAGTGTTTCTTTATTACTCTTTCTCTGATTCTTCTTTAATATTCAAATTTATTCTACCAAATGAACTTTCAAATTATTTTATTAAATCTCCTACCAAATATAAATTTTTTCAAGTTCTGATTGGACTTGCATTAGATCTGAGTGTGAAACAGGCACATTTTATGGCGCTGAATTTTATGCTTAATGTATTTGTTTATTTCATCAAAGAAATCCATGTTTATTATGGAAGGTATTAGAAGATAAAAAATAAAGTGGCTCATCGCCCACAAATGACCTTGCTGACCTGGATTTAATGTAGACCCTTGGGTGTATGCACATATTTCTCCTTTCCTGGCTTTGGCAGTGGTGGGGGGTAGCCTCACAGCTCAGCTCCCAGCCCTGCTTCACCTTCAGTGTGGAGGTTGGAGAGGGACTCCATGCTGAGGACCCCAGGTGCCATCTGGCATGCTTCCCTAGATTCAGCTGCCAGCCTGCTTTTCTGCAATTCTACTTTTCCTGCCTTCCCTCCAGGTAACTTCCTGTGTAGACCTCCATCTTGTTTCCTTTCCATGATAATTAAATGATGACCGTCATGTATCTCTTACTTTCCATCTGGGATCTTTTTTTTTTTTTTTTTTTTCTGATTGAGGAACACCTGGGTCTGCTGACTTTGAATTCTCTCTTTACTATGTAATGCCTTTTTAATTTCATTTCTGAAGAATATTTTGGGAAAATAATTTTAGGCTGGCAGTGACTTTTTTTCAGTTTGAAAAAGTTATTTTCTTCAAGGTAATGATTCCAGTATCTTTGGGCTTTTATTTATTCTACAGAATCTTATTATTTGTCTGAAGGTAAGGTGTCTTTTTCTCCAGTGGAATTTTAATGCCAATGTATTTTTCTTTTTTTTTTAACTTTTTATTATGGAAGTTTTTGTACATATATGGAAAAATAGAATAGTATAATGTCTCTCTGTTATAACCATCATTCAACTTTAACTGTTATGAACCGTGACTAAGCTTGTTCTAGATATCACCTGAACTTCTTCTCTCTCACCATTATTTTTAAGCAAATTCCAGGCATTATATCAGGTCGTACATAAATACTTTAGTTATAGCTCTTAAAATAAGAATTTTGAAAATACCACCACGACGTATTATTATACCTTAAAAACATCATCTTAATGTATTTTCTATAGTTTGTTCAAGTCAGTAATTAAACAAGGTACAAACATTGCGTTTGGTTATTATATCTAATGAGTTTCTTTATAATCTTGAGGTTTAACCTCTCACTTTAAAAAAATTATTTATGGAAAATATTGCCATGTTTATCCTGTAGGAATTTCCACATTCTGGATTTCTCAAATTGGATCTCCCAGTCCACTATGTTTACCCTAAACTGATATATCTACAAACTCAGTGAGATTTATTTTCTGTTTGTTTCTTGTTGTTTGGCAAGAATACCTCTCAGGTGGTCTGGTGTCCTTTCTGTTCCCTCATACTGGGAAGCACATCATGTCTGTCTGTCTTATAAAGCTGAGATTAATTAGGATCTTCTAGTATTGTCAGCACTTATCCTTTTTTTTTTTTTTTAAGGATTTATTAAAAATGTAGTAGTTTTCACCCAATGATTATAGCAACCAATGATGATCATTGACTCGGTCCATTATTTGAGGTGGGGGGGCATTTATTATTTATATTCTGTTATTCTATCTGCATTCATTAGCTGGAATTCTTTCACAAAATAGAAAGTGTTTTCACAAAGTATTTGGTTAGCCCAAAGAGCAGTTTTCAAAGGAACAAAAGGATAAGTGCTTGCCTCTTTTATTTGCTTATCTTCCAAATAGTGAATTGGATCACCAGTGTCCTCCAACAATGACCCACGAGTTGTTGTTTTTTTCCTTTAATATTATCATGAATCATCACGTGTCTCAGGCTGTTGACATCGTTACTGTTTTTGCTGCTCAATTGCGCCACCTTAGGCCAGCCGGACTCTCTTCCTGTGGGTGCCTGGGTCTTTTTCACACAGCCCAAGTCCTCTTGGAGAATGGCTTGGCTTTCTGATGTGACAGACTGTCCCAGGCTGATTTGGTACATTTCCTGCTCCAAATCTGGAGTTAGCCATTGAAGAAGCCTAGTTGCTTTTAGTGAGAATTGGTATTTAGAGACCATAGCTGGGCAATAAGGGTGCTCATCGCACCTGAATTAGTCATTGTTTCTAGGTCTTAGTGGGCAGTGCTGGGAAATGCATTTTCAATAGAGAAAGCAATGATAGGAATTCATACTGATAGTCCCAATTCCAGTTTAGAGTTATGGAGTGATTAACTTATCTTCTTTGATGTTTTTTTATTTGTAATTTTTTTTCTTACACTAAAAATCTTGGTTTCTGGGCTTCCCTGGTGGCGCAGTGGTTGAGAGTCCGCCTGCCGATGCAGGGGACACGGGTTCGTGCCCTGGTCTGGGAAGATCCCACATGCCGCGGAGCGGCTGGGCCCGTGAGCCATGGCCGCTGAGCCTGCGCGTCCGGAGCCTGTGCTCCGCAGCGGGAGAGGCCACAGCAGCGAGAGGCCCGCGTACCGCAAAAAACAAAAACAAAAATCTTGGTTTCTAACGACACTAGCATAATTACTTATTGCTTTGTCCAAATATATGTATATAGATGATAAAATATAAAATAATTTATAATACATAATATATAATATATAGCATATATATTTCTCACACACATATGTAAAATAGTTTCAGAATAGCAATGCTAATATTATTACTAACAATATGATAACTGGAAATAGGTTATTTTTTGGCAGGACGTATCCTACAAGAAATACAAAGTCAAGTTAGTGCGTTTTGCATACATTTGAGGAGATTCCTCCGGTATGGTTAAAGTCATCAATTTGATATTTAGAATAGTTTCTTTTTTTAAAAAAAAAATGTAGTGCTTACTCTTTTATTTTCTTATATTGTTATGTCTTTCGAATACACTAAACAGGTGTCTTCAAAGTGCTTTCATTTTGGCACCTCCTTTTCTCTATAGGAAGCCATTTTTATTACTTTGTTGTTCATCTATACATTATTACTTAACTTTTAATACGAGTAAATAGGTTACCAACCAGGGTTCTTGGCCCCCTTAATCAATAGAAATTGATAAGAGGCCAGATAAGAAATTTAGGCAAGGCTTTATTGGGCCCCCTGCTGCAGCAGGAGGGAGCGAAAACAAGTAACAGGTTCCCTTGCTCACTCCCCCAAGGCAAGGTGAGCTGGTTCCTTATATGGGGTGAGGGTAGGGACAGGTCCAGGGGTCAGGTGGGAGCTGTGGCTTAGGTGGTCTGCCCACCCCCTTGGTGTGCTGTTAAGTGCAGGGGGCATGTGCAGTTCCCCCTGCTTCAGCCATGGACACATACCTGGAGCCTGAGTACTGATGGGGCGGGTTGAGGTTGGGAAGGTGTGACATGCCCTCGTATCCACATCTTTTGAATTAGTCGAGACTCCTGGTTACAAGGGTCAGGACACAGGCTAGGAGGGGCTTAGGCACAACAGGGACTATGCCAGCACGTGTCAGGAACAGCTTTGATGGGCATCTGGGGGTAATCTGCAGGAGTGGCTTGCTGAGTACCTCTCCTCGATGCTTTCAGTGTGGGCCAGCTTCATTTCTTCCTGCTACCGTCCCCCCACCCCGTCCCCCCACCCACCCCTCCTTGTGGCGGGTGGGGAATAAGGGCTACTCGCCACACGCAGCTCCCATTCTCAGACAGATGGGTGTACCTGCCCCTTCGTGTGAGTTCCAGAAGCCCTCGAGTGGAATTCTAATGCTCCTGTGGGTCAATACCTAGTACACAGCCCTGTGTAGCAAGCAAGCAGCAGAGGTGGGATTGTTGATCAGAGACGCCCCTGTTGGTCAGTTTGCTGGGAGAACCTGACGGGATGGGGCTCGATCCAGCCATCTGGTGGCTCAGTGGCTGACCCACCCCTGCCAGGAAGTTGCCTCCTACCCCGTGGCTTTGCTTCTTTCTCCACCTTGTTAGGCAGAGCTCAGCCTCCTGCCCCACTGTTACGGTGGGTGTGTAGTGTTTATTATAAGCCTCGATAGAACACGGGGGAACAGACAGTATTTCGAGGCACAAGCCAAGACAAGTGAAGTGCAGGCCATAAGTAATCTGTTAAACAAGAGGTCTGGCAGTAGGGCACCTGTGTGAGGAAAGGGGTTTCACTGGGCTCCCCCGGGCTGTCTCCATCCTACATGGTGTAGGATGGTGTAGGATGTAGCCAAGCTCACCAACCCTTGGCTGCGTCAGGCTCTGTGTGTGCCCTGCACTGCTCTGGAGTGGATATCTGTGGCTTGACAAGGACAAAGCAGCAGTGGATCCCTGGAAACTGCGTGTCTAAAGCACCTCTGCGTCTATTTCATCAACTTGCCTGAGCTGAGTCACAGTTGGCCTCTGACAGTGCTTCTAACAGACCACCCTGATTTTGGACAGTTTTCATTATGTGCATTTCCAGTAGGACTACTCCCGGTCTCTCCAGTTGTTTTTTTTTTTCCCCCTTTTAAATCCTCTGTAAATGTTTGCTAGGGCCTCCGTGTCTGTGCAAGATGCAATCTTTCTAGAGCCTGTGTGCCAGCCCCAGGGAAGGAAGCTGAGGGTTCTCTCTGAGCCCCAGGACCAGAGGGACTTGGGCTGCTCTCCACTGGTTGGGACATCCCCTGTGTCCGATGTCCACTGGCCACCTCGCTGCAGACTTCTCTTCTGCTGTTTCATGGATCACGAGTGTGAAACAGTGCTCCTGGGCCTTTATAAAGGCCACCAACGTTTGTCACAGGGCCTCAGAGTCACATGCCCCAAATAACACTGAACTGAGGCCATGGAACAATGGGTATAATGCTGTGAAGTAAAGGACGTCGGTAACTGACAAATCCCAGGTGTGGTGTTACTACCTGTGAGACGCTTATTTTCACATGCGTCATTGCATGCGTCTTTGGATACCCTTTTTTTTTTTAGTTGAAGTACGGTTGGGTTACAATGTTGTGTTAGTTTAAGGTGTACAACAAGATGATTCGGTTTGACATATATTTACTCTTTTTCAGATTCTTTTCCATTATAGGTTATTACAAGATACTATACAAGTATAGTTTCCTGTGCTATACAGTAGGTCTTTGTCATTTATTTATTTTATATATAGTAGTGTATCTCTGTTAATCCCAAACTCCTCATTTTCCCCTCCTCCTTCCTCTTTGGTAACCATAAGTTTGTTTTCTATGTCTGCGAGTCTGTTTCTGTTTTTTTTGTTTTGTTTTGTTTTTGTGCGGTACGCGGGCCTCTCACCGCTGTGGCCTCTCCCGCTGCAGAGCACAGGCTCTGGACGCGCAGGCTCAGTGGCCATGGCTCACGGGCCCAGCCGCTCCGCAGCATGTGAGATCTTCCTGGACCGGGGCATGAACCCGTGTTGCCTGCATCGGCAGGCGGACTCTCAACCACTGCGCCCCCAGGGAAGCCCTGTTTCTGTTTTGTAAATAAGTTCATTGGATACTTTTGCCTTCCTGTTGACTGCTGAAAGGTGCAGCCTGCCGACTCGTCAGGCTGTTGACCACGTTTATTTAAGGAGAAATAAAAGCTGTTCTCACGTCTCACCCGCAGCGATGGGCTTTATGCTCTCCTCTTGCCGAGGAAACCTGATGATGATGTGAAGTGACACTCGACCCCCCGAGAGTTGATATTGGCAGACAAATTTCTTGCCCTGTCTCCTGGCCACCCGCTTGCCACTTTGCAGTTGTTAGGGACGTTAGAAACGGCCGGGAAGTCCCAACTTGACAGGTTCAATTTGTAACGTGAAAGGCCCTGCGGGAAAGGACTCCAGAAGCCCGGCAGTGCCCTGCCAGCCCTGCCGGCCAGGAACTCCGCAAGATGAAGAGAGGAAGCGGGGCTGTTAGTGGTGGGAGTGGCGCAGCACGCCACAAGGGCCCCCTCCACATGGCACTGCCAGGCGGGGGGAGCGTATTGGGGTCAGGGAGCTTCAGAGACGTGGGGCTCCTGGTGCTCTGAACTGCCGCCCCGGATCGTCCGAAGAAGCACAGACTTGGAGGCGTGGCCTTTATGGGGACATGGGGCACTGCTGGCTGGCATCTAATCTGTTATCTCTGAGGGGACAATAGTCTAGGTGGGAAGAGAAGCAAATGCCTGCCACTGCGGAGAGAGCCCTGGTGGCCTGCAGGCGGCTGTGGCTCGGGCTGTGGAGGAACACTGCTGCCTTGTCTGGACCCTGAAGGGCCAGGACCAAGTTTCCTGTGTCACTTGCATTCTCCTTTGGTGCATCCCACCCAGACTAGGTTCATGGTCCGTTCTCAAGGGACAGAGCAGTGGCTTTGCAGCCAAGGTGGACGTGACATGTGTCTTTGACCGAGGCACACGCCCTCCCTCCCCTCTCCCCTTGTGGGCAGGTCATGCTCTTCAGTCTGCTGGGCAGCTTTCCGGGGGATGAGTGTGGGACCGTGGGTCTGTGAGGACCGAGGTACGTGCCTGCCCAGTGAGCCAGACGATCAGCCCTTCTGAACCTGGGCAGCAGGATCTGTGGCCAGGTCACCCAGAGCCTAGCATAGAAGTGGGGCCCAAAAGATATTTGTGGAATGACTACACAAGATAAAAAGAAAGCAGCAAAAATGGGAGGGCTCTTCTTTTTTTTTTTTTTTTTTTTTTTTTGTGGTGTGCAGGCCTCTCACTGTTGTGGCCTCTCCCGTTGCGGAGCACAGGCTCAGCGGCCATGGCTCACGGGCCCAGCCGCTCCACAGCATGTGGGATCTTCCCGGACCGGGGCACGAACCCGCGTCCCCCGCATCGGCAGGCGGACTCTCAACCACTGCGCCACCAGGGAAGCCTGGGCTCTTAATTTTTTAAAAAGCTGATGAGAACAGCCAGGAGCCCTCTGCCGGCGTCTTCCCAGCTCCCAGACTCTGCCTCTGGCATGGTTTTAGAAGCTTCCGACCATCTGGTCTGCCCCCTGCATTCACATGCATGGAGCTTCTTCACGTCTCTGGGGAGCCACGGGGACCACGCTGTGGATGCACAGCACAGGGGAGCAGCGTGTGCTCACTCACCTCCCCCCAGCCTCCAGGGCAGGTATGGGTGCCTGCCTCCTGCGGTCCGTCTGTCCCCCCAACTCAGCTCGTGTCATTCCTCCTGCCCCCCATCCTCTCGTTCCTTTGGGTGGTCATCACCTGCCTATTTTAAGGCCTCTGTCACTCAGATAGGCTTGGAATGGAACAATTTTGAAGTTGAACCTTTTCCCAAGAGATGTGTATTTGTACCGAGTATTGCATTGTATGTGAATTTTCCTATTCTTAAATAAAGATGACAGAACCATGATGGGAGGGATTTGGGGCCAGGGAAAGGAGCCCCTTTAACAAACATGGCCCATAGCTTCTGATGGAGGTCAGGATTCCTGAATCACCCCTAGATTACCCATTCGGATAGCTAGAATATATTATCTTTGTTCTTGAAAACAATTAATAGGGGTAACTGAAGCCTCAACAACATGTGAAAAACCTGAAATC
Organism: Phocoena sinus; assembly: GCF_008692025.1. Classification (NCBI taxonomy): domain Eukaryota; kingdom Metazoa; phylum Chordata; class Mammalia; order Artiodactyla; family Phocoenidae; genus Phocoena; species Phocoena sinus. Next base: position 80,221,184 of record NC_045778.1, read on the forward strand.
AGATGTGTGGTATTTAACTCTTCTCCAGTGGGTACTGATAATTATACTTTTAAGTAGAGTTAAGTACAGGAGGGGTCAGTTCTGGGTGGACAGGCTCTGGCTTTCTTAGAGCATGCTGTGCACTTTGGAGCAAGTTTCTTAACCTCTCTGGGATTTCCCTTCCTCATCTATGAAATGAGTGGGTGTTATAGTTGATGTATGATATTTGAAGTCCCTTCTCACTCAAAAAGTCTGCCTCAGTACTTTTAACAATGCGGGACTGCCTCTTTCCACCTGACGGATTGCCTGCCAGGTGGCACCAGATTTCATTACGAAGCAGATGGGCCAATTAGTTTTCACATAGGTCCTCATAAAACACCAAAACATCAAGGTACTCACAAGGGAAGGCGGAAGAGGAGGGCAAGGCGGGGCCTGGAGCCAGCCCGTCCCCTGCACGGTACCCTCGGCCCCTGCCTCTCCCGGAAAGTCCTGTGTTCCTCTTGGGGCCTCAGCGCGCCCACCTGTTCGTCACACCTCAGTGCCCAACGGGTGACCCAGACTAGTTGTGGTTTAATTGGCAAAACAGAGGATTATCCAGCAGTTCAGTTAGCTTTTCTCTCGTTGCCTGCCCGCCAAGCAAGCAAGCCAGAAACCTGCCCCCCAGGCCCTGCCGAGGGAAGGTGGAGCTCTTCCCTTACCCCTGCGTGCACTTGATCCCGGCGCTGAGCTCACCGCGGCCGGAGCGTAGCTGCTGCACAGCGTAATTTCTGCTCATCTCCCTCAGTGCTGACCTTCTGCAAAGTCCTGGTCCCCGGGAGAGGCCGGCCTGTGCACAGCCAATTTTAGGACAAGGTGACGAGGGCGAGGAGGGAGAGGCTGGCAGAGGTGGCCTTTGCGTGGTGTGGGCACAAGGAAGGAGGGGGCATTCCCACAGAGGGAGGAGATTGATGGGTGGACGCGGGTGGCCCCATGCGCCTGGATCTCAGGCGGCACGTGAAGGAGAGGCGCCATCTGTCAATACATCCTAGAGGGCGTCCTCCCCCACGTGAGATGTGCACCCTGTCCTGTCAGCGGCTAGAGGCGGGGTCGTTCACGTGTCCACCAGAAGACTGGGTCAGGGGTTCTGGTCCACTTGCTGAGGCCTCGGGTGAGAATGCTGTGGAGACAGGGATGCCAGCAGAGAGAGTGGGCAGCTATTCACAGCTCACAGGACAGCAGCAACTGGGCGAGTACAAAGGAGGGAGGGAAAGAAGAGGTGGTTAGGAGCCAGAATCTGTCGTTGTGCCAGTGAGCTGACTGCGGAAGGCAAGGAGGGGCCTAGAAAAGACAAGGCAGGATGCTGTCGTCACAGATGTCGGTTTGGAAGGGAAGAAGGCCGTTGTAAGTTTGATTTGGGACATGCGTAGTTTGAGACGCCTACAGGAAGGATGGGCTGACCAGTAGGAACCTGCAAGTATAGGCCTGGAGCTGAGAAACAAGTAGCCTCTGGAGGAATAGCTTATCCTGGTGGAAGGTAGAGAGGCGATGGGGCACGAGAACCATCAGCCCCAATTCCGGAGTGGGGGGAGGGGTAAGACATGGGGAACTCTGTCCTGGGGACCATCCTCATGGAAGCAGGTAGAGAAAAGAGAGGGGCGCTGAGCAGTGAAGGAGAGCGAAGAACCAGCTTGTGTAACTGATGCCAAGGAAGGAAGCCTCAGGTGGGACGTGTTCTCATCAACTTCTCATAATTAAACAACAGAATAATATTCCTCAGAAAGCGAAGCAGCTCTCAATCATGCTCTATCCCTCTTCCAATTTTACAGTAATAAATTTTAGTAACTCTCTGTAGTTAGGTTTTAGCATCTTGGAATATTGAAAACATAAACCAAACACTCCTAGCATTAGCTTGAGAAGCCCTTGCAGTGAACATCAGTCCATGAGAAGGGAAATGCAGGAAGCATTTCCAGAAGAAAGTGATGACAGCTCTAAGCATCCTTTTGGAGCAAGCATCCAGTTCCACCACTGTGACCTATCATGATGCCTTCTCCACTTCCTGGTCTGAATATTATTCATTTCAAGGTTTTGTTTATTTTATCTTGAGGGGAAACAAACACTACTTAATTAATCTCACCAAACATCATATTGGAAAAGTAATTATTCCCACTCCGTATAATAACCTATCTGTAGGGAAAATAATCCATTAAGTGTGAATAAACCAATCAAATTGGTTCCTAGTTATGAGTACCATCATTTTGGTATTTGCTTATGCATATACTTTGTGTTACCATGTTCTGTGACGTTAAAACCTAATACCCATACAAATAATACCTGTATGGTAATTAGTGTCAAAATGTCACAGGTCAGGGCTTCCCTGGTGCCACAGTGGTGGACAAATCTGCCTGCCAATGCAGGGGACATGGGTTCGAGCCCTGGTCCAGGAAGATCCCACATGCCGCAGAGCCACTAAGCCCGTGCACCACAACTACTGAAGCCCGCGCACCTAGAGCCCGTTATCCGCAACAAGAGAAGCCACCACAATGAGAAGCCCGCACACCGCAATGAAGAGTAGCCCCCGCTCGCTGAAACTTAAAAGAAAGCTGGTGTGCAGTAACGAAGACCCAACACAGCCAAAAATAAATAAATAAATTTATTTTAAGAAAACCCTCACCGGTCAGCCAATCAAATGTTTCACTGATGAATCCCTTTGTTTAGGATTAGTTTTAGTCTGTGACAAATTTGAGAGTGAATTTCTCTCTTTTGGAATTCTAGTGATAACTGTAGCAGAGGGTGAATTTGCTTGTATTTTCAATAAGTCATTCGTTAACTGAAATGAAATCTTTTCATTAAATTATCTCTCATGGTTGAGTTAATCGGGAGTTTTCCTTTCTTTTTTAATTTACTGGTGTATCCTCCAGTTCTCCTTGAGTGAACCAAGCAATTGCTTTGACCATTGTCAGCCAGAAAGTGTTTCCCTTCAGTGTCACCCTCTTCCCCAACTGCGACATAAATTGTCTCACAACCAAGATTACCACCTGCTCCTGAGACACGGGAGCTGATGATCTGCTCAGAGCTGGGCTTTGTTAAACCTTCTGAAGATGTATAAAAACTGCTATTGGTTGATTACAAGGGAAACACCTCGCAAACTTCTCTGGGTTCATATCACAAGGTCCAGAGACCGCAGTGAGCAGAACATCACTTTGGAAAATCAGCTGGGCACATTTGTCAGAAATTTCTTGAGATTTTGTTGACCTGGGGAAGGAACATGAAGGCCCTGCTCATGAGAGACAAGAGGAAATCTACCCAAGGGGAGCAAAGAGCCTAGTGATGGTTTCATTCATAAAGGAACAGATGATGTAGAGGTGGGATGCAGCCAGCATCTGTTGGGGATGAATTACGTCCCTGCAAAGATACATTGAGTTCCTATCCCCTGGTACCTGTGAATAAAACATTATTTGGAAATAGTGTCTGTGCAGATGTAATCAAGTTAAGAAGTCATACTGGAGTAGGGTGGGCCCTAATCCTATGACTGGAGAAAACAGGCTCAGACACAGCTTGCAGGGAGAATGCCATGTGACAGTGAAGACAGTGATTGGAGTGATGTATCTCTGAGGGGTGCCAGGGACACCACAAACTAAGACAAAGGCATGGAATAGGGTCTCCCAGACTGGCTTCATAGGGAGCATGGCTCTCTGGCACCTTGACCTTGGACTTCCTGGTCTTCAGGACTGTGAGAGAATAAATTTCTGTTGTTTACTCCACCGCTTTTTGGTCATTTGTTACCAAAGTCGTAGGACACTAGGACGTCACCTCGGCCAGTCTGGTTGAGTCCTGATGGGACCTCCCAGGCCCATTGTGGCTACTTTGGAAGGTCACCATGCTGTGGTCAAGGGTAGACAGGACTTGCTCCGTTCAACTAAGTTCTTGTACTGCATACTCACCTCAACCAGTGAAACCAGACCTCGCACCCCCATCCTTTGCTCCTCTTTCTGGAGATGTAGTTTTAAGAGAGAAAGGTGTCTGTGCAGTGTTACTTCCCCCAGACTCTGTGTCCTTTCTTGCAGCAGCCCTGCCTTTGGGACCCGACTCTGTTTCTCCAAAGCCAGCCCGCCCTCTACCCACCCACCCAACACGAATTCTGTGCTCGGAGGAGGTGATTCAGGCAGAAAGGCCGGGAGGAGCGCAGACAGGAAGGTGACCAGTGACCTCAGTGGCCTTTCCCCTCAGGGACATCCCACAGGCTGGTGGCAGCCTTGGGCTTGAGCTGGCGTCCTCCCCCCTGATGACAGGTGCTGGTGGGCTGCAGCCTGGGAGCACGTGTCCCCCCCTGGGCTCTTGGGAATCGCCAGAGAGACCACAGTGTGAAGGGGGACATTGAACAACGGAAGGCCTCTCTCCTGCGTCTGCTTCCCTCTTCCCTCTTCTCCATCACCCATCCCATCTTCCTTGTGCTTTCCTGATAATTCTGGTTCTTTCCTGAGCTACTTAGAAAAAGCCTAACAGGAAAACAGCCACTGAGAGACTCAGCTTGGACAAAGACAGCCGAAGTAGCAAAGGTCGGTATGTACTAGAGTGAAGGACCCCAGAGACAATAGCAGGGACTTATGCAAATGCATAGACCATGGCCCATCAGGGACTGCCCTCCAGGAGAACTGTGTTAGGTCACACAACGGAAAAGGGCTGCCCCCTCCCCTTCTACAGTGTGTTTTCTTTTTCCTTTGCGGGCCCTGGGATTCCTTGTAGATCTGCCGTTGGATTCTTTCTGGTTGTTCATTTGAGGGGCCCTTTGGTCTGCACCCTGGCCACCCCCGGGATGGCTGTACCAGGGTTTTTCCCTCCTTCCTCTCCAGCTGGCCCTCCTGTGCTCCCTGGGGCACCACCTGACGTTCTTTGTTTTGCGTTTGTGGTGGAACTTGTTCTATCAGAACTTCTTCCTGGCCATTTGGAAGGCGATGACAGACACTTCTGGCCTCCCCTGCAGCCAGGCTGTGTGAAGGCTGGGTGCACCCCTCCGCTGCAGTCTCCAGAAAAGATAGCAGCTTTTCCCAACCTTCCAGCCTCATTCAAACACTGGAGCTGAGATGTTAGAATCACACCTCCCCTGGGAAGAGCAGCTGAGGTTTCTGTCTTAGCAGAGTCAGTGCGCATCTGTGTGATCGTATCTCTATGAGAGAAGCCAAGATCAACAAAGAGGAGTGTTTTAGAAGCTTTTTCCAGTTGAGAGGCTGACGTCCATTTCTGACTGCGCGCTGGGCCATGGCTCCCAAAGCACTTGGATGCAGGGGTTGAAGCACAGGTTTCGTCTAGATTAGCGGGTTAATGGTTGCGTTTCCTTGAGCCCGTTTTACACACCAACGTGATTCAACAAAACCTTTGAAAAGTAGATTTTGCGTCCTTTTTTAAACATCTGGCATGTGTATTGACCCTAGCGAAATGACCCAGATATTTGGTTGATGTATCGAGTATGAATCTGTGAAACGAACTTTAACGAGTACTGTACTAGTGGCTTCTTTCTGCAGAGCGAGGGGTGAGAGGGGTGACAGGTGTCTGCAAAATAGCTTCACTTCCGTTGTGTGGAATAATAATTTCTGAAGGCTTTGTGGTCACCTGTGAATATGTACATTCAGCTTTCAGTATTCGAAAAAAAAGTTGAATGTGTTGTAGGCAAGGGTTTATATCAAGTCGGCTACTTAAGGATCCATGAGTGCACACAGTGAGTCCGTTGCCCCCAGACCTCTGTGTTTTCATTTGGTGATGGTCTCGTGGGCCTTTGTCCTTCCGGTGGCCCCATGGGTTAGTTAGTATGGCAGGTCTCAGAATCCAGGGTCCCTTCTGCATAAAGGTGAGTGTCTCGGATGCTGACCTAGGTCCCTTTCTGGCCCAGCTCTTTTCCACAGCCTGTGTTTCCCACCCTTAGTCTGCCCTGGAGGAATTCAAGCCAGGCTTTACTTCTCTGCTTGGCCCACCTGAGCCCACTATGCACCTGAAGCCCCAGATGCCTGCCCTTTCCACACGCACCTGTAAGGCAGGTGGGTGAGGGAGGTGCTGAGGGGACCTGTGTGCGCAGGCATCACTGAACAGACAAGACGGGCCCTGAGCTTGGAGGGAGGGGGCACCAGGAGACAATTCCTGCGGGGCCAGAGCTACTCTCGGTGGGAATTCTGAGGCTGTTTTTAATTCTCTGCTGGCTCTGCCTGTCTCTGAATCAAAGCCATGGCTGTTTTCATAGTTAGAGGCATTTTGAGGATGGCAAAGATATCTCGCCACAGAATCCAGTCTCACCCAGCACCGTGTCTAAAGTCTAGGCCATTGCGTGGAAATTGTGGTTTAAGAAATGGAGTGCTCAAGGCAACAATCCAGACAGTTTGGGTTTTTAACTTTATTACTTCCGTTGAAGTCTTGTGGTCGAGGCTGATAGTTTGTAGGTGTACTGTTTTTTTGTTTGTTTGTTTTTTTATAGTGTCAAGAGCCACTTTCATTTCTTTTTCTTTTAGAAGATGTTGGGGGTAGGAGTTTATTTTTTATTTATTTTTGCTGTGTTGGGTCTTCGCTTCTGTGCAAGGGCTTTGTCTCGTTGTGGCAAGCGGGGACCACTCTTCATCACAGTGCGCGGGCCTCTCACTATGGCAGCCTCTCTTGTTGCGGAGCACAGGCTCCAGACGCGCAGGCTCAGTAGTTGTGGCTCACGGGCCTAGTTGCTCCGTGGCATGTGGGATCCTCCCAGACCAGGGCTCGAACCTGTGTCCCCTGCATTAGCAGGCAGATTCTCAACCACTGCGCCACCAGGGAAGCCCCTAGGTGTACTCTTTTATACCCAGGTACAGCTTTTTCTCAGCTCTTACATGAAGGCGGTAGGTGTGTGGGTCTTCAAACAGATGGAAAAGAAACATTTCTAAATGGGTCTTGTCGTGAGAACATCCAGCATGGATGCCAGCTCTGTGAAAACACAGTGTGAGGTCACTAGAAAAGCTGCATTTTTCTTTAAATGTCTGGCTTCTTAAAATCACTAGTGTGATCACTAGTGTGATCTTAACATTGTTTTACCATGAGGTTGCACAATTAAATCTCATGCTTAAGCTTGCAATAAAATATGAAAACTGTGCACAGTTAAGAAGATCATTATGACGCTTGTTAAAATGGTAAGGAAGACTTTGTTCAGGACTGCTGTGATGGGTGTCGACTTGCAGTAGCAGAGAAAGATCGAGCTCAACTCCAAATACAATAAGAACAAGTGGAGATTTATAGCCAAGGAACAAGATGGGAGGGTCAGTGGGTGGAGAATTACTAAGAGGATCAAGGGTTGGGGGATTGTTGCTAAAGCCTGAAGACAGGACTTAGGCAGTTGTCCCTTGATGTCCCCAGGAGATTGGTTCCCGGATCCTCTGCGGGTACCAAAATCCGAGGAGGCTCAAGTACCTGATGTAAAGTGGTGTTTTCATCCGTAGTTGGTTGAATCCATGCATGAGGATCTCGTAGATATGGAGGACTGATTGTATATCCGAAGTGGGGGATGAAGAATTTAATTAGAAATTGAGGAGGAGGGAGTTGTATCTAAACTGACTTAGCAGGATTCTTGCTACAACCAGGCTATTAAGGCCCAGCAACAACGGGGGCTAAAGTCAAAGCCTGATCAAGAAGAGGGCTCAGAGGAGCCTGACTCAAGTTTCATCAAAGAGAGTCTTTGTCAGCACTGGACTTAGTCTTATTACTCAACAGTTACTGACCTCTTCTGGGTTCGGTACTGGGGTTTAAAAATATTTTTTTAGTGGAGGAAGGATGAGAGGGTATTATGTAATCACAGTGCATTGAGTTGTGTTGGGATGGGGTCATGTACAAGACACAGTGCAGGCCCATCGACTGGAAGGATTCAGCCGGGCCAGCCTGCAACTGGGGGAGTTCAGCGGAGAAGCTGTTTTGGGGATTGTTCTTAAAAGAGTTTCAGCGGTTTGCTAGGATGAGAGCATTTGAGAGTGGAAAGGGCCTGGGGGCGAAGGAACAGCATGTGCAAAGCAGTGTAAAGAGCATAAGAGCTTTCTTGCCTCTCAGGATGCAGGGTTCCATGTGGCCCAATGGGCACAGAGGGACAGGAGTTGAAACTTACCAAATGTTCAAAGCTATGCTATTCTTTGAGGTATTACCCTAGCAACTTGTTATTCAGCTCGCTGTGATGTGAGAGTATCTTAGGGGTCCTTCATGTGCTTCAGAAAATAATTTCCTCTTTTATCATGACCAAAATTCTGGGATATTTTTGCATTTTCAGGAGTCATACCCAAGAGGAAAATGTCAGCCCTTTTCCTGAAGTTTCTTCTATGCACCTGTGACTTTCAGTTAAATTTTAAGGCCTTCCAGAGCAGAAGGAATCTTTTGCAGTGTGGTTAAACCAGAAGTTAGGTGATGAGTTGAAAAAGTGGAAGCTATCCTTTTGATTATTGCACCCCTTAATTATTTTCTTTTTACATAAAACACAGAAGTGTGCCTTTTTTCACTTTTTTTTTTCCTGATATTTTTAGGTAGAATCAGTGCCTGTTTTTGAATGTGGTTCCACTGATTCACTTTCGTAACACAGAGTCAATCAATTCTGTTTAAGATTTCTTTAAAGTGGAGTTAGGAGATCTTCACATTTTCTAGTTTTTCCAGTTGTCTCACCCATGCCTACTTTTGCAGAATTTTTAAAACTATTTACCTTTATCATCCTTCTAAAGCATTCAATTTAGTTTTCAAAACATGGTTCTTCCTTTCGGGCGCTCACAATTCATTGCTTCATATCTTATTTAATTACCCAACTGACCTTGGGATTATGTGCCCTGAAGAGTGTGGCCAGAAGAGCCCAGAAGTCTAGAAAGTCAGAAGCCTGTGGCTGCAGTGGTCATCGTGCCCAGGACACCCGTCAGTGTAATTCACTGAGGCTCTGTGGAGCGTTGGTGAACTCGGGAATGTGTTTCCCTAGAAATGATTTCAGAGGCTTTTTCAGGTACTTGAATGCCTAACACATGCCTAGCTCTGTGCTAGGTCTCGAGGGGAATACCCATGATGAACACGACCCGGCCCTGCCCTAAGGGCACGTGGTTTAGGACACAGGATGGCGGTCTGGTAACACAGTGCAAAAAAAGTGATGTGCCCTCGGGGAGATAAGGCCAGAAGTAGCTGGAACATGCTCTCCAACCTCAAAAATTTATCCTCAAGAACAAAGTCTTATGATAGATAACTGGCAGTCTATCTGCAATCAGAAAAGAATCCAGAGGGACTGTATTTTTTGTTACAGAATTGAGATTTCCATTGGTTGTACCATTTCTATACTGAGGTAGAAGTTTATTGATTTGTTTCTTCTGGTTGGTTTCAGAGGTAGTTGTTTCTGGGTCGGGTTCTTTTCACCTGCTCCTTTCATAGATCCAGGCCCCTGACCTTCATTGTACTAGGTTGACCAGATGGCTTGAACCCAGGACTGTGGGATCTATGTATCTAAATAAGGTAATCACAAATTGAATGTTTTATGTGGTTAGCTCCAGTATATTTCAGATATATATTTGATTTTCAGTTGGTATATCAATTTGAAAACCTAGAAAGTGGATTGTTAGAAACATCGTTCTTATTAAGGACATATTAAGGACATAGTAAGGACATATTAAGGACATATTTACTATTTGATCTAAATGAATTCTTGGCATTTTGTGCTGTTGCAGTGCCTCTGGCTCTCAAATTGAAGAGCAGTGAATGTGTGTGTTCATCTTAAAACCTGGTTTGTAGTTGCATGTAGAAGCAAAAATTTAGGTATCATAGGAGATCTTAGTGGCATTTAGGAGACTGATTACCTGAAAACATATTTGTGTTGTTGAGAATGAGAATTTTTTTTCTTTCACGTAAAAGTTTGCTCTAAGGTCACCATTAGGCCTACTTTCTCTGACTTGGCATTTTATGGTCTTAGGAATTTATCGGGGAAATACGTTTTGTTTATACTGACTACATTACGGGAAGCTTGGATAACTGTTTGGGGGGCTTTTACATCTCTATGTGTTAGATTTTTAGCTGTTTATGAAATTAAACCACAAGTAAAGCCATGGGGGACATTAAAATTGAAGTTTGAGAATCAACATCTCGATTTCTTAAAAAGAATTTTACCATAATGTCTCTCTGGGTAAGAATTGAGAAAAATATTTACATGTATTATGTGCAAAGTATAACCATTAAATTAGCCATAATTGAAAAGATGCAATACACTGACAATAATTTGGGAACCATTTTGGGATTAAAAGTAAGATCCATTTATAAGAAAATGTTTTCATTTTAGTTTTTTAATGTTAGTTTGATAACTTAAATATAGAGTGGTGGAGAAAACCCACTGGAACTGTGCAAATCAGGCTGAGGGCATCTCTTATTTTTCTGGCATTGCATCACTTTGATTGACAGCTTGTCACTATGAAAGACAAGTGAGAATCCGTCCCCCTTCTGCACACACTTGGGCAGCGAGGTCCTTGGCATGGGGTGGCGTGGTAACATAATGCAACATTGTCGTGTTTTGACATTTTACCTTTTCAGGATCTGCCCTTTCTCTGTGGGACCATCCACTCTTTCCCACCCATCCCCATCTCCTCTGAGATGATTTAGATCTGAACCTGGTCTCCAAAACTGGACACCAAATCCTCAAAAGAAATTCTCCTGTTCGATGCCCTGTCTGTCCTAGTGAACAGTGCCCAGTCTGCTGTCTGCATCCTTCTCAGGTCCTGGGAGGGGTGGCGTGCGTAGCGGTGACCCTTCCACTGCTATGGCTTGGACAGAAGTGGCATCCAGACACCTCTGAGGCCCTGGCCTCTCCCCTGGGGAGGCTCGACTCTGAGTCTGGGTGCTGTTTGGATCCTTTTCACTGCAGAGCTCCTGGCCCACTTCCTGGGTCTCACATGTGAAAGCTTGCCTGCCCCGCCCCGCCCCCCCTGACCCCCCGACCCCCAGTGTCTGAACACATCTCCAGACAAGGCCGCCATCTCTGGGACATCCTCCCGTCCAGGCCTCTTCTGTCTCTTGCCATCTACAGCCTTCTTGTGGGAGCTCCTTATCTCATGTTTCCCTAGAGTTGTCATGGCCTAGAAGGTGAGACTCTGTGTGGGGCTGGTGGGCAGGTGGCCATCTGGCTGGCTTGGTAGTGGAATGGTCCCCTGGTGGGCTGGTTGCATTTAAGACTGCCTTTTGAACCAGGAGGAGATCTGTGGCTGGTGTTGTCCTGTCTACTTGGTGGTGGGCGAGGTTACTCTGCTTCTCATAGCACCATAGAATGAGTCTCAGATTGTGTCTCAATCCCATCCTGCTGGTTTCATGGTTTGTGGAAATTTAGAAACCACTTGATTTGCCACAGGACTGTCTCTCGTGGCATGGCTGCATCTGAGCTTACCCTTTCTTTGGCTAATCCTGATGAGTATTTTAGTACCTGCTTTGGACATGGTCTGTGTGCTAGACATCTGGCCAGCTGCCCCTCCGGTACAGGACCTGTGTCCTTGTTCTTCATTCGTGGTGGAGGGGACTAGAGATGCAGGGCCCACTCTCTGATCTCAGTTTGGGATTATCTACATCTTGTAATTAGGAAATTACACAGCTGTGACCATGTTTCTCTGACCATTTCCAAGATTTATCGGAGCCAGCCTATGAAGGACCTTTTTTTTTTTTGCTGTATGCGGGCCTCTCACTGTTGTGGCCTCTCCCGTTGCGGAGCGCAGGCTCAGCGGCCATGGCTCATGGGCCCAGCTGCTCCGCGGCATGTGGGATCCTCCTGGACCGGGGCACGAACCCGTGTCCCCTGCATCGGCAGGCGGATTCTCAACCACTGCACCACCAGGGAAGCCCAGAGGACCTTCTTAATTTTCAACGTTAATGTTTTTTAATCAATGAGATGACTCACAGCATTAAAAAAAAAATCCCTTCACATCTTATATTCTACGTCAAGGGATTTCTGTGTTCTGCATTTTCCATTAAGGTTCTGGTGATAATCAAATCTGAGCTAGGACTTGGGATTTCCTATGGATGGGAGCCTGTCGCATGTTGTACCCCAGGCCCCACCGCCCCTGGGAATTTACTCTGGCAAATGAAGGAAATAGGTCTCAAGGTCTCTTCTGACAGCTTGGTGCCCAATTAGCTGGAAAGACTGGGTAGCAAGTCAATAGTTGAGCTTTGTGGCTGCTTATTATGGATTTGTTGATAGGAAACAACTTTTCTGACTGTTTACATCATGGAAATTTGATAAGCCATTTGTATTACTTAAACTGCGTATTTTGTAAGTATTGTCAAGACGAGGGAGTAATTTGTAACAGAAGCAGAGTATGTAGAAACTGGTCTCGGAAAAGTGTTCTCTGAACTGCTTCACTTGCAGCTACGGAGGTTGCCATAAAGAATGATTTCTCATATTGGATTTTCAAAACCACAGGAGTGGTCACAGAGTAGGCAAGGGACAGCCTGATGATTTAAGACTATTTAATGCCTTGGTTGTCATGAAATAGAAGGAAATAAACTCCAGTGGGCTGCTAGAACACATTACTACAATCTCTTAACGCCCCAAGCTAGGAGGCTGACTTATCTCCTCTTATGTCTTATTAGATGATAGTTAGAAGGAGAGAAGAAAAAGGGCAACTGAAGCCAATGGCAGAAAATTAATCTGTAATGAGTGTGATACAGGCAGCCATGTGTTGTTCTTAAGTTTCAGTCGCGTTTGGACCTAACGCTCCTTCAGTGGATTTTATTTTATTTTTTTCATGTACAGATATTTGGATATGATGAGACGTAAGAATGGACCAGGGGGCCATCTACCCAAGTCCTTCCCACATTTTACTGTGCACACAAATCTGGAGATTTTATTAAAATGCAGCTTCGAATCCAGAAGATCTGGCAAGGAGCCTGGAACTCTGCATTTTCTAGCAAGTTCCCAGGTACTTCCGAGGCAGCTCTTCCATGGGGCACACGGCAAGGAGCAAGGTTCTCATCCATCCTTGTCGATTGCAGGCAGAACCGCAAGCTAGCTTCAAGTCACCCTTTATAGAGAGCGCTCTCTGTCCAGAGCTGTTGGGGGGGAGTGAGCGCCCAGCCAGCCAGATGTTTCCCACCCCACCCCGTTCTGCTACTCCTCCCGGAGGAGGGGTTCTTCCCTGGTTCTCCCCCAAGGCTCATTCCCTTCTCGCTTCAACCCCAGTGAAGAGAAGGCAGGTCTGCCCGCCTTTCATGTGTTGGTTCCAGGATTTGCTTAAACTACTTAAGTTCTTGTTTCCTTTCCAGCTTTTCTCTGGCCTGAGTCAGCCTTGCTGCTTTCCTCAGGATACCGGGGCTTGTTGTAATCATTGTAAGCCTTGGTCCTGACACTGGCCCATGAAGTTCTCTCTGATAACCTGGGATGGGCTCCAATTCTGCAGCCTGGGAGGATCCATGAATCTTATTTAATCTTGGACAGTGCTGCTGGCACCCATAGCAGATAAGGCTTTCCCCATCTTACAACGTGAAAAGAGACCGGTTAACCTGCGGGCCACTCACAGAGGAGAATAGCCAGTGATGAGCAGCGTAATGGACTTTTTGGTACCGCAGTCAAATCCATGGGCTGATATTAACAGAACAATGTATGGAGCCCTTCCTGTGTCATAAGCATGCTGACTGTGGGTGTTGTTTTTTTTTTTAATTTTTAATTAAAAATTTAATTGTGGCAAAATATCTATAATATACAATTTACCAACTTAAACTATTTAAAGTACAGAATTCATTAGTATTAAGTCTATTCATGTGATTGTGCTGGAACTTTTTTCATCTTGCAAAACTGAATCTCTGCACCCATTAAACACTAATTACATTTTCTTCTCCCCCAGCCCCTGGTACACCCCCCACCCTGCTTTCTATTTCTATGAGTTTGACTCTTCTCGATACCTCATATAAGTAGAATGATGCTGTATTTGTCCTTATTTCACCGAGCGTGATGTCCTCAAGGCTCATCCATGTTGTAGCATGTGCCCGAATTTCCTTCCTTTTTGAGGCTGAATAGTATTCCGTTGGATGGGTTAGACTACATTTTGTTCACCCATTCATCTGTTGATGGTCACTTGAGTTGCTTCCACTTTTGGTTATTGTGAATAATGCTGCTATGACTATGAGTGTATAAACATCTGTTTGAGACGCTGCCTTTAATTCTTTGGAGTATATACCCAGGAGTGGGATTGCTGGATCAGATAGTAATTCTATTTTTCGTTTTTTGAGGAGCCTCCATTATAGTTTTCTGCAGTAATTACTCCATTTTAAATTCCCACTGTGGTGAATAAAGACTCCAGTTTCTCCAAATCCTTAGCAACACTTTTTTTCTCTTTTTCTTCCTTCCTTCCTTCCTTCCTTCCTTCCTTCCTTCCTTCCTTCCTTCCTTCCTCCCTCCCTCCCTCCCTTCCTTCCTTCCTTCCCTTTCTTTCTTCCTTCCTTCCTTCCTTTCTTTCTTTTCTTTCTTTCTTTCTTTCTTTCTTTCTTTCTTTCTTTCTTTCTTTCTTTCTTTCTTTCTTTCTTCCTTCCTTCTTCCTTCCTTCCTTCCTTCCTTCCTTCCTTCCTTCCTTCCTTCCTTCCTTTACTCCTCCCTCCCTCCCTTCCTTTCTTCCTTTCTTTCTGATAGTACCCATCCTAATGGATATGAGGTGTGTTTTGCTTCATTTTTATTACAATACATTGGCTTCCCCTTATCATCCTCACACAACTCCCCAATCTATCCTCATTCTGTAGATAGAAGTTCTCTGCAAGGAACTAAGGCACTTGTCAGTATGAAGGCAGTGGAGTGTGACCACAGGTCTCTTGCCCTTTCTCCTTTCACTGTAGCCTGCTGGCCATCCTGCTCCTCGAAGTCCACTAAGACGTGAACTTAAGGAGACTTCAAAGGGGGCTAGAAAGGCAGTAGTCCACTGACTGCTCAAGTTCGAGTGTTTTGAAGTCAACAAAATAGCCAATGATATTCCAAAGTCCCCACACATTATCAGAGACTTTGTCAAAGGAAACAGTTCCTCCTCAAATCAATGAGTTCATTTCTCATTTTCTGATATCGTCATGACTTTGCTTGGAATCTCCCTTTGGAGATGTATTGTCAAGTGCCTTTTCTTGGGATGGATTTGCCCAAGGGCAGAGAGACCCAATCTAAAGCCCCCCGCCTGCGATTCCAGGGACTCCTGGCTCACAGGGGCTCCTGTCTGGCTCGGCCCTGAGCTTGGGCATGTTTGCAGTTGAGCTGGGTCTGTGTGTGTGTGTTATTTTTGTATAGCAGCTCTCTAATGTACACAATTGATTTGTTCTGTTAAGATGTTTTGTGTGGAACAGATTTTATGCCTGGTTTTTTAGAGCTTTGCACCCTTCAGAGAAAATGACTTTTCCTGCCCAGGAATATTGAGACTGGAAATATTCCTCTTGACTCAGAGCGTGTCACACACACCTGCTTTTACACTTCGGCTCCTGAGCCTGCTCATGACATGAAATTCCTCCGGGGACCTGGGTTATCGTAATGATGTCTATTTTTAGTGCATCTTGAAAACAAGGAAGGGCCGGCCATAGAAATGCTCTCCTTGGGAGTGGAAATATTTAGAGTTGGTCGGGATTGTGTGCTTGTGTGTGCTTAAGTATGATTTGGGAGCCATTTTTTCTCAACTGTAAGATGGGAGAAGGGAAAAGGAATAACAAAGGCCAAGGCCGCTTGGAAATGAACGATGCTTCTCCTGGGCTGTGTTCTGGATGAACCGTGGAAAGCTGCACCTGCTGATTTCTGAGCTGAGCACCATGCTGGTATTGGGGAAAGTCCAAAACAACTCCAGCAACTTCCATCATAAGTGGTTTCTTTAAGTTGTAAGTTATCTTGCATGCTTTCTGGCCCCAGAGCTTCTGCTTCTCTGAGTGATTTCAAATGTATGTGTATATGTAGGCAAAGCCACATGTATCTTGTCTGCAACATTAGGTTTCTGTTGAAAACTAGGAATCATGGTGTGACCAAATCAGTCACATCCGAGGGAGTGCATATGAGAGAAGCTGGTTTCTGAGTCTCCCCAGATTCCTCTAGAAAATGGCTGTAGGGGAAGGAACCTTGTCTGTCTCGCCTGGACGTTCAGGTCTGTGAACCGTGACCCAGCTCACCCCTTCTATGACTGGCACAGGTGCTCAACACGGGCTTTTTATGAGTCCACACACTGTAGGGGTTGCTGTTCAGAGAGTGTGTTGTGTCTTTACTCTGTGTGTTGGAGATTCAGAGATGAAGGAGTTGGGCTCTGCTTTCAAGGAGATGGGCAGATGGACACGTAAAGACAGTAGTGACAGTGATAAGGTGATGACTGTAGCATATAAGCAGCACCACCAGGGCATAGAGCCCCGGGAGAGGCAAGTCCCCCATTCCAGCCCAGCTGATGCTGGCCAGAGGTGCTTCCTGGTCTTAGGGTTAGACTAGGCCAGCTCATTCTTCCTTATGCCAAGGGGGTTATCCAGTCGGCACAGTGCAGACCTGCCCCCTCCACCATGACAAAGGTTTGGGATTTGGTGGCATGGAAATTTGGCAGAGGGAAAAAGTACCACCAAACCCATAGGTACCTCACGGGAACCACGTTCTGTGGACTGTTAAAAAGAGATGATAGGGCTTCCCTGGTGGCACAGTGGTTGAGAGTCCGCCTGCCGATGCAGGGGACACGGGTTTGTGCCCCGGTCCGGGAGGATCCCACATGCCACAGAGCAACTAGGCCCGTGAGCCATGGCCACTGAGCCTGCATGTCCGGAGCCTGTGCTTTGCAACGGGAGAGGCCACGACAGTGAGAGGCCCGCATACCACAAAAAAAAAAAAAAAAGAGATGATAAAGATTCCACAGGAATGAACCTATTCTGAGCTGAATTGTGTCCTCACCAGAATTCATGTGTTGAAGTCCTAACCCAAGGACCTCAGAATGTGACTGTATTTGGAGATAGGGCCTAATTAAAGTTAAAACGAGATCATTAGGGTAAACCCTAATCCAATTTGACTGGTGTCCTTGTAAGAAGAGGAAATCAGGACACAGACCCACACAGAGGGAGGACCGTGTGAGGACACAGGGAGGAGATGGCCGTCTACAAGCCAAGGAGAGAGACCTCACCAGAAACCAGCCCTGCCGCCACCTTGATCTCGGACTCCCAGCCTCCAGAGTTGCAAGGAAGTACATTTCTGTTGTGTATACCGCCCGTCTGTGGTACTTTGTTACGGCAAACCTAGCAAATGAATACAGAACCCTATTTTCCTTACCTGTTATGAGCGCCGCCCCCAGAGGCACATCAGCTGAATTTCAGGGTTTCATGCAACCTTCTCAGCCAACGGGGGAACAAGCATTTGAGTACGTTTATTTAGAATTTCTGGGGAAAAGAGACGGATGGACTATATTTATCCAATAGTAAAACTCCACAGCATTGGTGAAAAGATAGGAGGGAATATTGATTTTTTTTTTCTTAGAAATCAGAAATCATGTTTAGAAGAAAGTATAAAAAGCCATCCGTATGCTGTTTAGCTTTTATTTGGATTCATTTTAAACAGAGCATGAAAAACAAGTTTTGCTTTGTTTCTTCTTTCTTTTTTGTATTTGGAAGTACTGTGTTTGGGTTGTTACTTTTGTATTTCTTGGGTTTATTTTTTTCAGACCGTGGGTGATTTTAGCAAAGATGTGTGACTTTAACCCAATAGGATACTGTCGACAAGATAACTGAGTGTGGGTTCATGAAACAGCATTATCCTGCAGAAAAACTAAAGCAAAAGGACAGGGACACCACAGACTAGGGCCCGAGACAGGGATCCCTCACATTCCCCAGGCAACTGGCACCTCTGGGGCCACCCCACTCCCCAACCGCCATCACCCAGAGCATTTTCAGGCATCTGTGCCCATGAACTTGGAAATAGACACTGCCACCAAGAACGAAGACCCACACACCATCAGGGGATGAAAAACATCAGCATGGAACAAAGAAATTCCCCTTAAATAATCAAATGTCTCACCCCAAACCTTGTTCCCTGAGCTGCCTTACGCTCAGATGAGCTGCTGCGTCCGTGTATGCACTTGTGTCGTTTTCCTGAATTGTTTCCCCACATCTGACAGACCTTAGTGAAGCTATTTTGAGACTTTGCTGACAGTTTTTCTGGGCCCACACTCTGCATTTCAGCCATTTCAGTCTTAACTCTGTGACCTCATTAAGGGTGTATTTTTGTATAAGCCTGTGGGTCCGGGTGCAATGACACACGCGCTCTGCTCTGATTCCAGGATCCCGAGTTTCAAACAGCCCTGCTCTCTCAGCGCTCTCTGTGCATCTTAGTGTGGCTGGACCCAGAGAGAAAGACTTGGTCCACTGCAGCCTTTTACAAAGCAGCACTGAAATGGTGTTTTTTTCTCAAACTTGATATATAATATTGAGATCCTTTGCTTTGTTGAAATGGTACACATTTTTCTTCATTTGCCTGCCCTGTTCGTACAGGTAATTCTCAAATGTCTAACCTGGAGTCCAGGGGTCTTGCTGCTCAAGCAGGCCACTGCGCCTCTGATCCCCTGAGTTAATTTATAATCATAGAAGTGACAGTCGGCTGGTGAGAACACGTACACCATGTCCAATGTCCAGGGTTAGGCGCTGTGGATTCTGGTTCCAATTCATTCATTGGTAACATTGAGAAGGTAGTTCCCTGAAACCCCAGCCTGGGCTACAGCGTCCTGGATGGCAGTTCAAGACAGACATGTCCTGGAGCCATCACATAGGGTTTGGTTAGTTGAGATAATAAAAACGGCAGGCTTTGAACAGCTTACAACGTTCAATCTTGCAAAGTTCTGAACGCCACTAACGTGGTGTTCCACTAATATGCTGGTGCCTTTCAGCTCCGTGAGTTACTGGTGGACACCCGAGTTCTTACTTGGACACCCCAGGGTGTTTGAACACACACAGCTGCTGTGCTGTAGTCCCCACCAGTGGAACGTGCTGCTGTTCTAGCGCCCATAGGCTCTGCCTTAGTGATACTGAGGGACCAGGAAGACAGTGGCCTCTGGGTCATAATCAGCCCCTATTCTGAAGGCAGGCAGGGTGTCTTGCAGCCTATCCGGGCCAGAGTCGGCACCCAGCAGTTATCAACCTTCTCTTGTCCCATCTTAACGTAGAGACATACATGAGACAGATGGACACAGATTTGCTAAATTCAACCTCATTCAAATTTGAAATGATAAATGAACTTGGGGATCATTTTCATGGCAACATTGGTTCATTCTTTCTCTAGTCAAGTGTACATTGAGTGCCTCCTAAGGCCACGTGGAGTGCTAGATGCTGGGGATAAACGTAAGCAGAGACAGATGTGGAGCCTCCTGTCGGGCAGCTGAGGGTCCGTCCACAGGACGATGCTGGACTTGGCTCGAACCACCAACCAAGTGAACGTCTAATGACACATGTGACCCAAGCACCCCGGTGAAGAGATACATGGTTCTATAGGAGCGTGTTATGAGGGATGAGTGGGCCTGGGAAGGCTGGGAGCTGAAAAAGTGGAAGGAATTTGCCGAGTGTGTCCAGGCAGGAAGCAGGAGCCCTCTAGGGAGTGGGGACAGCACTTGCAAAGGTCCTGCACGTGGGAAGCACTGAAAGGTCAGTGAGGCCTGGGCTCATCCTACAAGTTAACACATCCCCGTAACGTGTTAGGGCCCCGAGGACACCTTTGATGAACACTTTCCCTCCCTTACCCGCTTTCAGCTGGAACGAAGCTCACCACACGTCGGCCCCAATATGGTGGCATCATCTCATTTTGTAATGTATTTGACTGTTGGTCTAGATTTGTGCCAGGCCCTGCTGTAGACGCCAGGTATCTAACACTGAATAGGGCGGATCAGGCCCCTGCCTTCATGGGGTTTGCCTTCTAACCAGTGTGGCCTCAGACAGTAATCACCAAATATATAACTAGATCAGGTAACGTCAGCAACTACAAGTGCTATGAAAAAAAAATATGGCAAGGGGCTGGAGAGCCCCTGGACGGCTGTGCTGCCCCTGGCAGGGGTCCGGATGGCTTCCAGGGAGGGTGGGAATGGGCCGTCCCTGGACGAGAGGCTGGAATACCGAGGCTTTTCCTCTCAGGCTTGCTCCTACCTGCCTTTTCCCCACTGCACAGAACCAAAGCCTTCCCAAGGACGATAAAGGGGAAGACAAGAAAACTAAGAAATCAAAAGAGATAAAACCAACAAAGATTGCCAAAAGCGTGTGGTGTGAACACTGATCGCATCAGGAAGAAAATTGTTTCCGTCCCCAGTTTGCTTTTCCTTTAAATAGGACATTCAGACATAGCCTCACCGTAAAATTGATTTATTGTGTGGAAATAATTTCCGTAGCAGGGGAACTAATTTGATTGTGTAGCATAAAGAAAATGTATGTGGGACAATGGGGAAGAATAGAGCCCAAATGAATCCAATATATTTTAATCTCTGCAATACAGATTATATTTTCAATTAAGAAGCTTAAGTTGCATGTGTTTGGCTGGCGGGGGCTTCCCGGAGCCCTTTACGCATGTGTTTATGGGTAATAAGTCACTTAGCATTAGCAAGTATGATCATTAGCCCGTGATCACCCAGCTGCCTCCTGTTAATAAGCAAAGTCACTGCCTGCCGTGGTCACGGCCACGTTCGGGTGGTGAAAAGTGGAGTAACACGGAAAACGGAATTATTTTTTTGGTGAATGCAATTGACTAGGCAGAACAAGGAGATCCTGGATTCCATCTCCTTCAGCCCAAGCCGTGTCTGGTTCCCAAAAGATCATAGTCATGTGAGAAGGTGGCCTTTGGATCATCTCTGCCAGGCTTTCCAGAAGCAGGGCACAGCATGGCCCCGTGTGTCTGAACTGCTTTGTTTTATTAACTGCGGCTAAGGAGCATGGGCTTTGAAGCAGACAGACTCTGGTCTTCGCTCCACGGCTTGCTTCCTGCCTGAGAACCTCATGGACTCCTAGGGAAAGGGGAAGTAGGATGCTAGCCCTAACACAACAGTTGTAAATCAACTATACTTCAGTTTAAAAACAATTTTTTAATGTGAAACAAAAGGGATGCTAGCCCTAATCCACTTATCTTGCGTCTCACTTAATCTTAAATCAACCCATAAGGTGGAGCCCTAATCCTTCATATTTTACAGGCAGTGCCCTCTGCCCCTTGGGCTTTTTCTCAGGGGTAGAAAGGTAGGACCCAGAGCGCTTCTGCACCTAGTCTGTGCTCCGGATTCTTTTCCCTCTCTTCGTTCCAGTAGCCATCTACTGGGCGGAAGATTCTGGGGCCTGGCTTTGCAGACTCTCAAGCTTTGCCTCACCCCCTCCCCTCTTTAGCACAGACATAGCCGATTAGGGTGAGGGCATGAAAGAAATAAAGGGGTCATTTAAAAAACAAAAAGAAGAAGCAGCAGCAATCTGGCAGGGAGAGCAGAGGCAGATGTGGAGTTCGGTTTTTTTGTTTGTTTGTTTTGTTTTTTTTTAATCTATTTCGAGCCTTTGCAGAAGGCTGGCTGGGAAGGCTGGGGCTGCTGGCACACAGGGGCCAGTGCAGCCAGCAAGCAGCTGTGTAAGTAGAACGGGAAGCCCAGGGCTCCTTCGCGTGCAGCCGCATGGCTGGGAGCACGTCGGGTTGGATAGCATTAAATCCAACACCATGGACCTGATGAAGGTCCAAAATAAGGTCAGAGCCAGGCAACGGGGCTGTAAACTGGAGAGCAAGCTGAGAAATGGGCCCAAGGCAGACAGGCTGAGCAGCAGGTGTACGGGGAGGGTGATGAGCCCAGAGCTTGGACGTGGGAAGAGGAGGGAAGGGGCTAGAGCAGCAGTGGTGACAGGCGGCAGATCCCAAGCTTAAAATCCGGGGTCACGTTGTTCCTTTGGGCATTGGTTTGCTCTAGAAGTATTTATGGAGTAGTCAGTGCAGCTGGTGTGGAAGGGAGTCAGCCCAGCCCAGACCATGGGAACCCTTCCCTCTCCCCTCCCTTCCCCTCCGCTCACCTCCAGGTTCTACCTCCTCTGCCCAGAAAGGCTGGAGTTTCCCTAGGCTCTATTCTTGGCGTTGCTTTTGTCCCACTTATTCTAAAATCTCTTTTCCGTGTTCTCTCATCCGTTCCTAAGGATCTGTTTGTACCTGGGCTCAGATCTAGTTTCAAATGTATACATCCCACCCTTGACCTCTCACCTGATCCCAGACCTCACTGACAGCAGCGGGACCCCGAGCCTGAAGCCAAGATCTCACTCCCCAGGGGAGATTTCTCCGCGCTCTGCCCCCATCACAGTGGTCATCACCATAAATGGCACCTTCCATCCTGGTGCGCTGGGCACAGGCCGGCGTCTTTGAAACCTCGTGGTCCTCCCGCACCCCAGCTTCCGCCCCTCACTCACCCCTGATCGGCACAGTTCCCAGTGCACAGTGGGTGCTCAATCTCGTTCAAGAACCAGAGGGCAAGAATGAGGGGCAGTGGGAAATGGGCACAAACCTAACTCCTTGAACCAGAGGTCAGCAAACTGCAACCTACGGGCCACATCTGGCTTGCCACCTGTTTTGTTTTATTTGGTTTGGTCATTTTTGTTTGTTTGTTTTTATGGCCTACGAGCCAAAAACAGTGTTTACGTTTTTAAAAGGTCGAAAGCAAAAAGTCAAAAGAATAACATTTCATGACACACAAAAATTATATGAAATTCAAATCCCAGTGTTCTTAAAAGAAGTTTTATTGGCACACCCACTCGTTTGTTTGTTTGTTTGTTTTTGCGGTACACGGGCCTCTCACTGTCGTGGCCTCTCCCGTTGCGGAGCACAGGCTCCGGACGCGCAGGCTCAGCGGACATGGCTCACGGGCCCAGCCGCTCCGCGGCATGTGGGATCTTCCCAGACCAGGGCACGAACCCGCGTCCCCCGCGTCGGCAGGCGGACTCCCAACCACTGCGCCACCGGGGAAGCCCGCACTCGTTTTTTTTTTTGCTACAGCAGCAGAGTTGAGTAGTTACAACAGAGACCAAACGGCCGGCAGAGCCTGTCTGGCCTTTTACGGAAGAAGTTTGCTGCTCCCTAGATTGACTATTCAGCATGGTAAATGCCGTGTTCATGATGGACGTGTTATTTGCATGCTGTCATCAATAATTAATAATCGATAATCATTCTTATGTTAACTGGGAACCTATTATGTAAATGATGCTTTGCAGGATACAGAAAATGGCTACCTGTGGACTCTGCCTTGCAGGAGACAGGGTCGTTCTCATGAAAGGAACAGTGAAGAATATCAGCCCTTGGGCAGTAGCTCAGGTGGCTGGAGCAGGGAGAGGTGCACCATATCGGTACCTTGGACCAACACAGGTGTTATGGTTGCCAGGTCATTTGATTCTGTCAGTGTAGTAGGCAGAGCACGAGTTCCCCTAAGATGCCCATACCCCAACCCCCCGATCCTGTGAATACCTTAGGCTACATGACTGGGACATCTTAAGGTTACAGACGGAAAGTGGAAAGCTGGAAGAGGCAAGAAGACGGAACCTTCCCTAGAGCCTCCAGAAGGAATGCAGCTCTTCTGATACTTCAATTTTAGCCCAGTAAGATCCATTCTGGATTCTGACCTCCAGAAGTGTGAGATAATACATTTGTGTTGTTTTAAACCACTTAAGTTGTGGTAATTTGTTACAGCAGCCTTAGGAAAGCAGTACACTCAGGGACAGCGTTCGACTTCCCCTGTCCTCTCGGCCTTGCCTCTTTCCAACCCGGGCCAGGTAGGGGTCCGGAACTCCCAGTGACGTCTGCTTGTGGCCCTGAGAATAAATGAGCACCGAGCACGGCTCTCCCCTCCTCTTGTTTTAACTTGACATTTGTGGATTTCCTTCTAAATGGCAGTTTCATAAAGATGTTCTTTATCTCAACGTAAAAAAGTAATGAGATGTATTACAATTGTAAATTCTTGATGCTGCTTCACACTTTGGGCAGGTGGAATGACTCAGTCTGGAGCAGAGAGAAAGGTGTTTATTCTCCCTTGCACCCTCGGCTCTTCAGAAGGCTCCGCCCTCCTCTCCAGGGACCTTCCCGAGTTCCCCTCCACCCTGGGTTCCCCTTATATAGTGTTCTGCCCGCTCCCTGGGGCAGGGATGTGGGGAGCAGAAGACTGGGCAGAGATGACCCTCGAGGCAGAGCCCCTGGTCTGGCCATGGATGAGGGCTTCCCCTGTGTCCTTCACAAATTCTGGGTGCTCAGATGTTATCGAATCACTCCACGTTAGAGCCCCAAGAATCTTAGGAATAATCCGGCCCAATATGTGCCATTCCAGGGGTGACTTCAGCCACTTCCCGTGGGTGCAGAGTCCCACCTCTTCAACCCGTCCTTCCCTCCCACGCCTTTTCCACATTCCCTTGTAAAGTGGAAAACGACGACATCCGCCCCTGCTTTCCCCATAACCTGGAGCTCTGTGACCCCCGCGAGGTTACCCCACCCCCCACTGACCGTGGTGCCCCCCAGTGGGAGCAGCTGCCCCCAGTACCGGGCTGTGTGACTGTTGCTTCCCACAGCGTGTAAACTAATGTCTCCTGGGAAAGCTGGAGACGTGACCTTCCCCCCAACCCGGTCCGCCAAACAAGTTTGATATTTTGAAGGCTCTGCTCCCACGTGCCCTATTGCCCCATGCCCTCCTTCCCCAGCCTCTGGGGATGTCCCCTTCCGTCAGGACCGTCTCGACCATGGATGCTTCTGGGGCTTGAGCCAAGTGCGTGTATTTCCTTTCAGCCAGTTGTGGAAAAGGAAGGCAGGCTGTTTAAACTGTAGTTCCCCTCGTGTATCTTCTAAAGGCCAAATCTGAGTTATCTGTAAAGGGTACCTCCATGGTAAGGCCAGGCAGCTCCGTTACGTGTGTGGGGTGCCTCCTGCATGTGGGTGCCTGCGTCTGGGCGTCAGCCTCCACCTTCTGCACACCGTGTGGCCAGTGAGCCGTGGGGCAGGGAGAAGGACGGGCAGTCACTTGGCGTCCTGGCTCTGCACCTACTGTCTGGGCGACCTGGGCGAGGGCTGATTTCATGGTTCCCACCTGTGCACTGTAGAGAGCACATGAGCGTACAGGTGAGTCCTGGCACAACAGGTGCTTGTAAGGGTTGCTTGATCAGTGTCACCTCCCTTGTCCTTGCATGGGATGACCAAGAGGCGACTTTTCTTCGACTGTGCATTTCAACATCTCAGCCGGTGTCCAGGGTTTCTCTCACTTATGGGTGGTGTCAAGGTCAACTGTGGAATAATCCACCGTGCATCTGAGTCTTGTGCCGTCTCTCCAGGGTGAGCGGTCACAGCAGAGGTGGAAAGAAGTATTTCAGGGAGGATGCTGGTTCTTGAATCTTGAGGTGGGCGGGGTCCTTCGGCTCTCCCAGCTTAGCTGTGTGTTGTCACGGGATCAGGAAGCAGCAGGTCCACAGAGACATTCTCCAGGCCCTCAAGAAGTGTGTTGTAGATGCTGACTCAGAGGACACTTTATGGGAAGAGAAATCTGCTTCTGATGCCTTCAACCCCTGGACCCGAAATGACAGAGCGGGGCTGAGCAGAAATAAACCATCTCAAATTCAGTTGACAACCTAGCACTAGCCACGTCTCCTGGGAGACATGAAGCAGACATCACCGTCATCCCCTGTCATCTCAGACTTGCCATTAATTGGGCATTCGTTAAAGTAACGTGTCAATATTAGAATTTAGAAACGACTGGAAAGTTGATTTCGGAGGGGAGGCAGCTGAAGAAGACAGCTCTGATTGGCCTCCACTGAGTTTCCAGGGCAGGATCGGGGACCCCTATGTACACCATCTCCCAGGCAGCATTGTCTCCAAGCCCATTTTGCAGATGTGACAGCTGAAGTCTAGTCCAGGACCCATCACGCCTCTGTTTGGGGGAGAGCAGTACTATTGGAAGCTGACTGAAGGCACGTTCTAGGTTCTTTTTCATAGATACTGTGAGCTGTTCATTAGTGAAAATGGGTGAAAGGTAGCTGTTCACCACTTTGCTACCAAGTTATAGTGAAAGTGTCAGATCGAAGTCTGCCACACAGAGACGTCTATTAAGAAACGCTTTCTCACCAACAATCAATGCACACAGTTTGTTCTGAGACTTCAAGATGCCCCATTTCTGTCAGTTTAGGTGTTGAGAAAATCTTCTGGAGGCAAGGTTCATACAAGCCTATAGTGACCATCAGGCAACCAGAGTCCTCCAGACCAGTGACTTGACGCTAGAGCGTAGGGTCAAGCTCTGGGCCCCCCGTCCGTCAACACCGGGCTCCTTGGAACCAAGCACCCTATTCACACAGGAGCGAACAGAGTCCCTAAAATATTTTAGCTGATCCACTTCCCTTGCATAGCATTGATTTCCACTAGGACAGCCCACTTCTGTTAACCATTATATTCATTAAGAAGGCACACAGGGCTTCCCTGGTGGTGCAGTGGTTGAGAGTCCGCCTGCCGATGCAGGGGACACGGGTTCGTGCCCCGGTCCGGGAAGATCCCACATGCCGCGGAGCGGCTGGGTGGAGCAGGCTGGGCCTGTGAGCCATGGCCGCTGAGCCTGTGCGTCTGGAGTCTGTGCTCCGCAATGGGAGAGGCCACAACAGTGAGAGGGCTGCGTGCCGCACAAAAACAACAACAACAACAACAACAACAACAAAAAAAGAAGGCACGCATTTCCCAAAAGAAAATAATTTCTAACAATTATTCTTCTCACGCTTGTGCTTCCGATTAAGAAGAAGCTTAGCCAGAGCACTTGCCCAAACAGTCTTCTGGAATGTGGTTTTCTGATTAAAGGTTGGTGACCAAGCTGTCTGTAGTAGCCCTTAGAATTTATCCCTTAAACCAGCACTCTCTGATGAAGTACTTGAGCATAATTTTCAGACCTCCTAACACTCACCTTGAGCTTATTGTGTTCCAGCAACTGTTCCAGGCACTGTACACGTTTTAGCTCATTTAACCTTCACCACCTAGCAGGTCGATTACTCTTGACACCCATTTCATGGAGGAGGAAGCCAGCTCAAGTTTGCACAGTGGGTCAGTGGTAGAAGCCAGATTTCACCTCAGGCTGTTTATCGTTGGAGTCCCTGCTCTAACCACTGTGCAAACCTACCTCTCAACACTAACCAAGGCTTGATTCCAGTCTTCCGGTCTCGTGGCGAGGCTTTTGATGAGGGGGAAGCTCAGGGTTGCTTGATGGCTGTGGTTGAGGATGCGGAGATGCTCACTGTTCTATCCAGGAAAGAATAAACAAGATCAAACGGTCTTAATATTAAAAAGTAAACAGATTTAAACAAGCAAGTAGGGGAGGATTAATTAGTTTACAGAGAGAAAGTAGTGGAAACTGTTTTTAGAGATTGGAATAGGTAATTACATCTTTTCTGCTTCAAAATCATTTGTTTAAATAATAGGTCAGGACTTCCCTAGTGGCGCAGTGGTTAAGAATCCACCTGCCAATGCAGGAGACACGGGTTCGAGCCCTGGCCCGGTAAGGTCCCACATGCGCGGAGCAACTAAGCCCGTTGTGGCTCAGAGCCACAGCTACTGAGCCTGTGCTCTAGAGCCTGCGAGCCACAACTACTGAAGCCTGTGCGCCTAGAGCCCGTGCTCCATACCAGGAGAAGCCACTGCAATGAGAAGCCCACTCACTGCAAGGAAGAGTAGCCCCCGACTCGCCGCAACTAGAGAAAAGCCCGCACGCAGCAACGAAGACCCAACGCAGCCAAAAATACAATAAATAAATTTATAGAAATAAAAAATAAAATAAAAAAAGCCATATTTTCAGCTTTGTGTGGGCTCTACCTTCACTGTTGCAACATGTAAATGAATGGGCATGCCTCTGTGCCAGTAAAACTTTATTTACACCACAGGCAGACGAGTGGACTTAGCCCATGGGCTGTAGTTTGCAGACCTCTGAAATATGATACTGTCCAATTTTATATTTCCTTGCTTAGGGTTATAACACGGGCATGGGAAATTCTAGTTCTGTACTTAATGTGCAGGACCATGCTACTCTCGCTAAAAAGAAAGCCTCATTTCTTTAGGATAAATCAGAGGAATTATGTAAATAGGAATGGCTGTTTAGGTGACTTTTATGGACTGTACGGGGAAGAAAATCATTATTCAGTTCTTGAGCTCTTGTGTTCCGGGTAGCTCACTGAATCCAGCAAGCAAATGAGCTTGGAATCAGACGGCATCCTGGGCTTGGAATAAGGTTATGCCTGTTAATAGAAAGTGTCACTCGGTGGATTGCAAACAAACGGCTTCTGAAAGAGCCACTTCATTCTTGCAAGACCTGGTTCAGGTTGATATTTCGAGCTTTAGCTTCCACCGACCTCCCCTTCACTAAGCTGAGTCTTTTATCTCGTCTCAGATACTCAGAACAGCACGGCAGCCAACAAAAGAGAGAATTCCATGATGGCAGCCTCCCCGCCCCCACTCTCTCTCTCTCTCTCTCTCTGGCTTGCGGAAGAATGAAAGTGGGACCCAGAAAAAGCAGTTTGGCATAGAGGTTTGTGGTTCCAAGTGGTCAGTGAGGGTCCTTGGAGAATCTCCTCTGCTGGGGCGTGGGTGGGAGTATAAATAGGATACATTATCATTCCTGTGACTGTACATCGCCTGGAAAAAGGGATTTTTGCAGATATAATTAGTTGATCTTAAGATAGAGCGATTATCTGGGTGGGCCTCATGTCATCCCAGGAGTCCTATAAAAGGAGAGTCTTTTCTCTGGCTCATGGCAGAAGGAAATGAGAGTTTGAAGCATCAGAAGGACTCAAATGCTGATGTGACGACGGCCACATGAGAGGGAATGCAGGTGGCTCCTAAGAGTAGAGAGGGGACCCCAGCTGGCAACAAGGAAATGGGGGCCTCAGACCTACAACTGCAAAGAATTGGCTTCTGCCTGTGAGCCTGGAAGTCAAGAGCCTCCATATTAGAACCCACCCTGGCCAATGCCTGGACCAAGGCCTTCTGAGACCTCGAGCAAACACCCAAGTTAGCCTGCAGGGAGTTCTGACCTGTGAAACTGTGGCATAATGGCTGTTGAAGCCACTCCATTTGTGCTCATTTGTTACACACCAGCAGACGACCTACCAAGATGGCGGCACTGTCCAGGGCCGGTGGCCTTCACGTGACGCCTGTGCAGCCGGGAGCTGGGGATGAGCTGCGGCCCTGGGCTGGGACCTGTCTCTGCAGCAGTGTTAGTCTCAAAACCCGCGCGTGAACCTCACCAGGCCACCCTTTTCCGTCGTGAGAAGTTACCCATCCGTGAAAGTCTTTGGCACTGCCTGAGCTGCTCTCCGTGGATGAAGATGGTGGAAGAAAGTTCCATACACTCAACCATTGAGTGATAAGAATTCTAAGCCCCAATAAAATCAAAGACCTGAAGTTACAAGACATTCTTGTTTTCTAAGAGCTTCAACAACACCTGAGCTTTCGTGAGCACTGATCTTGTAAAGTCTCCTTTGCTCGCTACAAGCTGAAGAGCTCCTTCAGAGGCCTCTTTGGAAACAAATAACAAAGAAGAGGACAGAGGTCTTCATTTTTTGTATCTTTATCACACTCCCGATAGCACCTGCCAATTACTGAGCAGCTAGAATGACCCAAGCCCTTTGCAAACACTGACCCCTCTATCTCCCCCACTCACAGACCTCGATAAGGAAAACTGGAGTTCAGAGGTGTTCATTCACTTGCCCAAGGTTGCACAGCCTGAGTGATGGGACGTGATTTAGGCACAGAGCTCTCGGAGGGGTACCCCCCCCCCTACAGAGAGGCCCACCAGCCTAGTGGGAGGGAAACTAAATGAGTAGTGAGTAAAAGAAGCCGAACACCAGTGAGGAGGGGAAATGTGGAAACACCGCCAGCTGCCAGGTGCCTGCTCCATGCACACGTGCAAGCACCCAGCCCCCTGAATGGGCAGAAAACCTTGTCCCAGTTTTTAGCCTTTGGCAAACGAACCTAAAGCAAATTACATTCGTTTGCTAAATGATGACAGTACCCATTAGCAAGTCATGAAAATGAGCCAGGATGGATTCTGGGCATAGCTAGTATATTCGGAGTGTGAAATAGCTGGAAAGAATCATCCCCTTTGTGTAACTATGCTAGTTTCTCTTAAGATTTTTTGCCCTGGGCCCTGCAGTTGGCTCAGAGCCTCTGACCACTTGATGTTTTCTTGGGCTTACTAAGCGGATCCAATTGTACTGTATTTTATACAAGATACACTGCTGAGTGCTATAGGGAATCAAGTGTCAATGGACTTGCAGTAGATTTGAGACATGCCCTGTTAGGTGACCACTGTCATGTGTCAGGTTAAGTGAGAAATGATGTACTAGGATCTTAAAGGCCTCTGGGTGGATGGTTGTTGTCATTATCAGGGTTCTATTTATTTATATTCACACTTTTTTTTAATGCCCCACCTCCTCCCACAATAAATCTGAACAACCTGGTTCTTTGGGGAGGAAAATTCAGAAGTTCTTATTCCCAAGTTGGTTTTTCTTCATTTGTTGGTTTATTTTTGTTTGTTTGTTTTTAAATCATGGCACTGCATCATACTGATGATGGTGGGGTTATGAACAGAAAAATCAGGATTCCCCCTGCTGCAGTTTCTGAAATACCCTGTTCTCTTCCCTTCTCATGTTTTTCTTTTTTTTATTGGGGTAAAATATATATAACATAAAATTTGCCATTTTAACCATATGTATGGGTACAGTTCAGTGGCATTCATTCCATCCACCTTGCTGTGCAACCATCACCACTGTTTATTTCCAAAACGTTTCATCACTAAAAAGCAACTCTTGAGTCCTCATTTCTACCACCACCCCCTACTTCCACATATCTGTAACTCAGAAAATACTTCGGTGACAGATACACACGCTCTTACACCCTGGAAATGTCTTCGAGGGCAGTCGGGGCGTATGGCCAAGGGATGGGTCAGTGGTCACACCTCCCTCTCGCTTCCTCTGCCCCCTAGCCTACCCACCCGTGGCTGTCCTTGGGCAGATCCACCATGGCTGTCCTGACGCCTCTAGTTATAATCACGGGAACAACAGGTGGACCGTGAGAGAGGAGGGAGGAGGCTTGCCAGATGGATGCTGGGGTGCTGGTGGCGGGGGTCTCTGGGGTCAGCCAGGACCCTCGCTTATTCGACACGGCTGATTCTAGAATGGAGATATGCCTGTCCCTTGCATGGACCCTCCATCAATGGAGACATCTCACTTCTCAGCATTTGCTGTTGGGCCTTCCTGATGTGTCTGTCTTGGGGATTTACCCCCTTTACCCAGGATGTCCCTAAATCAGCCAACACTTATTTTGTGATGTTGTGTGATGTTGAAATAGGTGAGGCAGGCAGGATTGGGGATGGAGAGGAAAGTAGAAGAAGAAGGTATTAGAGAGTAGAGGGAGAGGTTGGCTTTATACATTTAAAAAACTTGACCCTGAAATAAAACTGTTAATTAGTTGCACCTGGAGGTGCAAATGGAGGGAACCTGCCGACTTTGGTTTCCAAATCGTTTTTCTCCCAACTCTTTTTTTTTTTTTTTTTTTTGCCCACACCTCGCGGCATGTGGGATCTTCCCCAACCATGGGTCGAACCTTCACCCCCTGCAGTGGAAGTGCAGAGTCTTAACCACTGGACTGCCAGGGAGGTTCCTCTCCCAACTCTTGGTAACACCACTCCTAGGCTCAAATAAGGAAGCTGTTTTCTCTAAGCTCTGGAGGGGGCTTTTTAACATCTGTTTGATCAACAAGCTTTATTTTCTGATGCCAAGAAACAGATGAGAGCCCTGGCTCCCTCCTGAAATAGGTGAAGAACTCTCCAAAAATCTGTGTAGAGGACAGATCAGAACTGAAGCGCAGCTTTGCAGAGGTTGACAAAACTTTCTGTTAAGGGCCAGGTACCTTTGCAGGCATCACTGTTCGACACTGCCTTTGTCGTGCGAAGACAGCCATAGAAAATCCCTCAATGAAAAGATGTGGTTGTGTTCTAAGAAAACTTTATTTATACCACCTCACACCCATTAGAATGGCTACTATCCAAAAACAAAAACAGAAAAACGCAAGTGTTGACAAAGATGTGGAGGAATTGGAACCTTGAACTGTTGGCCAGAATGTAAAATGGTACGACCACTGCGGAAAACAGTATGGTGGTTCCTCGGAAAACTAAACATAGGATTACCACCTGACCTAGCAATTCCACTTCTGGATATAGAACCAAAAGAATTGAAAGCAGGGACTTGAAGAGATATTTGTTCGCCCACGTTTACAGTAGCATTCTTCACTGTAGCCGAAAGGTGGAAGCAACCCAAGTGCCCATCCATGGATGAGTGGATAAATAAAACGTGGTGTTATCCATACAATAGAATATTATTCAGCCTTTAATAGGAAGGACGTCCTGACACATGCCACAGCATGGATGAACCTTGAGGACACTATGCTGAGTGAAGTAAGCCAGACACAAAATGACAGACGTTGTAGGATTCCATTTCTGTGAGGTCCCTAGAGTAATCAAAATCCTAGAGACAGAAAGGAGAAGGGTGGTTGCCAGCGGCCAGGGGCTGGAGAGAGTAGAGGGTTACTGTTTAATCAGGACAGAGTTTCTGTTTTGCGAAAAGAGCTCTGGAAATGGATGGTGGTGACGGTTGCACAACAAGGTGAACGTATTTAATGCCACCGAAACGTGCGTACATTTAAAAATGGTTAAGATAGTCAGTTTTGTGTTACATGTACTTTACCGCAATTTTTTTAAGCATTTATTAAAGAAAGAAATCAAAAATCTTTATTTACAAAATTAGGCTGTGGGGAACCTTGCCTTGAAGGATGGGAGAAATAGTTGTAGGCAGCGTGGGAAGAAGCCAGGGGTGGGTGTGTATTAGTCATAACAGTAATTGATACCGTTCATGAGACAACTGCCGCATCACAGACATGGAGACGTCAGAAAAGCCTGGTGAGGTCTGTGCTAATGAGCCATTTTCCATAGCGCGACCCACCCTAAACCCTCCAGCCCATCAGGGGCAGAGGTGCTTCCTGAGCATTAGCCCGGGCTATGGAGCAGGGTATGCTTGGAGGCCGTGATGACCCATGAACTCTGTACGGCAAGCGCTTGCTGCCCAGATGAGTTAGAAAAGAGTTTGACAAGAGAATGTGTTTCAAGCCTTTGCTGTAAAGTGCCTTAAATGTTAAGGGTCTTAAACCTGGGAAAAATTAGAAAACATTCTAAAAACAATAGGGGCCGCTATGAAAAGGCTGCACACTGTAGGATTCAACAAAATGACATCCTGGAAAAACCAGATCTGTGGAGACAGTAAAGATCAGTGGCTCGCAGGGGCCCAGTGGGAGGGGGAGGGTGGACAGGCAGAGCGCAGAGGGTTTTTAGCACAGTGACACTATCCTGTATGATACTGTAATGGTGGAAATGTGTTCTTGTATATTTGTCCAAAGCCGTAGAATGTACAGCCCCAGGAGTGAGCCCTAATGACGCTCTGCACTTCGGGTGACGATGATGAGTCAACGTAAGTCCATCAGAGCGAACGCATGTACCGCCCTGGTGCAGGATGTCAGTCGTGGAGGAGCCAGCGGGGATGGGGAACGCTCTGTACATTGCATTCGATTTTGCTGTGAACCTAAAGCTGCCCTTAGGAATCCAGTCTGTTTAAAAGTAACAACAGCAATAATAATGTGGGAGGGGGGCAGGATGGGGGAGAGTGGAAGCAACCAGGAGCAGAAGGTGGTAATTGTTGAAGCTGAGTGAGGAGTACGGGGGTCTCTTTTGCTGTCTACTTTTGCGTATGTTGGAAATTTTCTCCATACAGTGTAGAAGGAACACGGTTGCAGGGTTATACTTGTATCGTGCTGACCTCACTGACTGACGCTTCTAAGGAAGGTGGCATAGTTGTGACCAGTTGTCACCTTGATCTAAGCCTACTGTAAGGAACATGGCCTTTTGCTCCTCTGAGCTTTCGTTTCCTTATTTGTAGAATATTAGGTAATTCACACCCCACAAGACTTGTGAGCATCACACACAGTGATGTCTGTGAAGTAACAACACCGCCTGGAACGCACAAGGTGCTCAGAAGACGCTTTACCAGCAAAGCAGCAGAAAGTTAGGTGGGTGGTCAAGTGGCAGAGAGCGGTGGTCGGTCCCGCCACTTTCAGGATGTCTCGCCTTCAGCCCACAGCGGTTCATACGCAACACGCACTGTTTGGGCCGGAACCTGAGACAGGAGACAGACCGTGCATCTAGAGCACCGCTGTGTTGAGCATGAGTCAGAGCTGCAGACCAGGGCCCACCGATGTCTGCTCCAGGAGACCCCCAGCAGGGATGAGGCCTTCTTAGTCTGGAGCAGACTCTCCCTGGGAATTCTCTGTATTCCTGGGCCTCACGGACTGAGCCCACTTCTCCCAGATCTGTGGATCTCCCAGAGCTGGCCAGCAGAAAGGTTCAGAGCAATTTGCATTTTAGTTAGGAGTCTGATGGATGTCGAAGCCTTATTGATTTGAAAAAGAAATGAGGAAATCTCATGCATTCGGGAAACAAGGGCGGCCCACCCTTTTGTCTTTCTGGCCTCTTCCCTGCTTTAAAGTCCTCAGGGCCCCCACTGCCTACCATCAGAGGTGCAAATTCTGCACCTTGGTGTCTCCAACCTCTCACGGCCCCAGCCAACTCTTCCAGCCTCATTCCCAGAAAGTTCTCATGACACTGGTCTTCCCACTGTTTCCCAAGTTGCAGAGCCTGGGGGCGGGTCCCACCAAAGCCCCCCACCTTCTGTGCATCACTTCACCTCGAGACACACCAGGGTCTTTCCTAGAAGTCACTTCTCTGTGCTCACGTGGTCTTCGTTCCTCACCCACGATCCCACCGGGGGAAGTGGCTGATGCTGTTTAGACACTGACTTGATGCCATGCTGCTTGTGGGAGATGCCAGGGGACCGATCAGCTGGAGGAAAGCATCCGTCCCTGGGAACTGAAGTGACAGCCTCTGCGCCTCTTTCATCACTTCACCTGAAGTTGCCTCTCCTTCCCAGCATTCCTGAATGATGCGGAAAAATCATTTTCAGGCAAATTTCCAGCCACGATTCCTGGACTTATTTTTCTGCAGGGATAGGATGTGTCGCTTTACATTTGTTGCCTTTTGTCTAACCACTTTGCGCAAAACATTTTGTTAAAAGATGCAGATTTCTTTTTTCCCCCCAGAGCGACTCTAATGTGAATGCCAGACGTATTTAAATGCCCTCATATTGAACTGTACAATCTAATTATATAGCTTAAAGTAAGTTTAGAGAAGGAATAAGAGAAGCCCCACAGCTTCACCATTTGAGAAATGGGGCTTTGCCTTGCACTGGAAGCTCAGGGCATCTCTCGATAGACGTATTTCTCTCTGTAGTAATAAGGCCTCTCATCTTCCACTTCCATTGGCAGCAAACACTGGGTAACAGAGATACAGAAATGCCTGTGGCCCTGTCATAATAAAGTCATTTTAGGGACTGTAATTGTGCCAGGAGCTTCTAGTAGTTAAATAGGTTTCTGATTATGTTCCGCTTTCTAAGTTCCCTTCTCAGTTAACACATAACTGTGCTCCTTTGGTTGCTGAGCACACATAGCTTTCCAATAGGTCCCTTCGGGGGACGGTCCCCTGCTGGAGCTCACGAGGCAGCCTTGGCCCTTTTGTGCAGGGATACAGTGGGGATGTAGGTGAGAGGCGAGGCCGGGGGATGGCTTCTGGAAAACGCCTGTGGTTGGGAGACTTGGAAACCGGCAGCTGCCTCCTTCTCAGAGCCTAGCCCCGCCTCACCCAGCCTTCTCTCGAACACGTGCAAAAGTCAAGTCATGGGGCTTGTGTCCCCTTTTTACCAAATGCTACTTCCCATTTTGTAAAGTGTCAGCCGAGGCCATAGTGTTCAAATGACTTTGAATTATGTGGGAGTACATCTTCCTTACCTTTAATCTCAAAGGTAAAGGGAAAAAAAAAAACCCTGAGATTTAAAGTTCAAGATAGTTTAGAGGCCCCGTAGTTTAGTACCTTTATGTATTGGTTGAAAATAGGAGAATTTCAAAAACTTGGGCACCTTTTGAAGGTCTTCTAGCCAAATGTTTACATGGATGTAAAGAGAGAGATATGGATGGGTAGATAGATAGATAGATAATAGATGGTTAGGTAGATGGATAGATGGATAAACAGATAGGTAGATAGATGATAGATGGATAGATAGATGGATGGATGGATGGATAGATAGGTAGATGGATGGATAGGTACATGGATGGATGGTTAGATAGGTAGGTAGGTAGATAGATAATAGTTGATAGAAATAATTAGATTAAAACTGTAATTGGATGAGCCTGTGTGTGTAGCCAATTAAACTCGTATTTGACACCATCAGGAATTATAGCACAGCATTTTGTTTCCAGCGGCAGCTCACTGTAGTTAAATGTCCATGTAGAAGAGAAGGAAGTCAAGGAGAATTTCCTGGGCTTTTTTGTTTGTTTGTTTTTAATTGTATGAGCTTTGGGAATGAGTGATCTCTGTGTCAGCAGGCCCCCAGATTATTTAAAATGGGTAACGTTGTGACAAGGGGGTAAGGGTGATGACTGACTCTCTGGACACAGGAAGGAGTCAGTTACCAAGCAGAGTGAGATGGAGTTCTTTCCATGGAGCCATTAACAAGAAAAGGTGCAGCCACTGGTCTTGAATAATTTGAATGTCTACAGACAGTACATCTAGACTTTAGGGCTTCTGAGTCTTTGGGGGATTTGCCTGTGGCCCTCTCTACATTATTTATTTTGTGTGTTCGGTTTTACCTTTAAAATGTTTAGATTATAAATAAATCCTTTCATAGATTAAAAATGATTGAAAAGAGCTCTGTGAAATATTGGCTTGCCCTTTTTCTTAATCATTTTGACCGTGTGGGACAGCATCCATGAAAGCATTTAGTTCTCACACCATTAGCTTCGTTTTTTAGAAATTACTTCATTCTCGTGGCTCAGAATGAGACATGACTTGCTTGGTTCACATCTCTTCCACTCCCTCTCTTTTCTGGCAGAGTCAAAGCAACACCTGTCCCAACTGCTCCCTGCCTTCTACCCACCGTGTTCTCTGTCCCCTCCCTGCAAGCATCTTGTTCTCGTGTTCTTGGGAGCTGGGAACATTATGAACAGTAGGCATGACCTCTATTCACTGGGTCCTGACATTTATGTACAGTGATGTTGGATGGAGAGAAAAAGACCAACGCAGATTGCCAGAGGGTAGATTCCCCCTCCCCTCTAGAGCAGGCTCTGAGTGTGTGGGGGGGGGCGGTGGGGGGGGGGGTGTTTGTTTGCGTGGTAGGAGTTCCTGGACATACCACTGGCTCTGAGACATCTGTTAGTGCAGTTATAAACTGATGCTCCCTTAGATCAGAACATTTCTAAATATGCACAGTGGTAAGATGTGCTTTGGGGGATCCTGATGTGTAAAAGACGAGGTTCCCTCCATTAAGGAACTAGCTCCAGAAGTGGAGGGGAGCAATACCCAGCCATAAATGCCAAATGCCTAATGAGAAATTTGGTTATCAAGAACCTCTAAAGAGCTGAACCCCACAGTGGAAAATCTGCTTGGAATGCAAGGACTCCAGGGAGAGCTGGGGGCTACCAAATATTCTAGCCCCCCTGAGCCCTCTGATGTGGGTCAGGGCTTGATCTCCTGGGCCAGCTCATCCATCCATCATCCATCCATCCATCCATCCATCCATATTCATCCATTCATTCTTTCCTGTGGCTAATACATAGTGAACATATGTGATGTGCCGGATGCCAATTTGGCATTGCAGACACGCGGGTGAATAAACAGGACCATTTGGGAACAGTCTGGAGGGCTTCTCTGTCCTTGAGTGCAACTCCAGCGGTGCCCAGCGTGGACAGGGTCACCAGGGACGCAGAGCGGAGCCCACTTGCACCCCATCCTCCCTCTCATTGCTCCCCGACAGAAAAGACTTGCTCTTCCCCTCTGCTGAGCTGGGCTGAAACCCTTCATTTCAGACTGGTAAGGCACCTGCTGTCCAGTCGCTTGGCTTAGCTCTGATGCTTCCCATAATCTTTGACTGAAAGCAGATTGTTACGCACACGTTTCTAATGTGATTTTCTTACTTATTTCCCGCAGTTTGATGGTTATTAGAAATAACTCATGAATTACAGCAGATATTAAATATTCTTACCTAAAAGTTAGCCTCTGTTTATGTTTCTTTTTGCCTAGTTAATTGATTTGTGTTCAGGTGGACTTGGAACATTGCTAAGATTTTAATCCCATCAAGTGTGAAAGGTAGGATGGAATGTATGTGTGTCCTGGGTGGCTCTGCAGAAGTGAGGTGGCCCTTGATACCTGTAGCCTGAGTGGCGCACCTCTGTTGCAGCACTGATGATGGTTTTTATTTGATCATCTCTTTAGTTTT
This sequence comes from Phocoena sinus, assembly GCF_008692025.1. Taxonomy (NCBI): domain Eukaryota; kingdom Metazoa; phylum Chordata; class Mammalia; order Artiodactyla; family Phocoenidae; genus Phocoena; species Phocoena sinus. Next base: position 80,259,503 of record NC_045778.1, read on the forward strand.
TCCCCTACAACTTGTATTCTGTGTTATTTGTTTTTTTTTGTCCTGGCTTTTTAAAAAATTTATAGCGACTCTAAATTATAGACTGTCTCTCAGCATTGCCCCTTCTCAGTTGTCAGTTCATTAAAAAGTTTTTGCTCACCCTTCATATCATTTCAGCATGGCATCTTTTTTTTTTAAGTCATTTTGAGCAATATCTTTATTTAACTAGCCGAAATTGTTCCAGAGCTTAATTAGAAGTAACATCTTGCAGCTGTTTGGGTGCTATCTTAAGGCACAATAATTAGCCCGTAATAATAATGCATGTCCAAGTGAACTTGTCGTTATTGTCATAGAGGGCTGAAGAGAGTGGCTTCCTTAAAGCTCACAAGGACTCTGGGCTGCGCCAGTGAACGGCCAGTTCCTGAAGCCGAAGGAAAAGTTAAGGGGAAAAAGAAAATGTCCCCGGCCGGAAGCCTAGTGGTTTTGTGCTGTCTGACAGCCCCTGTCCGCCCCATGACAGGAAGTTGTTTTACTCCACCGACACTTGGGGTATTCCTCCGGTTGCTGGGGTCAGCGCAGTGCACATCCCCAGATGCTACGGAACACAATTGCCAAGGGTCACACGGGCCGGGTAGAGCATCTTCTTTTGAGCCATGCATTCCGTACTTCTGAGGACCGAACATGACACGGGCAACCTCAGCCCAAGACTGGAGGGCTGATTAGGGTTGCCAGGTGACCTGTATATAGGAGGTGTGTCCTGAATCTAGTGATTTTGTCCTGGTGCTGGATTAATTTGTCAGGATGCCCTCAATGCCCTGTATTCAGCTTTTTTTAAATAAATTACGAAATTCAGCCAGAAGAGCTGTTTTTCCAGTTTAACTAGGCATCTCATAGTGGCAGAATCTGGCCACCCTATGGCTGATGGATATGCTGCTGCCCACTCCATGCTCCTGGTTAGTGGACAAGCCAGCACGCCCATGCCCCTCCATTAATAGTCACTTACAGCACCAGTTCCTCCTTTCTGCTTATGTCTTAACATCCTCAGGGAAGAATTCAGATAACTCCGGCTACGGTTTTCTTCAGCCACTAAGACAGCAAACTCCGGCACAGGTCATTTGTCATACTCGTTGTGGTCCTGGATCCCTGATAGGTCTCTTAATGAAATGATGTCTGCAAATCCTCTTTCTTTGAGCTATGCCAGAGAAAGCTGCATGATAGCGGGTGTTGGACAGGAGGTGATGGTGGGAGGTGATGATGGAGACCTCCTTAAAGCCCCAGGTGGACCTTCCCTCTCTCCCTCCTCCCAGGCTAACTGGTCTTTAGTGGCTCTGGGACTGTCAGGGCTGGGGAGCTTCTCCAGGCATGCATAGCTAAAGAGATCCTGTTGTCAGAGAGCACCACTTCCTAGTAAGTAACCTAGATTTCTCTTACACTCTGGCTGCTTCCTGCTGTCTAAATAGAGGAAGTGTAATGAAGTTTATTATCTGCGACCTAACGCTAATCCCTCTTGCGTCCTGCCTTTGTGCAAAGGGAGAAGGGTCATTTGAAAAGAAATATCAGGACTGAGCTCTGTTGTTGTAAACACTCTCCAGAGTAATAAAACAAATCTACTGAACAAACAACCTTGTGAAACACTTAGTACTCTGGAGTCATTTGTGACAACCCTGAGCTGTATAATGTATTCCATCACAGGAAAGGAAAGATCAAGGTATGGAAGGCTGTGATATTTTGTCCTGTGTTCTTAACATGGTACCTTATCAATGAATCAGTGAATTAAAATTCCTTCTAAAACTCTTGTCAAGTTACTCTCATATCTGCTAAAGCTTTTTCACTTTATTTAAACAAGTAAACAGTGACTAAAATTAGCATTTGGCGTATAGGACAAACGATACTGAAGTAAGCCATACGTCCAAGCTTGATGATATTTCACCTATCGATAAAAAAAAAAAAATGCCCCCTGCCATACCAGTAAACAAAGGATATTGCAGCCAGCAAGCCATCACATTATAGCCACCCCTGTGGTGAGCCCAGAGTGAACTCAGGACGAGAAAGCACAGGATACTGGCCCCAGAGAGCTGAGGTGCACATCAAAGGAACGATTTCAGTGAGCCCAGACTCATATCTTCCCATATATGAAAAACACAAAATTCCTTAACTTGAGATATCTGATTTTCTTTTTCTTTCTTTCTTTCTTTTTTTTTTTTAACTGGAGTATAGTTGCTTTACAGTGTTGTGTTAGTTTCCGTGAAAGTGAAACTAACTGTGAATCAGCTGTATGTATACATATATCCCCTCCCTCTTGGACCTCCCTCCCACCCCACCCCCATCCCACCCATCTAGGTCATCACAGAGCACCTAGCTGAGCTCCCTGCGCTGTACAGCAGGTTCCCGCTAGCTAGCTATTTTACACATGGTCGTGTATATATGTCAGTCTTAATCTCCCAATTCATCCCACCCTCCCCTTCCCCCCCTCCACATGTCCGTTCTCTAGATCTGCATCTCTATTCCTGCCCTGCAAATAGGTTCATCTGTACCATTTTTCTAGATTCCACATATATGCGTTAGTATACGATATTTTTTTTTTCTCTTTCTGACTTACTTCACTCTGTATCACAGGCTCTAGGTCCATCCACATCTCTACCAATGACCCAATTTCATTCCTTTTTATGGCTGAGTAATATTCCACTGTGTATATGTACCACATCTTCTTTATCCATTCATCTGTCGATGGATATTTAGGTTGCTTCCATGTCCTGACTATTGTAAATAGTGCTGCAATGAACACTGGGGTACATGTGTCTTTTTGAATTAAGGTTTTCTCAGGGTATATGCCCAGTAGTGGGATTGCTGGGTCATATGGTAGTTCTCTTTTTAGTTTTGTAAGGAAACTTCATACTGTTCTCCATAGTGGCTGTATCAATTTACATTCCCACCAACAGTGCAAGAGGGTTCCCTTTTCTCCACACCCTCTCCAGTATTTATTGTTTGTAGATTTTTTGATGTTGGCCATTCTGACTGGTGTGAGGTGATATCTCATTGTAGTTTTGACTTGCATTTCTCTAATAATTAGTGATGTTGAGCATCTTTTCATGTGCCTCTTGACCGCCTGTCTTCTTTGCAGAAATGTCTATTTAGGTCTTCCACCCACTCTTTGATTGGGTTGTTTGTTTTCTTGATATTGAGCTGCTTGTATATTTTGGAGATTAATCCTTTGTCAGTTGCTTCATTTGCAAATATTTTCTCCCATTCTGAGAGCTGTCTTTTAGTCTTGTTTATGGTTTCCTTTTCTGTGCAAAAGCTTTTAAGTTTCATAAGGTCCCATTTGCTTAGTTTTTTTTTTAACAACTCTATTGGGGTATAATTGCTTTACGGTGGTATGTTAGTTTCTGCTTTAGCAAGGTCCTTTTTGACCCACCTCCTAGAGAAATGGAAATAAAAACAAAAATAAACATATGGGACCTAGTGAAACTTAAAAGCTTTTGCACAGCAAAGGAAAATGTAAACAAGACTAAAAGACAGCCCTCAGAATGGGAGAAAATATTTGCAAATGAAGCAATTGACAAAGGGTCAATCTCCGTTTGTTTATTTTTGTTTTTATTTTCATTACTCTGGGAGGCGGCTCAAAAAAGATCTTGCTGTGATTTATGTCAAAGAGTGTTTTTCCTATGTTTTCCTCTAAGAGTTTTATAGTGTCTGGTCTTACATTTAGGTCTTTAATCCATTTTATTTTTGTGTATGGTGTTAGGGAGTGTTGTAATTTCATTCTTTTACACGTAGCTGTCCAGTTTTCCCAGCACCACTTATTGAAGAGGCTGTCTTTCCTCCATTGTATATTCTTGCCTCCTTTGTCAAAGATAAGGTGACCATAGGTGTGTGGGTTTATCTCTGGGCTTTCTATCCTGTACCATTGATCTATATTTCTGATTTTGTGCCAGCACCATACTGCCTTGATTATTCTAGCTTTGTAGTATAGTCTGAAGTTGGAGAACCTGATTCCTCCAGCTCTGTTTTCCTTTCTCAAGATTGCTTTGTCTATTTGGGTCTTCTGTGTTTCCATACAAATTGCAAAATTTTTTGTTCTAATTCTGTGGAAAATGCCATTGGTAGTTTGGCAGGGATTGCATTAAATCTGTAGATTGCTTTGTGTAGTGTAGTCATTTTCACAGTGTTGATTCTTCCAATCCAAGAACATGGTATATCTCTCCACCTGTTTATGTTATCTTTGAGTTCTTTCGTCAGTGTTATATAGTATTCAGAGTACAGGTCTTTTGCCTCCTTAGGTAGGTTTATTCCTAGGTATTCTTTTTGTTGCAGTGGTAAATGGGGTTGTTTCCTTAATTTCTCTTTCTGATCTTTCATTGTTAGTGTATAGAAATGAAAGAGATTTCTGTGCATTAGTTTTGTATCCTGCAACTTTACCAAATTCCTTGATTAGCTCTAGTAGTTTTCTGGTGGCATCTTTAGGACTTTCTATGTTATAGAATCACGTCATCTGCAAACAGTGACAGTTTTGCTACTTCTTTTCCAATTTGTATTCCTTTTATTTCTTTTTCTTCTCTGGTTGCTGTGGCTAGGACTTCCAAAACTATGTTGAATAATAGTGGCAAGAGTGGACGCCCTTGTCTTGTTCCTGATCTTAGAAGAAATGCTTTCACTTTTTCACCACTGAGAATGATGTTTGCTGTGGGTTTATCATATATGGCCTTTATTATGTTGAGATAAGTTCCCTCTATGCCCACTTTCTGGAGAGTTTTTTTTATTATAAATGGGTGTTGAATTTTGTCAGAAGCTTTTTCTGCATCTATTGAGATGATCATATGGTTTTATTCTTTAATTTGTTAATATGGTATATCACATTGATTGATTTGCATATATTGAAGAATCCTTGCATCCCTGGGATAAATCCCACTTGATCATGGTGTATGATCCTTTTAATGTGTTATTGGATTTTGTTTGCTAGAATTTTGTTGAGGATTTTTACGTCTATATTCATCAGTGATGTTGGTCTGTACTTTTCTTTTTTTGTGATATCTTTGTCTGCTTTTGGTATCAGGGTGATGGTGGCCTCATAGAATGAGTTTGGGAGTGTTCCTCCGTCTGCAGTTTTTTGGAAGAGTTTGAGAAGGATGAGTGTTAGCCCTTCTCTAAATGTTTGATAGAATTCGCCTGTGAAGCCAACTGATCCTTGACTTTTATTTGTTGGAAGATTTTTAATCAATTTCAATTTCATTACTTGTGATTGGTCTGTTTATATTTTCTAATTCTTCCTGGTTCCGTTTTGGACAGTTGTACCTTTCCAAGAATTTGTCCATTTCTTAGTAATCTTTTGAAGTTCTGACTACCTGGTCTTTGTTGCAAAAACTCCTGTGGATCCTGGCCCCACCCTCACCTCTTTGGAGCCGTCCCTCAGAGCGATCAGAGATGCTGTGTCCTAGGCTTAAGTCCTCAGTTTTGTCCGCCGAATAAAACATAATTCTCACCTTTTAGGTTGTGCATTTTTTTCCAGTCGACATGCCAAACCATTCCAAGCCTGACAGTGTGTAATAGTGCTTTCAAATGCTTCACTTTAAAAAGCCAGCTAAGCAAAGACCAATTTGGTAACACTGATACATTGTGACTTGAGAAGAATATTTAATTTGCACCTTTTCTTTTTAAAAAAAATTAGGGTTTTTAGTGATATTTTTCATATGTTACTTTCACACTCTGTTACTTTGGTCTGTTTCTTTTATTCTGCATGTTTCCTTGATTAATTTGGAGAACATCTGCATATAATTCTCTGGGCTTTTCACTGGCAAAACCTCACAGCTTTTCACAGGACTTAGAGAGTTCCCGTGCCAGGCAGTCTTGGATTGTAGCTAGTTGAAATGCCAAACCTCCAAAGGTGCCAGAGCAGAAGTGTGTAATTATGTAATTTTCTCTTAATCTTTCAGAGTCTTTCTGCGAGCGATTAATCAGTATGCAGATATGCTGAACAAAAAATTTCTGGATCAAGCCAACTTTGAGTTGCAGGTAAGAGAAGAGGTAGACATGACCTTTGTTGAGAAATCATGTTAAAACAAATTGCTGGTCTGAGCCCATATCTTATATTTCTAATCCTTGAACTTAAGTTTTCCCGTTTAAGGTGTGGAAATGGAATTTACAGTGTGTGATACTGGAACCCGAGGATTGAAAATGATGCCTTTGGGCTATTTGCTCAGTTTAGCGACGAAGGAGATGGAGCTGTTTCAGAGTGAAAGTCTTGAATCAGAGTGACAAGTAGGGACTCTCTGAGCAGGAAGGCCACGACATCTCAATTGGTGAGGCTGCCAAGATAGTCTCAGACCATCCTAATGTGATGAGGGTCAGCCCAGGAGGAGAAGTGGGTCTGCATCACTGAGCCCAGCTTGCTTGTAGATGTAGGTTTTCCCCTGATATATTCTCTTCCGGCTTTGTGCAGCCCCAATTGGCCTTTACCAGGCAAAAGGTCCCAGCCCTGCAACACCCCTGGACTGTGGTCAGCTGATCCTTCCATGTTGGCCCTACTTCTCCAGTGCTTGTGGAGTGCGTGCGTGTGTGTGTGTGTGTGTGTGTGTGTGTGTGTGTGTGTGTGTGTAAAAAGGGTTGGTTTTTCCCTGGCATGATTTCTTACTATGCATCTACTATTTGTGACTCTCATTTCCACTGAACTTCGGATATATTTCTGCTAATCATGATTTTGCCATTATGTAGTTTCATTTACTAAAGTTTGCAAATAAAAGCATCCAAATGCAAACAGGTTAGTTTCCTGGGTGGGATTTTTCACTGAGAAGGAACCTGAAGAATTTATGTATACCCAGAGGGTGATCTGGCTCAAAACTGAATTACCAGAGAACAAAAATTAGACAACCATCTACCTTCCCTTTTGCATGGTCTTCAGAAAATTTAGAGCTAATGTGCTACTCGGTTTATTAGATTAAGTTCTTAAGTGCCTAGGCCCTATTTCTTGTATCATTTTTTTAAATTAAAAATGTTTTATCGTCATTTAAGTACATAGGGGTACATCAGGTACTGTGTATTTGGAAATGTTACTTACTATTTTTCACAATTTTAAATGTTTTATTATTTTCTCTGCTTAATGTTTGTTTTCACACGTCCTGATACACAGATACATGCACGTAAAATATTTATGCAGTGTTAATCCACACATCGAATAAAATATGAAAGGCCCCTTACCACCCTTTCACCCTTTTCTCCCTCTGCCGGGTAACTTTTTAAATAATTGTTGTGTGTTCTCTTTGAGGCTTCTTTAAGCATTTACAGTCGACCCTTAAGCAATGTGGGAGGGCGGGGTGGAAGGTGATTAATCTGAGTATAATTCGGCCAACCACTATGCAGTACTGTAGTAGTTACTGCTGGAAAATATCCACCTGTGAGTGGACCCGAGTAGTTCAAACTCGAGTTGTTCAAGAGTCAGCTGTATCTGGACCTAGACCTGCTTTCTTTTGGTTTTGAACGTGAATTGGGTCGTGCCAGCCGTGGTTTTCACTTCTATCATGTTCCACAACATAAATGTTACCAACATTGGTGCAGGCATTCCTGCACTGATAACCTGCAGGCTGTTTTCAGTTTCTCCCGTTTCCAAGCAGTGCTGCCATGAACAGTGTGACACGCGCATCTCAGTGCTGCATTGCTATAGAACAGGTTCCTGGAAGCATAATTGCCAGGCTTGACTGGTAAGATATTTTAAGCTTCACGGACACTAATAAATTACCGACCTAAAATGCTCTAGCAATTTGCAATCTCACCAGCCTTCTCTGAGAGCAGTCATTGTCTAGAGTCTTCTCCCATACCAATTTCTTTAAAATTGTTGACTCTTATTTTTATTGGTATTTCTCTTGATTGCTAGTTGGGTTGAGAGTACTGATTGGCTGTGAGGATTTCTAGTATGAACTGTCTGATCATTTCCTCTGCTTACTGTTCTCTTGGGCTATTTGTCATACTTTTTTGTAAGTTGGAATTCTTGATATAGCCTAGTCATGGGTTTAGGTTTATCGTATAGAAATATTTGATTTTTCTGTAGTTAAATGTGTCAGTTCTTTTATGGCTTTTGGGTTTTATGTTTTGCTTGGCAAATCCGTCTTTGATTATAGATTTAACTATTCTTTATGTAGATAGTCTCTGATAATACCTTTATAGTTCTGCTTTTTTTTAACTTTCCAATGATTAATCCATCTGTGATTTCTTTTTTTAGTGATTTTTGAAAAATTGATGTATAGTTGATTTACAGTTGTGTTTGCTTTAAGTGTACAGCAAAGTGATTCAGATACCTATATATATATATACATAAAATATATACATCTATATTCTTTTTCAGGTTCTTTTCCATTATAGGTTATTACAAGACATTGAATATAGTTCTCTGTGCTGTACAGTTGGTCCTTGTTGTTTATATGCATCTGCATTTTCTATAGTTAGCGTTAGGGGCCAGAGTTTAACTTCACTTTTTCTCGCATTATTTTATTGTCGACAAAAAATTAGTCGGTCTAAGAAAGAATTGGAAAATTTAATTCAAGCTGAATTTGAGGATTATAACCCAGGAAGAACATCTCAGAAAGCTCTGAGAACTGTTCTGCCAGTTAGAAATCAAGGCACATATAAGTTATTTTGAGACAGAGGGTGGTACATCAAATGACATATTATTGACAGTTTACATAATCCAGATCTAAGTCATCAAGTTGGGTCATGTGACCCCTTACAAGGTCAAGAAGGGATGTTATCTTTTAAGGAGTTGTCTTGTTGATGCGAGGAGAATGTTTCTCTTTATGGTTGAGCAGCTATTTTCTGCCGATGGGTGAGGTTTGGTCAGTGCCTAATGCAGATACACAATGCACAGTGAGGGGAGAAAGGAGTCCAAAGGGCAGAGAAGAATTTTTATGTTTAAATAACATATGAATTTTATTTCACATTATAAATAGTTTCTTCTTTCCCAGTGATTTGAACTGCCACTGAGGAAACTCATAATTACAAATGCATGTGGGTACAGTTCTGTTTTCTGTGTTATTACCTATGGGTTTTATACCCAGCTAGTATAACCAGGACTTCCCCGTTAGTGTGTTAATTCAAGAGTGTGTTAGTGTGTTAATTCAAGAGTCAAAATTATCTTGACTCTTTTTGCGCATTTCCTCTTCTGTGTGAAGTTCAAAATCACCTTGTTAAACTTCTTAAAAATGCTGTCTACATTTTAACTAGGATTCTGTTGAATTCATAAGTAATTGTAGGGGAAATGTAACAGCATTTTAGGGAATACGTGGCAGGATTTATTTTCTCCCATCCCATACAGGAATATTTAGGCCTTTTTCTGTGTCCTTCATTAGGTTTTCTTGTTTTATCCGTGTAGGCCGTGCCTGTCACGTGAGATGGCTGTGTGTTTCAGGTGTGACTGCGGTGGGTGTGGGCTTACTGGTTATCGCTGAGCTTGCGCATTGTTTCATGCATACGGTCCTCTGGATGCTCCCTTCAGGCCCAACACCTTGGCTGCAACGAGCCCTTTTGGCCTTTGTCCCTTGGCAAGTGTGAAGTGCATTTGATTGTTCCACTTTGGGGGGCTCCCACCCCCAGGGGGAGGCTTGGGTGCCATGTGGCCGAGGCCGCCTTCAGCGTGTGGTCCAGGCAGTGGCCGCTCCCACAAGGTGCATTTTTATGTTCTAACATTCCCTGCACAGTTCTCTCTCCTGACACTTCCTTCTCCTTTAACTAGTCATCCCTGTGGGCTGCTACTGCTTCCCTCTGTCCCTCCTCAGTCTGCCTCTCATTTCCAGCAAGTATGGTACAAAGAACTTTTTTTTCTTAACCTTATCCTAGTGAGCTGCCAGCCTGACACCCTATCACCTCCCCAGATCTGTAGTATATATTTCATACAAACAGAGACCGTACCCTGCCTAACTAGAGTAAGAATACCAAATGCAGGAAACTTACATTCTCATCACCCCTAACCAGTCCTCAGACCACATTCAAGTTCAGTCGTCCCAATCCCATCCTTCAGAGGTCAGCATCACAAATGCCATTAGTTGTCACATCTGAAGTCACACGTAGCTTACAGGGTTGTTTTTTTTTTTTTAATGTTTGTATTTTTATGTGATTTTTTAAAGACTTTGTTAATGGCAGTTTCAAGTTCACAGCAAAATTGAGAGGGAGGCGAAGAGATTTCCCGTAGACCCCCGCCTCCTGCACACGAAGCTACCCCACTATCAACATCCCCCACCAGATGGTACATTGTTACAACTGATGGACCTACACTCACGCATCGTAATCACTGAGTCCTTACTTTACATTACGGTACACTGTAGACGTTCTGTCCACTCTGTGGGTTTGGACAAATGGAGAATGACTTGCATCCAGTTCCATTGCCCTAAAAATCCTCGTCCTCCTCCTGTTCATCCCTCCCTCCCCCGATGCGTTCAGTTTCTGTGTGTCTTTCGTCTCCTTCAGGCTACAACAGTTGCTCACTCCTTCCTGGCTGTTCTATCCTCGGCACTCTTGCAGAGCCCGGGTCTGGGTTTGCAGACGGCCCTGTACTTGGGTTGCCTCAGGTTCCCCAGTGCTTAGACCCAGGCTGCACCCTTGGGAGGAGCGTCACGGAAGTCATGACCCCTGCCCCCCACGCCAGATGCTCCCAACTCCTGGGGGGCCCCCTCGTCCTGTTCAGGCTCTGACAACGGCCAGGGGATTTTTGATGTGCACGATAGGCAGCCTCCTCATTCCTAAGGATATAAAAATCTCCTGTGGGTCTCAGTCTTGCTTTACAGGTGGAAACTGAGTCGCCAGGCACGTGGGCCACGAGGGAACCTCCTTCTTCAGGGCATTGGACTACGCAGTTCCCCTAAATATCTCCCAGGGCAGGGTTTTCAGGAGACCTGTGGCTCAGCTGTCGTCCTGGCCACTGTGTGAGCGAAGAGAAGGAATACAGAATTAGTGAAACTGGCATTTAAAAAGACACATTCATATTTTTGTCGATGTTGTTTCTATGGGCAGCAGGTATACATTAAAATACGTTCTGGGTCCTGCTCTAGTGGTGCCCCTCACCCAAACGTGGCCAGGGACCACTGCCAGTGCTGTGAGAGGAGGGCACTGCTGGGAGGTGGGTGGCGATAGCAGAGAGGTGTTAGTTCCAAAAACAAAGGAAGCAACTTGTACGTTATTGATTTGAGTCACCCCTTTTATTATAAAAAGGCCTAAAAGAGAAAGTGCCTTTGTGGGCAGGAAAGAGTATGGCCTGTGAGGTCCAGGATGGCCCGCTGGAGACCCTTGTTCTGCTTCATGTGTTTTTTTTTTTGTGGTTTGGAGCAAGTCTCTGAACCTCATCTGTGAAATGGGAAGACCAGCCCTTACCTGGGAATGAGCTGCTCTGTTCCTGAAGAAATGCCAGTTCCTGAGGAGCACCGGATAAATGAAGCCCACTGCACTCTTAGCTACATCCATGCTGGAAAGTTTCCTCTTATTTCTCTGGTCGCTGAAAATAGAGTCATTACTGTTAATACCTTGTTTTTACGTAACTCTGTGTAACCATCTCATTTGATGCAATGAATATTATCCCTGTTTTGTAAATAAGAAAACCAATACCCACAAATTTCTTCCTAAGATCATTGAAGGCACCTCAGAGCTTGGACATGTGATGGAAACTCTGTCCAGCTCTTTCCCACTGAGAGCAGGTGAAAGTTCCCCTGAAGTATCCTGTGGTACAGGAATGGTCCACTGAGGAGCATCTGTGATGGCCAGTCTCTGAGCCCCTTGCTGCAGTTCCCGGGCGGGGGAGGGTCTCACCGCTTATCTCGCACCTGCGCTCCCCCACCCTCGGGTGCCGCCTTCTGAGAGAGGATGCAGACGGAAGCAATCTGGAGGAAGTGTCCATAGAGTTTTCATTTGCATTTGAGAAATCCCCATGGGTTCATCCCTCAAATATTGATTATTCCTGATGGATCACTTACTTTGAGCCAGGCTCTGCCCCGGACCAGGAATCCTACCCCCACCCTGTGTACCGTGGAGTGTAAAGGGAGGACGATTAGGGCAGGACTGTAGGGACAGACCAAGGTGCTCGAGGGCGCGGAGAGGGCAAACACACCTGGTCCTGGTATGCTAAGACCCAGTGAGGGAGGAGAGCGGGGTGGACCCGGCATCTGCAAAGGCCCAGGGGTGGGGAGAGCATCAGCTCGAGGATCTGATGGGAAGACAAGGGTGCAGAGTATGGATGGAAAGGCTGCTGCAAGGCAGAAGCAGAGGGAACCAGGCAGTGGGACTCCCCTTCAAACTCTGTTCTGACCGGAAACGTGTGGGAAGTTGCTGAAGAGGTTTGAGCTGGGGTGTGGCCCCCTCAGATTAGTGTCAGTTCCCTCTGGCTGCCCTGTGGGACAAGGCGAGGACAGGAAACAGGAAGCAGGCTGTTTCGGTCTGCGAGGGATGATGCCGACCTGGGGTGGGTGATACCCCAGCACTGAGACAAAGTGGGTGGGCCTGGGAGGGATTTATAAGGGGAAGCAGAAGGACTTGCTGATTGAAACGGTGGGATGCTGTGAGGGACAAAGCCCAGCATAAATCCCAGGTTTCTCCCCTGGGCAGTGAGGGGTATGCCCGTGTCATATATTGAGTTCAAGCGAAAAGCCCCCATTCATGATCCAAGAATTCGTCCTTCATTTAAATTTTCTTCACCTGGTCTTAAACATTGACCTAATCAGGGGGTCTTAGTTTCATGACTTTAGGAATCTACATAACACTTCTTGTTGAAGAACACTTTTATGGAATACTGTGTCCAGATACACAGAGCTTCCAGTGAAGAGCTTTACGAGGACAAAATCATTTTATAGTAAATCGTCATTTAAGCCACGTACAGTCTGTAAGTCCTTGACATATGAAATGTTGGATCTTTTTACGTTTTCCTCAATTTTCTAGTGTGTATATATTTTTAGTCTCATAAAAATGATAAATTATAGAAATCTATACAGTAAGTCCCCTACCTACGAACCTTCAAGTTGTGAACTTTCAAAAATGCAAATGTGCGTTCGCATGTCCAATCACGTACGTTAGTTCACGCGTCTGGCGTACATTGTCCCTTGCGTGCGTCCTCTACAAGTGGTTGTGCTTTTGTGTACTTTACGGTACTGTATAGAGTACAGTAGTACCGTGTCTTTATTTTCAAGCCCAGGACGTCCGGAAGCAAGCGTAAAAGCAGTGGTATATAGCTGATTGTGTTAGTTGGGTACCTAGGCTGACTTTGTTGGACTTACGACCAAGCTGGACTTACGAACGCGCTCTCGGAACTCCTTCGTATGTAGGGGACTTGCTGTATACTATGAGGTAAGGGGCTCCATAATACAGTATTAATAACAGCTAACATTTATTACGTGCTTACCGTGCTCCCGGCACCACTGGATGGGCACCGCATGCCTTTACTCCCTCCGTCCTTTAGCAGTCCTATCAGGTAGGTACCTGAGGAAACCGAGGCACAGAGAGGTTAGAGTGTCTGCCCAAGTAAGTGGCTGAGCTGGGATCTGACTGCATGCACCGTCAGAGCGCATGCTCAGCCCTGAACCACACCGTGGGTGGCTGATTAGCAGTGTGTACGTAGAGAGTGTGGCTTTCAAACCTTTCAGAAGTGTGTGCTGGGCAAATGCTGTTCTAAGCGTCTCGGAGCGTTTCCGAGATCCTCTATTAATGGGTTCGGCACCTTAGCATCTCCCCTTTTTGGTTTCAGCTGTGGAACAACTATTTTCACCTGGCTGTCGCTTTCCTCACTCAAGAGTCCTTGCAGCTGGAGAATTTTTCAAGTGCAAAGAGAGGGAAAATCCTTAACAAGTAAGTCCACGTAGCCCCAAATGCACGGGCAGGAGCCTGCAGTTCTATTAGCACAGTCTTCTTGCGTCTTCTAAGCCAACTGGGTACCAGTTGAGATGTAATCATGGTGTAACGAGAGGGTGGTTTCACACCGTGAATTGAGTATTGCCTTTTGTAACCCATGAATGCAGATCTAAAGCTGCAGCTTCATTCTGGTGGGTTGCAGGTCAGTGTCATTCAGGACTATTAGCACCGAACAGAATGGGAGGTTCGGGAGATAATTGCTTTTGCTGCACACCGTGCTCATGTCACACCATGTATGGTTTGCTGTGTTGCTTAATTCTCCAACGCTGCTTCAAACAAGGAAGCTTCTGACGGAAGCTGTTGGCATCTTGGGATTGTGGCACAGCTCATCGCAGAGTGATGAGTCATCTGGGGTTCCTTCTTTGCAAGAGATGACCCCGGTCCTCTTCCAGGTGGGAGATCTGAAAGCGCTTAACTAGCCCTTGGATTATCCTGAAAACGTCTGAGAAGCCCTGGGGAAGCCAGGATCCCTGCCTGGCTCCTTCAGCACTGCATCCCGAACAGCTCCTGGTCCAGGGTCAGGAAAAGAACCCTTACGTGGGTTTCTTTGCAACCCTTGGGCACTCTGAGGGCCTTGCCACCTCTCTCTCTGCCTCAGTTTCACCAGCGTCTCAGTTCTCTGGGGGCCCCTTCCATCGGTACATCACGTTGCTAAGTCATCTGTCCCTGTTCATCACTTCGTAATCCCTCTGAGCCGTGTTGACGGTTCCAAGGCATTGCCAGCCTGGTACCATCACTGAGGTTAGAGATTCCAGGGCCTCTCAGAAGGGGACAGCCGCTCAGCCCTCCTAGTATCCCAGGAGAGTGTGTCTCCCTTGCAGACCAAATGGAAAGCACGCTATCCCTGGGGAGTAAGAAGTAGTTCAGCCGATATTTACAGAGCACGCGTGACCTGCAAGTGACTTCCTAAGAACGTTTTATGCATTTTCCACATAGAATCATTCGAACAAAACCCAAAACTATTCCATAGGTTCTCTTATCATCTTTATTTTCCAGACAAGGAAGTGAAGCTGGTTGTGAACCAGGGTCCCGTGTCTCACAGGGTCGTTCTAACTCGGGCAGTTCAGAGCCCGAGACGTTTAGCTGGGCTGCTTTTAGAACCTTAAATCCTTCCCTGAGCCACCTAAAAGTCAGCTTTCATCGGGTCATCTTGGAACTTCCCTGGCTTCCCTTCCCAGTGGTTAAGACTCCCTGCTTCCCAGGTTTGATCCCTGGTCGGGGAACTAAGATCCCTCATGCCACGTGTAGCAGCCGAAAAGAAAACAAAACCAAAACAAAACATCGGCTGTCTTTCCTTCAAGCTTCTGCATTTGAGTGACTGGTCTGTTGGCCGTTGATAGAGACAAGTGTTCCTTCTTCGGAAAGGGAAATGCGCCCCGGGTGGCGTGGGCCCAGTGGGTGCCCAGCGGCGATGGCAGGGAAGATGCCCCCTCCTCCGAGCCAGCAGAGTTTATCCCTCATCTGGGCCCAGGAGACAGACTCTTCTAGGCAGCACCTTCTGGGGACTGGCTCAACAGGGATGCTACCACTTTGTGAAATGTACATTCCCTCAGTGCTCCCAGGAAGTTAGGGGTGGCTCCCAGCATGTTGTCCTTGATGAAAGGCTGTCATGGCGAAAGCTGTTTGTAATGGAAACACTAGTAACCAGCACACACAGGACTCGGCCCTAGCCTCTCCCCACCACAGCCCTCCAGAGCCCTGGTTATCCTGTCCTGCCCACCTGTGTGCAGTGCTCACGTGGGGTGAGGCCGGGGTCCAGACCCAGCTCCAGCCGACACTGGTGCCCATTCCTTGCCAAGCTTGTAGCACATCCTACCCTTAGAGATGCCTGTGGAGAAGAATTGAGTTTAAACCGGAAATCTGCCTGAAGAGAGCTGACGTCTCCTTCACAGTTCGGAGAATAAAACCATTTGATGTGAGCATTCTCCGGTCAGGGCGGGGCCCGTCTCTCTCCCTGGGCCCTTTCCTGTTGGTGTGAGAGCGTTAAAATCTAAGCTAGAGCGACACGAATACATGCGTTCACCACACAGGGCCTTGTCCACCAGAGAAAATGTTTGCTTCCCACATCGTGCTGTGCCTTCTGAAGCTTCAAAGCCAAGGAAAATTAAACACAGCCAGCTGGTGTCACCCCTCCCAGAGGGCCTCTGAATCGGGCTTTTAGAATTCTCTCTCTCACAGCCGTGGCAAGGAGAGACTCCAGATTTTCCCTTTGAAATTGTCCCATGGATCCCCCGAGGGAAAAAGCCCCAAACATTTCAGAAATTGTCTTTGCAGGAGGTCTCAGCTCCTGTGCAGCCCGAGGGGCCCTCTCCCAGGGGCACAGGTTCAGTGTGTGGCCATGACAGGCTGCGTAGGAGAAGGAATTTCCAGCATCTATGTTAAGCGCTCTTGGCCTATGAGGCTGTGTGGCTAAGATAAAACATGGGTTCACCTGTTTGTTGTATTCACCCTGCCTCTTGCTACACCTTAAACACTTTATCATCCATGTGCAATTTTAATTTCTAAATAGCAAAACCTGCATGAGAAATATTAGGAGATGGTCCTACCCAAATGCTTAAATTTTCTAGTCTTAGAAATGTTTTAATTTGTTTCACATTGTGCCATGTGCTCATGGCACTAGAGTCCTGGTGCTTGGCACCCAGAGATACAAAGTTCACAGTCTAGGGGGCAGGTAGCTGTGCAAAATTACATGATTGGAGTAGAACGTAAGTGCTCCCCAGGTGCCTTGGCAGCCCGGAGGTGGGCATGTAGGACTCGGCCTGGGTGGCGAAGGTGGCTGAGATGTTCACGAGACTGATTGACTGACCCCCTTGTCAGCAAACAGCCATTCCCAAAAGGGGTCATCGCGTCCTAAGGGGCAGGGCCCACTCTGTGCGTTGCTGAAGCATAAGTGAGTGGCCGGGCCTGGAGTGATCGGAACTTGGGGTAAAGGTGAGAGGGACCAGGTGACACGGGGACTAACCCCAGGCGTCTGAGCGAATGGCGGGCTGCTGATTTCCGGCACAGTGGAGCGTAATTCAGGGGGTTATTTTCTTCTAGAGGGAAAGGCCGTGGGGTCTGAAAGTGGAGAGATGCCCCCCTGTTTAGTAGCCTCTGGCTGTCCACGTCAGCTCGTCTACTGCTGTAGGGTTTGTGAATCCATCCCAGGGCTTCGGCATGAGCCCCCTCGCGCCCCCAGCACGGCCCTTCCTCTCTGCTGCGGCCTGCACCTTCTCCCGCCTGCCTGGTCCACAGCGCTGTGTCTCAGAACAACAGAAAATCCCAGTATCAGAAGATCTGCCTGTTCGTTCCCTCTTGTTAAGCTTCCCGTCCTCCTGGTGACCTAGGTTGGGGAGATAATTAGGATATTTATTCCAAAGGCATTCCCCAAAGCACATGGGAGTAACATCAAAGAATGGGCCATATAGCGTGCAGAACACTGATTAAGTCAAACCCAAACTGAATACAAGATTTGGCAATGATCCACAAAATAAATAACCTCTAGGAATCAAAGTCCATAATGAGAACATTTAACTGACTCACCTTCAGACATCCTTGGCGCTAGTGACTCCTAACAAAGACAGAGAAGGTGACAGAATGCTAACCCTGACCTTCATGAATGGCCCATCCCCCATCCCCCACGCCTTGTACGTTACGGGGGCTCCGGAAGTATGAGTCAAATGTGAAAGAGTTGGCTTTGGATTAGCAGCCAGCTTGACCATTTTAGTTTGTAAGACATCGTGTGTCCTAGCGTTGGGGCAATGGGGCGATGTGACTGCAGCTGGCCTTCTGTGTTCAGGACCAGACTGCCTTCTTGAAGAGGAAAGGGGTTCATGAATGGGCCTCCAGCAGCTCTAAGCATAAAATGCCCATTTAAAAATTCGAGCCCGAGAGGGTAAAGCGTGATGGCCAAGCCCAGGTCAGTGGATTTGAACCTAGGTGATTAATGTGGGTTCTTCATGGTACCCTCTCCCCAGTTGGTCCCGGGATGTTTCCCATCCTTTTCTGGTTCGTTTCGTTTCTCCTATAGAAGTCTATCCTCAGCTCACTGCCTCTTCTAAGAGGACAGGTTTCACTACTGGACCAAAATATCACAATGTTTCCAAACACTGGGTTCTGAAACATCAGTGTGTTAATTCATACTGTACACATTACTTTTTAGGGAAACCAAAAGGAAAGAAGTACACAGTGACAAGCCTTGCTTTGCAGTGTGACCTAATCTGAAGCTGGAGTTGAACGTCCCAAATTATAAAAGGAAATTATTTGTGTTTGTGCTAATTTTTTTCCCAAGAGACTCAGATTATTCCAGATAAATTCACTATGTACTAAGAAATAGAAGGGGACCCAAGGAGATGGACTCAACAAGCTGTAACCTGTGCTAAGGTCCTTTTCGAAGAGTTAATTAAGTGTCCCACATGCATTAACGATGCCGTATTCTTTTTTTTTTTTTTAGTTGAAGTATAGTTGATTTATAACACTGTGTTAGTTTCTGGTGTACAGCAAAGTGATTCAGTTACATATTTTTTTCAGATTATTTTCCATTATAGGTTGTTACAAGATAGTGAATATAGTTCCCTGTGCTATACAGTAAATCATTATTGCTTACTTCTTTTATATAAAGTAGTGTGTATCTGTTAATCCCATACTCCTAATTTATTCCTCCTCCAATCCCTTTCCCCTTTGGTAGCCGTAAGTTTGTTTTCTGAGTCTCTTTCTGTATTATAAATAAATTCATTTGTATTATACTTTAGATTCCACATACAAGTGATACTATATGGTACTTGTCTTTCTCTGTCTGACTTACTTCACTCAGTGTGACAATCTCTAGGTCCATCCATGTTGCTGCAAATGGCATTATTTCATGCCTTTTTTATGGCTGAGTAATATTCCATTGTAAATATATACCACATCTTCTTTTAGTGATGCTGAATTTTTTTGTGTGCACGTATTTATTTTCTTTCTTAAAAAAACTTTTTAATTTTATTTTTTTATACAGCAGGTTCTCCTGAGTTATCTATTTTATACATATTAGAGTATATATGTCAATCCCAATCTCCCAGTTCATCCCACCACCACCACCACCCCCTCATCCCCCCGCCCAGTGATGCTGAATTTTATTGAACGTGATAAAACTTTATGCAGTGGAGAACACATCAGACCCCTGTGTCTAGTAAGGCTTATTCCCATCCGTCACATTTGGGGTCCCGTCTCCTCCCACCTCCCCAGAACTTACCAGTCTTTCCCATAAAAATAACAGTGTCTCACCCCACCCATCATCTCCCTCCAGCTCCCTCCGTGCCTCTCTCACTGCACACCCACACCCACTCCCGATGCTGGCTGCGGGCCAGCTCTGTCCTGGGCTCCCAGAACCCCTCTGTAGGTTTCCCTCCTAGCGTTTTGGCCTCTCCGCTGCTCCCTTGTCAGGCTCAGACTCCTCCCTCCACCCATTAAGTGCAAGAGGTCCTCAAGTCTTGGTGTTGGGCCTTCTTATTCTGTTTCCTTTCCTTAAGATAGCAGTTTTTAAATTGTGCATCTCAGCCCTTCACTGGGCTGGGATAGCAACTTAATGGGCCATTGTATTAATTTCTTAGAGTCATCTGCCATAATGTAACAACACAAACTAAGTGAAACAACAGAAATTTATTGCCTCACAGTTACAGAGGCCAGGGGTTGAAGCCAAGGCATCAGCAGAGTTGGTTCCTTCTGGAAGCTCAGAGGGAAGACCTTGTCCGTGCCTCTCTCCTATCTTCTGGGGGTGGGTGGCCCCCATCCCTGGTGCTCCGTGGCCGTGGCTGTATAACTCTTGTCTCTGCCTCCCTCTTCACGTGGCCTTCAGCCTTGTTTGTCTGTGTCTCTAAATGTATCCCTCTCCTTATAATAATGCCAGTTCTTGGATTTAAGGCCCGCCCCATCCAGCATGACCTTATCTTAACAGGATTACATCTTGTAAACACCCTCTTTAGGGGGTCACATTCACAGGTAGTAGGGGTTAGGGCTTTAACAGATCTCTATGGAAGACACAAGTCAACCCACACGACCCAAGACCACATACATTTTTTTCCCTTTTTTTTTTTTTTTTCAGTGAAATAGAATATAAGGAAGCATCAGAGTTGATGGCAGGTAGTAAAGTTAAGTATTATTTCATAGAACTTTTGTATACGTACATTTTTATGCATGCTGCTTAGTAAAGTATATTTCTTATTGCAAAAGCATTTTTGAAACTTAAAAAAAATACTTATAAACCTGCCTCTGCAGCCTTGGTTCACAGCACACCCCTCCTCTTGAGGGGAAGGAGTCAGGCAAGCTCCCTGTCCTCCAGTCTCACTGCCTTCTTTGGTCCGTATGCTCACCTACCCCCACCCCCCCACCACAGGGCCTTTGCACCTGCTGGTCTCTTCCCCTCTCTGTCTGGATTGCACCTTTCCTTCTTCAAATCTTGGGTAAATATTACTCTCTAAGAGAGCTTCTCCCACAGCCAACCTGGACCCACTCCTCCAGTTTTTCCTAAAGAACTGTGACCATGGCCTCCAAAAAAACATAAATAATAACCAAAAAAACTACTATATATACATATATGTGTGAGTCTCGTATGATTGTTTAATGCCCATCTCTGCTGCATGCTAATAGTCCCTCAGGTCTGTGGATTGTGTCTCTTTCCCACATTATATTAGTGGCCCCATATTAGCTCTGTGCCTGGCCTTCAGTAAGCATTTAGTAACTCATTAAACAATGAATAATGCTTACAGAACAAATTAATCTAAAAGACCATTGCAGGGCTTCCCTGGTGGCGCAGTGGTTGGGGGTCCGCCTGCCGGTGCAGGGGACATGGGTTCGTGCCCCGGTCCAGGAAGATCCCACATGCCGCGGAGCGGCTGGGCCCGTGAGCCATGGCCGCTGAGCCTGCGCGTCCGGAGCCTGTGCTCCGCAACGGGAGAGGCCACAACAGTGAGAGGCCCGTGTAGCACAAAAAAAATAAAATAAAATAAAAGACCATTGCAACCATGAAGGGGATGCTTTGATGAGGCCCACTCTGAACTTTTAAAGGAAGGACCAGCCTGGCTTCGTTGCTTGTTAGGACAGACGAGGGCACCGTGTCCTTGTTCTCCCAAAGGCCTGGGAGATGGATGAGCATTATGCCGTCATTATCCCAGTACTACACATGGGGAGACCAAGGGTCAGAGTGGTCAGGTAATTTTCCCAGTGTGCTTAGATTTGGTCTCAGGTTGGTCTTACCCCCAGGCTTGGGCTATCTCTGGTGGACATGGGATTTCTGCTTTTGGGGGCAAAGATTCAGGAAAGCAGGTGCTAAGGTAAGGTCTCAGAGACCAGAGTCGTGCTATTTGGGTCAGAGTTACAGGCCTGGATGTGGGATCTGCGATCTACCTGGGCTGTCTAGAGGATGCCTCCTGGGAGCTCCCTTGGGCTGGCCATTTGAAGTTGTCCACTCACTTTGTGGGTGGGTACAGGCAACCTGGGTGTGGTGGGGAGTACCGGGTGACTCCGGCTTTGCAGAAACAGGCACGTCATTTCACCCCCAGGAATCTCTGCTTCCTCAGTGGGAAGATAGCTACGGGAACGTCTTCTTCCTCACCTTGTGGTCTTACTGTGAGAATCAAATCAAATGAAACACACCACACATGCACTTTGAGGGGTGAGACACAGTGCTGTGCTGTGACATCGTGGAAGTCTGCCCTCTCTGGTCCTCGAGATGCATGCTGGGGGTGAAGAACAGGAATTCTTTGGGAGTCTGGAGACTTGTGCCATCTCTTCTCCCCTTGCCCTGTGACCATGGCCAAGGCATTTTGCTTCCCCCCCAGGACTAGTTCAGTTCCCTCAACTGTAAATCATTAGTCATGGACTTAGTAACGGTCTCTAAGGCTGCCACCAGCTCTGGAATTCTGTCTCCAGGTAGGAGCATGATCCCAGATACTCTCCATTACTGCTTTTTTCTCCTCCTTGGGGCAAGGATTACAAATGGTTCAGGAATCCCTCTTAAATTCTGGTGACAGCTGTGACTCCATTGGGGGATTGCGCTGAGAAGTGTATAGATTTGTCAAAGCTGCCTTCTTATTAAAATGAGAGAAAAGATCAGTCTTACTGCTGGAGAGATTCGGTCCTGCCCTTTACCTTCCAGCTCTGTACTCATCTTGTACCAGCCTCGAGCACCTGTGTCTTATTTGACTATTATAATGGCATTTTTAGCACCTTTCTACCAGAGGCTTTACTCTCCCGAGCGACGTGCACTCAGATCTTTGCTAATCCCCCCGTTCTGAAATGCTGTGAAGACACGTCATTCCCCACGTAGAAGACAGTGAAGTGTCACTGAAAAATGTAACCCAGGCATCCTTGAGCCCCTCACGCTCCGCCGGCACCAGGGGCAGAGGCACTGGGCGGAGAGACAGGACGGGGCCGGCTTCCCTCTCCTCACACGCCTCCTGGGGTCCCCGGGTCAAGTCCAGCTCTGGACAGACAGCAGTCACTGTAGGGCCTGAGGCATCCATTGGGTCACTCCTGGTGATCCAAACCCAACCCGTGAGCCCGCTGCTGCCAAGGCTGGCCTGCGCTTTATCTTTCTGAAGTTTGGGTTTGATTGAATTATTGTAAGACCTGGGAGAGGAAGTTGAGTCAGGGACCAGCAAGGCACAGACACTGATGGAGATCAGCCTGGCTTTAACCATTCGTATTTTTCAAGAGATACTGTTCCGGGCTGAGAAGGAGTTGCTTGGCAGTTAAGAGTCTTTAAGCTTGAGTTAATGGACAGGCCCACCCCTGGGACAGGCTCTCGCCTCCTCTGGGCCTCTGGCGTCCTCACTGTGTTGAGGTCTGAACACCTGGCAGCAGGGGCTGGGGTGTTTACGTTCTCGGGGTCCTCCCTGCGATGCCACACTCCTCACCTCCCCAGACACCTGCTCCCCTGAAAGGCAGCTCATCCCTCTGGACAGCGCGGACCCCTCCAGCCTGAGGAGGAAGCATCTGCAGTGGATGGAGCGTGGCTTTCCTCTCCCCGATCCTATTCTCTTGGTAAATGCCCAGAGGACGGTCTTCCCGGTCATCATGCAGCCACCCACGTCCTCTCCAGGCCTGGGTGCTGGGACCCCTCTGTCATTCCTACAGGAGCAAAATGGGGATTGGAAAATGGCTCTGCAAGCCTCAAAAGGGTGCACGCCTCACTGGTGCTCAGATCTTGTGCCCCTGGGGCAATTCTGGGTGCCAGCGAGGCGCAGAAGGGTGACCCGGTCCCTGCTCCCTGTGGCTTGGTGCTGGGAGCATTCCTGGGCAGAGATCCCCTCTCTCTCACTCACCGAATTCACCTGCACCAGCGCTCACCTGGTATCAGGCTGGACTGGAAGGTAACACATTCACCTCAGAGGACCAGCTTGTCCTCGGAGGAAGGGGTACAACACTGCCCTCTCACTTCAGTTTCTCCACGGTTACAGTGAAAGCCCTGGCATCTGTCCGGCTGTGATGCTCCCAAGGTTGAATTCTCCAAAGAGGAGCTGCCGGGTGTGTTCATCTTTCCTGGTTGAGCTTCTCGCAGGGTCTGCTGTCCTTTCCTGCTGTAAGTGACAGACGGGTGCTTAGGGTACCCGAGACTTTGCTAAAGGGTAGCAGCCAGCTGGGGCTGTGGAGGTACCAGCCGGATCTCTACCTGTGGAGGCACACGTCGGTCATCTGTAGTCAGAGCTTTTCTTCCCACATGAGCTGACATAAGGACGCACAGAGCAGGCGCCACGCCACAGCTGCTACACTTGACACTGTAGGATAATTTTGTAAATTATCCTTGGTAATAGAATCAGCCTTTTCCTCAGGCAATAAAGGAAAATGTTAAATTGCTCACAAACTAATAAAGGTTTATCTTCTGAAACATCAAATTCTGTTTACTCATGAAACACCCCACCCCCCCGCTGACCCACTGGGAAGAAAATTAGCATTTATTTTTGCTGGTACGTAAAAACAGGGGAATGTTTGTTGACATCTTTTGGTGTTAAGCCCTTCCTTACATTGAAAATGATAAAGAAAGAGCCAGGAGCCGGGAGCTGTATGGAAGAGGCCTTCCCTGCTCTGATTGTCTAAGACTCCAGGGCTTAATTTAACATGTGAGAACTGCTTATTGTGTGCCGGGCTGTAGGATGTCATTTGGTGTCTGGTTCCTGGATGCTTATAACATGCGTGGAAAACAAACTGCCCCTCAAGCCAAGGAGCCGGGTTCTCTTTCTCCTGCCATTAGGGACTGAAGAAAGGAAAATACTTTCATTTCTCTCCACCACCTCCCCCATGTTTCCACAGAGGGGAGGATCTTATGTAATCTGTGGTGATGGGAAAATGAGATCCCTAGCCGGGTTCCTCCTCCTTCAGTTCCTTTTGGTGGCAAAAGAAGTTGATGCTTGACACTCTCTTTATTTGTCTCAGGGATGGGAGAGTTTCATTGCACTTAAAAATAATCCAAGTCTGATTTTCAAATGCTCCATAGAGTGACTCAGCGTTTTTCCTGTCCCTGGTTTTCAGGTACGGAGATATGAGGAGACAGATTGGCTTCGAAATCAGGGACATGTGGTACAACCTTGGTGAGTAACTGGGACTTCAGGGCATCAGAACATCATGACTCGGTGGTGGGCGATGCCGCTGGCCCTGTTTGTCAGCTTTGGGGCATCTTAAAAATCTGAACAGCTTCTCTCCTTCCGAGAGCAACTGCTACCTTTGCAGTAAGTGCTTTCAGTGAATAAGAGATGGGAGACCAAAGTAAAGGGAAGGAAATCTGATTGGTGGAGAAAACAGAAAAGTCAAGAGAGCGCCCTCTTGTGTCAGGTGAGCAGAGCTCTGCCTTGGAACTCTTGCTCCTGGGCAGAACTACCATTCTCTCCGATTCTCATGAATCAAAGCATGTAGCTCATCCTACTGTTATATAGTCCATCACTTATTGTATTCCGTTTCACGTAATCTACCTTCCAAAGGGTTTATTCTCCAACTCAAAACTAGACCCTGTATTTAGGTATACTGCCACCAGGTGGTGGTAGGCTGAGTACTTGTACAATCAAAACAATAAAGGATACGTGTGTTTAAGATAAGAAATTAACATAGGCATTTATCACTATAAACTTCCCTCTTAGTATGGCTTTTGCTGCATCACAAAGTTTTGGTATGTTGTCTTTGCATTTTTCATTTGTCTCAAGATAATTTTTGATTTCCTCTTTGATTTCCTCTTTGACCCATCGATTGTTCAGGAGTGCAGTTTTAAACTTTCAAGTATTTGTGAATTTTCCAATTTTCCTTCTGTTATTCATTTCTAGCTTTATTCTATCCTGGTAGGAAAGGATACTTGGTATGATTTCAGTTTTCTTAAATTCGTAAACAATTGTTTTGTGACCTAATGTGTGACATATCCTGGAGAATGTTCCTTGTGCACTTGAGAGAAATGTGTATTCTGCTGCCGTTAGGGGAAATGTTTTGTATATGTCTGTTAGGTCCATTGATCTATAGTGTTGGCTTACTGGTGAAGAAAGATCTCAAATAAACAACCCAGCTTTACAGCTCAAGGAACAACAACAACCAAAAAAGAAAACTAGGCCTAAGCCTAAAGTCGGCAAAAGGAAGGAAATAATAAGGATTAGAGAAGAAATAAACAAAATAGAGGATAGAAAAGGTCAATAAAATTAAGAGTTGGGTTTTTGAAAAGATAAACAAAATTGACAAACCTTTAGCTGAATTACTAAGAAAAAAGGAGAGGAGACTCAAAAAAATAAAATCATAAATGAAAGAGGAAACCTTCCAACTGATGCCGTAGAAATAAAAAGGATCATAAGAGACTACTGTGAACACTTAACGTGCCAGCAACCTAGAAGAAATGGATACATTCCTAGAAACATACAACCTACTGAGACTGAATTATGAATAAATAGAAAGTCTGAACAGACCAATAATGAGTAAAGAGATTGAATCATCTTACAACAAACAAAAGTCCAGGACAAGATGCCTGCACTGGTGAATACTACCCAACATTTAAAGAAGAATTAATGTCAATCCTTTTCACACTTTTCTAAAACACTGAAGAGCAGGCAACACTTCTAAACTCATTTAATGCCATGAGCATTACCATGATGCCAAAGTCAAACACACTACCAAAAAAAAAAAAGAAAGAAATCTATAGGCCACCATTTCTGATGAACACAGATGCAAAAATCCTCAGCCAAATCCTAGCAAACTGAATTCAACAGCACATTGAAAGGGTCATACGCCAGGAACAAGTGGGATTTATCTCTGGGATGCAAAGATGACTCAGCATATGCAAATTAATAAAAGTGCTAGACTACATTAATTGAATGAAGAATAATAAGATTATCTCAATAGATATAGAAAAACCATTGGACAAAATTCAAAACCCTTTCATGATAAAAACTCCACGAACTAGGTATAGAAGGAATGTAACTTAACATAGTTAAGGGCATATATCGTCAACTAATATCATACTCAGTGGTAAAAAACTGATAGTTTTTCTCTAAGATTGGAAACAAGACAGGATGCTCACTCTCACCCCTCCTATTCAGCATAGTACTGGAAGTCTGGACAGACCAATTAAGTAAGGAAGAGCAATAAAAGGCATCCAGATCAGAAAGGAAGAAGTAAAATTACCTCTCTTTGCAGATGACATGACCTTAATATGTAGAGAACCCTAAAGACTCCTCCAAAAAAGTGTTAGAACTAACAAACAAATTCAGAAAAGTTGCAGGATACAAAATCAACATAGAAAAAAAAAGTTGCATTTCTATACACACTACCTGTAAAAGAAATTAAGAAAACAATCCCATTTTCAGTAGCATAAAAATGAATAAAATATTTAGGAATAAACTTAACCAAGGAGGTGAAAGACTTATACACTGAAAATTACAAAACACTGATGACAGAAATTTAAAGAGACACAAATAAATGTAAAGACATCTCATGTTCATGGATTGGAAGACTTGATATTGTTATCGCTTTCAAAATTCCAGTGGAATGTTTTACAGACATTGAAAAATCAATTCTAAAAGTCATGTGGAAACACAAAAGACCCTGAATATCCAAAGCAATCCTGAGAAAGAAGAACAAAGATGGAGGCATTATACCTCCTGGTTTCACAATAAGTTACAAAGCTATAGAAATCAAAACAGTGTGGTACTGGCATAAAGACAGACATATAGACCAATGAAACAGAAGAGAAAGCTCAGAAATAAGCCCACACATATGCAGTCAACTGATCTTTGACAGGAAACCAAGAATACACAGTGAAGAAAGGAAAGTGACCTTAACAAGTGATTTGTGAACAACAAATAGTGTTGTTAATACTGGATATCCACCTGCAAAAGAATATACATGCTTAAGCCATACACAAAAAGCAACTAATAACACACTAAAGACTTAAATGTAAGACCTGAAACCATAAAATTCCTAGAAGAAACCATAGGAGAAAAAGCTTTTTGACCTTGGCCTGGGCAATGATTTCTTGGAAATGGCACCAAAAAGACAAGTAGACTACATCAAACTAAAAAGCTTTTGCACAACAAAGGAAGGAAACAATAAAATGAAAAGTAATGGGAGAATATATTTGCAAACCCCATGTCGGATGAGGGATTAATATCCAGAATATATAAAGAACTCCTACAATTCTATAGCAAAAAAACAAATAAACCAATTAAAAAGTGGTCAAAGGACTTGAATAGACATTTCTTCAACGAAGACAGACAAATGGTCAGTAAGTACATGAAAAGTTGTTTAACATCACTAATCATCAGAGAAATGCAAATCAAAAACCACAGTGAGCTATTGCCTCACACCTGTTAGGATGGCTGTTATGAAGAAAATAAATAAAAGATAATCATGGGTTTGCAAGGATGTAGAGAAATTTGAACCCATGTACACAGCTGGTGGGAATGTAAAATGATGCGTATGGAGGTTCCTCAATAAAATAAAAATAGAGCTACCCTATGATCCAGCATTCTCACTCCAGGTTATGTATTCTAACAAATTAAAATCAGAATCTGGGTATCTGCACTCCCATGTTCGTTGCAGCATTATTCACAATATGGAAATATGGAAACAACCTAAATATGGAGACAACCTAAATGCCCATCGACAGATGACTGGGTAAAGAACATGTGGTATATATATGTACAATGAAATATTATTCAGCCTTAAAATAAAAGAAATCCCATCATATGAAAAAAAAATGGAAGACCCTGAAGACCACTGTTGGATGTGAACCAAGCCAGTCGCAGATGGACAGTTTCTGCATGAATCCTCACATATGAGATCTCTGAAGGAGTCACACTCATTAGAGCAGAGAGCAGAATGGTGGTTGCCAGGGGCAGGGGTGTGCCGAGGGAGCAGTGGGGAGGTGTTGGTCAAAGGATGAAACGTTGAAGTTTTGCAAGATGCATACATTTTAGAGATCTGCTATACACGTGGTGCCTCGAGTTAATGATCCTGTATTGTACATGTAAAGATGTAAGAAGGTAGATCTCATCTTAAGTGTATTCTTACAATAAGCAAGAAAAAAGTAAAAATGATAAGAAATTAATTCAATTTTATTTATAAGTGAATTAATTAATATAACAAGGAATTTTCTATTAAAATGTTAGCCACTATGACATGTCATTCTGTTGGTTATGTTCCTTATAAAGGAATAAACAACTGATTATAATTTGGTGTCTCCTCACCACCTTTATGTGTCCTCTGTGAACCTGGCCTCTCCTAGTTGAGATGAAGCCCTTCCTGGCACCTGTCCTCAGCTGGTTTTGTGCTGAGGTGCCCCGGGCATCTTTCTCCAGCACCACTCCTGGTCCTGTGCAAGCTTCTGCCTCTGAATTGCCCAGGCTCTCCTTCCTTCTCTCAGATTGGCACACAAATCCTACCTTGGTTTGTTGTGGGGAGGGCTTCCACTCTCCCCATCCCCCAGTGACTTTTCTTCTCTAGAAGGAGGCAGGCCACTGCCCACCTTGCTCTCTAGTCACCCCACTGCATCAGGGTTTTGTTTGTTCCACCAGAGCTGGGGCGCCCTAGCTGTATCCCAATCTGTGTGCTTCTGGAATAGCTTTCTTCGTGGTTGGAAAGGTGCCCTGATGTATCTACATTCCTTGGGCAGAACGAAACGAGGTGACAAAACTAAACACGGTTTTCGATGAAGGCCGTGGCATTGGGCTCCACCGCCTTCCTGATGGCCCTTTGAGCAGACAGGGCCAGGGTTTTGAGGGCCAGCCCTGCTACTTGGCTTAGCGGTCAGCACGTTCACAGAGGCTTCTTTTCAACTGAAGCCAGGTTTCCTCAGAGGCCTTTGACTCCTAATCCTTCTTGAGTGCCCGGAGGTCAGCAGAAGTGTGTGAAGGAAGGCTCTGTCACATCTCTAGAGAATGTTAGGAGAATTTCCAAATATTCTTTGTCTTTCCGTTTATATGAAGGATGGAGTCTTTTTCAAATGGGTCTTCATCCAGAAAAATAAATGTACAACTCTTTGGGGGGGAAATCGATACTCTGTGGATAATACTAAGAACATGGAAATTAAGAAGCTTCGTTTAACATGAGGCGCCTGCTGGGTTCTCCAGGATAAAAATCCAGTGCGAGAGCTCCCAGGTGGAGAGAAGGAGCTGGTGGGGATGACTTCTCTGCCTGTGCTGTCACTGGGAGGAGAATCCACTCCCCCACCTGCTGGGCATCAATCCTGGAGTCAACTGGGGACCCCTTAAGGAAACTCTCCACTGGGACTTGGCTGCAGCAGCTGGAACGTCCAGCATCAAAGTACTGGCTCTCGGTGTCAGAGTGCCCGGCTGCATCTCCAACACAGAACCTTCCTGGCACTGTCCCGTCCTTGGCCTTCCTGCCGTCCCTGGGGAGAGAGCAGGCACCCTGGGCTCCGAGGGAAGAGACTGGATATGAGTTCCACTTGAGTGGAACTTCCTGCCTGGCTGTGTGACGCAGTCGGTCTGGGCTTCCCTCACTCAGCTTCCTAGGCTGTAAGATGCAGAGGCTGGACGGAAGTTTTCAAGAGCCTTCTAACTCTGAAGCTCAATAATGCTTTATATATATATGGTGCTCAATAATGCTTTTCATATATATGGTGCTCAATAATGCTTTTTATATGTATGGGGCTCAAT